>NC_059072.1:374464817-374793449 GCF_020497125.1 Mauremys mutica | reverse complement strand
GTTTTACCTGCCCTTACAAATGCCCGATAGCATACCCCAAGTACTTAGTCCTCTTGCCAACCGAATGCGACCCATTATTTTTTTCGGAGTGTTGGTCGGTTAAGCCGGCCTTCCTCAGGGACCTCAGGACAGCGGCGACTCTCTCCAGTGAAGCTCCCACTGTGGACTGTAGATTACCACGTCGTCGAGGTAGGCGGCGGCATAGTCCTGATGGGCTGGGAGGAGGCGGTCCATTAGGCGCTGAAAGGTGGCCGGGGCCCCGTGGAGGTCGAAGGGCATCCTGGTGAAGTGGTAGAGACCGGAGGGAGTGGCAAAGGCAGTTTTCTCGCGGGAGGCGGGCTCCAGAGGGATCTGCCAATATCCCTTACTTAGGTCTAGGGTGGTGATATAGTGGGCACTCCCCAGGCGGGCCAACAGCTCATCTATCCGGGGCATGGGATAGGCGTCGAATTTGGAGATGGCGTTAACGCGTCGGAAGTCGATACAGAAGCGCTGCGAGCCGTCGGGTTTGGGTACCAACACTACCGGGCTGCGCCACTCACTCTGCGACGGCTCTATCACCCCCAAATCCAACATTGCTCGTTACCTCCTTCTCTACGACCTGCTTCCTATGGTAGGCAGGGGTCGGGTCGTCCCCCGGATCACCACCCCCGGCTCTGTCTGGATCCGATGGTATACCAGGGAGGTGTGTCCCGGTTGGTCCGTAAAGGTGTGGGAAAAAGCTCGGAGGAGGCACAGGGTCTGTCGGAGCTGTTCCTCGGTTAAGGTCTCCCCGAGCTGGGGTTCCTCGGTGTCTCCGGGTTGGGGAACCTGGGGCCCCAGTTCCGGTTCTGGTGGGTAAGGGTTAATCAACAGCCCTTCTCGCTCCTTCCAGGGTTTTGAGGAGGTTGATGTGGTAGCGTTGGATCTTCTTCTTCCGGTCCGGCTGATTGATTTCATACGTGACCGGGCCCACCTTTCTGACCACCTCATATGGCCCTTGCCACCGGGCCAGGATTTTTGATTCACTGGACGGGAGGAGGAGTAATACCCGGTCCCCGGGTTGGAAGTCCCGAGTCTGGGCGCCTCGGTTTATAGGTTCTGGGCTTGCGTGTCACTGGGCGGCTTTCAAGTTTTCCCGTGCCAGATCCCCCGCCTGCTTTAGGCGCTCCTGAAGTTGAAGCACATACTGTAAGAGACCCTGGGCCGGGAGGGAGCCTGTTCCCAGGTTTCTCTCATGAGATCCAAGAGGCCCCGGGGTCGCCGCCCATATAATACTTCGAAGGGGGAGAACTTCGTCGACGCCTGGGGGACTTCTCGGATGGCTAGGAGCAGGGGCGGAAGGAGCTGGTCCCACCGGCGAAGGTCCTCTTGGGGAAACCGACGCAGCATCCCTTTCAGCGTCCGGTTAAACCTCTCCACTAATCCATCAGTCTGGGGATGGTAGACAGAGGTGCGGAGTTGCTTGACCCCCAGGATTTCGCAAACTTGTTTGAGCAGCCGGGACGTGAAATTGGTCCCTTGGTCCGTGAGGAGCTCCCGGGGTAGGCCGACCCTGGTGAAGACCTTCACCAGTTCCATGGCAATGGTGCGGGCTGAGATGTTCCGAAGAGAATGGCTTCGGGGAACCTGGTGGCATAGTCCATCATCACCAAAATATATTGGAACCCCGCGCTGCTCTTCGGGAGGGGCCCCACCAGGTCCACGGCCACGCGTTCAAAGGGGGTTTCCATTAAAGGCATCGGTATCAACGGTGCCTTAGGGGTCCGGGCAGGGGCGGCCAACTGGCAGTCCGGACACGAATTGCAATAGTCCTTTACTTCTTGGTACACCCGGGCCAAAAAAACCGCCCCAGGATCCGGGCCAGCGTCTTGGTCGTGCCCGAGGTGCCCAGCCGCTGGGACATCGTGGGCCAGCTTCATGGACCGCCCGGCGGTGACACCGCGGCACGAGAAGCTGTGTCCGGATCTCCCCGGTGCGGGGGTCTTTCTCCACGCGGTAAAGGCGCTCTTGTCGTAGCTCAAAGTGCGGCCACTGGGCCGCTCGCTGGGGGTCGAGAATAGTCCCATCCACGGAGGGCCAGCTGCTCGTAGACCTGTTTGAATGTGGGATCGGCCCGTTGGTCCCGGCAAAAATCTGCGGGTGTCGAGGGATCCCCTCTTCCCCCTCGGGGAGGGTCTTCACGTCCTCCCGTGGAACTGGTAGGGACGGGGGTCTCCCCTTCTAATGCCGGCGTGGCCTGCGGGCTACCCTCGAGGTGGCGGAGTAATACAGTGGTGAAGTCGGGCCAGTCCCGCCCCAGGATCACCGGGTACGCCAACCGGGGTGCAAGCCCCACCTTCATCCACCGGGTGATCCCATCAATGGTCAATCGGGTCTGGGCGCTGGGGTAGGCTCGTATATCTCCGTGGATACACTGCAGTGGAATTTTCTCCAGGTGGCCGTCCGCCGGCGGGCCTAAGTCCTGGCAGACCAGCGTTTGGCCACAGCCTGAGTCAAGGAGGGCCACCGCCTGTCGTCCCTCAATGACCACGGGCACGGTGATCTTGGCCACTTGCGGACGTCAGGCACGGCCTTCCCCTGAGTAGACTTGGCCAAATGCACACTCCATTTCAGGGCAATCCCGCTGCAAATGGCCGTAGTTTCCGCAGGAGAAACAGGGCCCCAAGGTGGCTCGCTCCGTCCGCGTCCGGGCCCCCGGGTCACCACCGGGGTGTTTCCGGCTGTTCTCTCTGGCTGTGGGTGTCGGGGTCTGTGGGGGCCTCCCAGAGGGCGCGGCCATCCGGGCCCGGCCCTCTACGCTGCGGGAGGGAACACTTATGGCTGCCCGTGGGGGCGGCCCCCTCTTTTCCGGGTTGGGGCGTTCCGTCCGGACCGGGACCGCCCGGCCAGCTGACCCCGACGGGGCCTCCGCCGCGAGGAAAGTCCTCCATTAAGGTAACGGCCGGCGGACACCGTCGTCGGCCTATGGCGTAGGACCCAGGATCTTCCCCTCGGCGGAAGTACATGGGCAAATTGTTCCAATACAATTTGTTCCATCAGCTCTTCTGGTGTCCGGCGTTCAGGTTGTAGCCACTTTTTGCAGGTCTCCCGTAGTTCCTGAGCCACCATCCTCGGCCGGGCCCCCGGGGAATAGGACAGACTCCTAAAGCGTTGTCGGTAGGTCTCGGGGCTCACGTCTAGTGCGTCCAGAATAGCGGCCTTCACTAAGTTGTAGTCCTGGGCCGCTTCCACCGACAGACCTCGGTAGATCGTCTGGGCAGTCCCCGTTAAGTATGGGGCCAGGATGGTGGCCCACTGTTCCTGGTTCCAGCCCGCGACGACAGCCACCCTCTCAAAGGTGACGAGAAAAGCCTCCGGATCATCCTCGGGCCCCATCTTCGTCAACCGAATTGGGGGGTTGGGTCGCGGGGCTCCTGCGGTGCCCCCGGGTAGGGGTTCCCCCGGTCGGGCTAGAGCCGCTGCAAGCTGCTGAACACATTTCTGCTGGAAGTCCTGGTGTTGGGTAACCAGGTCCGCAATCAGCTGTCGTTGTTGGACCCCCAGCTGCTCTACGAGTTGCTGCTGCTGCAGCTGGTGGGCGGCCTGGTGCTCCTGTTGGTGTCGCGCCTGGGCCGCCTGCTGTCGTTCCTGGCTCTCAGTGATGAGGGTCAGGAGCTGGGATAGGTCCATCTCTCTTGCGGGAGATCTCTCTCCCGTCGCCCCCTTTTCACCGGTGTCTAGAGTTTCGTGCCCACATTCTGGGCAAAAAGGTCCTCAGAGAAGGCACCACGTGTAATAGTCCAAGGTAGGGGCCGTGCCGTCTCAGGGGCCGTCGGGAGCCAGGCCGCCTCACTACACGGCCCTATCAGTCTCCGGGTTCTGAAGGGTTTTTGGGGTTCTGCTCCTCAAGCAGGGGCAGAACAGAAGGCACACCGTTCCTGCTATGAGTCCCAGCCCTCCGTCAGGGCGGGACAGCAGACACTATGTCTAGGCTCCGGTCCTGGCAGCCGGAGCTGAGCAGTTACCAGACTCAGTAAGCCCCAAGCCCTAGGTCAGGGCGGGGCAGCACACCAGAATCCAGGGAGCTCAGATCCCACTACAGGGCGGAGCTGAGCAGTTACAGAGTCAGTAAGCCCCAAGCCCTAGGTCAGGGCGGGGCAGCACACCCGAATCCAGGGAGCTCAGATCCCACTACAGGGCTGAGCAGCAGTCTACGTCTGTAAAACCCAAGCCCTAGCTCAGGGCGGGCCGCACACAGGAGGTAGGGCTCAGACCCTCAGGCAGGGCTGAGCAACAGTCTGAGTCTGTAAAGCCCAAGCCCTAGCTCAGGGCATGCAGCACACAGGAGGCAGGGCTCAGACCCTCAGACAGGGGCTGAGCACACAAAGTCACTAGTTTAAGCCCCAGCCCTCAGTCAGAGCGGGGCAGCAAAACAGCAGTTCTAGCTCAGGTCCTTAAAGCAGGAGCTGAGCAGTAATCATAGTTCAGGGCTCAGGTCCTTAAAGCAGGAGCTGAGCAGTAATCATAGTTCAGGGCTCAGGTCCTTAAAGCAGGAGCTGAGCAGTAATCAAGTCAAGAAGCCCCAAGCCCTCAATCAGGGCGGGGCACCAAACACAGCAGTTCTAGGCTCAGCTCCTCACAGCAGGGGCTGAGCAACAATAAGAGTTCAGGGCACAGGTCTGTGCAGCAGGGGCTGAGCCAGCAAAAGTCAGTAAGTCCCAGCCCTAGGTCAGGGTGGGGCAACAAACAATAGTTCAAGGCTCAGGTCCTGGTCTCAGGAGCAGAGCAGCGGCATCAGTCTCAAGAAGCTCAGGTAAGGGCAGGCTTCTCTGCCTGAGTGCTGGCAGGAGGGGGAGTCTGCCACCCGTGAGTGGGGTGGCAGGGGGGACACAGGCCCACCCACTCCACTGTGTCCCAGCCCGGGGCCCTAACAGCGGCGTGGATCCGCTACAGTCAGTGGGGATCCTGGCCGCAACACACTGACATGGGCACATCCGTGCCCTCAGCCGGACAGGGTTCGGCTACCCCCGGGCTGCATTCCATCTCCCCCTCCTCGGGTACCTGCTCGTCGCTGGGCTCGGCAGCGGGGTCCCACACCATGGGTTCCTCGGCGTGGTGAAGGCGGTCTAGGTCGGGCTGCTCCTCCGGACTCGGGTCAGGGGGCCGCTCGGGCCGCTCCTCGGGGTACCGGGCTCGGGGCAAGCTCGGCCAGTCCACCTCGGGGTACCTGGCTCGAGGGAGGCTTGGTCCATCCACGTCCGGGTACCTGGCTCGGGGCAGGCTCGGTCCAGCAGGAGCCCGATCAGGAGCGTCTGTCCTCTCCGGCTGCTGGGCTCCAACTGAGTGCTGAGGCCGGGCTTTTATACTTCCTGTCCCGCCCCTTGACTTCCGGGGGGCGGGAACAGGTGGCAGTGGCTCCGCCCACTGAGGTGGCTGTTCCGGTTCCTCCCTCTCAGGGGCCGTCGGGAGCCAGGCCGCCTCACTACACACCCCTTGTTGGCAACACTTCAGCGACTAAACCTCTGTGGTCCCATTCTCGCAGTCCTCACCTGGGCACAATTCCCACCAATGTCGATCAGAGTTTTGCCTGCAGATCTAAAGCAGGATCAGGCCCCATACAGTTTCTGAACAATTAATAGATGTGTCGTTAAAAACCCATCGCTATCTTTACATCTAAATTAAATCTTCCCTCAAGACACTTCAGTTCAAGTGTAGCTAAATGATTTCTACAGCTTGGCCTAATGTAGAGTGCGATGAGCACAGCAGGCCGTCAGGCTAACCAGAGATTTAATGCTTGCTTGACTGAGGTGTATATTAATGATTAATATCACAGCTCCAAAGAGCCCTAGTCATGGGCCAGGATCCAATTGTACTAGGCAATGTACAAACACGGAACAAAAAGAAAGGCCCTGCCCGGAAGTATAAGGCACAAGACAATAGATGGCTACAAAGATGGATACAAATGATACTAGAATTCTTTGAGGGGATCAACAAGCATGGACAAGGGGGATCCAGTGGTTATAGTGTACTTAGATTTTCAGAAAGCCTTTGACAAGGTACCTTACCAAAGGCTCTTAAGCAAAGTAATCTGTCATGGGATATGAGGGATGCTCCTTTCATGGATTGGTAACTGGTTAAAAGATAGGAAACAAAGGGTAGGAATCAATGGTCAGTTTTCAGAATGGAGAGAGGTAAATAGTGGTGTCCCCCAGGGGTCTGTACTGGGCCTACTCCTATTTAACATAGTCATAAATGATCTGGGGAAAAGGGTAAACAGCGAGGAGGCAAAATTTGCAGATGATACAAAACTAGGTTCAATAGGGCCAGGTAACCAAAGCCCACAGGTAAGTAAAAAACATGGAGATCTGGGACAAGGATCAGAATCTGGGGGGAGCATGGGCTGTTATAACAGAAATAAGGGAGAGGCAAGACAGAACTAGGGAGGGAAATCAAATCAGTATCTTAGATGTCTGTATACTTATGCAAGAAGTATGGGGAATAAGCAGGAAGAACTTGAAATGCTAGTAAATAAACACAACTATGACATAGTTGGCATCACGGAGACTTGGTGGGATAATATGCATGACTGAAATATTGGTATATCTTGCTCAGGAAGGACACACAGGGAAAAAAGGGAGGAGTGTTGCCTTATATATTAAAAATGTACACACTTAGTCTGAGGTTAAGATAGAAACAAGAGACAGACTTGTCCTCTGGGTAAGGATAAAAGAGGTAAAAACCAAGGGTGATGTCATGGTAGGGGGTCTATTACAGACCACCAAACTAGGAAGAAGAGGTGGATGAGGCTTTTTTTAAACAACTAACAAAATTATCCAAATCACAGGACTTGGTGGTGATGAGGGACTTCAACTACCCAGACATTCGTTGGGAAAATAACACAGCAGGGCACAGATTATCCAACAGGTTCTTGGAATGTATTGGAGACAATTTTTTTATTTCAGAAGGTGAAGAAAGCTACTAGGGGGAGGCTGTTCTAGATGTGATTTTGACAAATATGGAGGAATTGGTTGAGAATTTGAAAATGGAAGGCAACCTGGGTGAAATGGCAGAGTTCATAATTCCAAGGAATTGTAGGAGGGAGAACAGCACAAAAAAGACAATGGATTTCAAGAAGGCAGACTTTAACAAACTCAGGAAGTTGGTAGGTAAAATCCCATGAGAAGCAAGTCTAAGGAAAAACAATTGAAGACAGTTGACTGTTTTTAAAGAGATATTATTAAGGGCACAAGAGCAAACTATCCCACTGCATAGGAAAGATAGGAAGTCTGGCAAGAGACCACCCTGGCTTAACGAGGAGATCTTCAATGATCTAAAACTCAAAAAAAGAGTCCTACAAAAAGTGAAAACTTGGTCAAATTACAAAGGATGAATATAAACAACACAAGTATGTAGCTACAAAATCAGAAAAGCCAAGGCACAAAACAAGATCAAACTGGCTAGGGACATAAAAGGAAACAAGAAAACATTCTACAAATACATTAGAAGCAAGAGGAAGACCAAGGACAAAGTAGGCTAATTACTCAATGAGGGGAGAAAGACAATAAAAGAAAATGTGGAAATGGCAGAAGTGCTTCATGACTTCTTTGTTTCAGTTTTCACCAAGAAGGTTTGTGGCGATTGGACATCTATCATAGTGAATGGAAGTGAAAATGAGGTAGCATCAGAGTCTAAAATAGGGAAAGAACAAGTCAAAAATTACTTAGACAAGTTAGATGTCTTCAACTTGGCTCGAGTGATCATGAGCTAATTCGGTTCAAAATAAATGGAAGGATAAACAAAATTGCATCTGAGACTAAGGTTTATGATTTCAAAAGGGCTAACTTTACTAAATTAAGGCGACTAGTTAGGGAAGTGGATTGGACTAACATATTTAGGGATCTAAAGGCGGAAGACGCCTGGGATTATTTCAGGTTGAAGTTGCAGGAGCTGTCAGAGGCCTGTATCCCGAGAAAGGGAAAACGGTCCTTAGGTAGCAGTTTTAGACCGAGCTGGATGAGCAAGCATCTCAGAGGGGTGATTAAGAAAAAACAGAAAGCGTACAAGGAGTGGAAGATGGGAGGTATCAGCAAAGAAACCTACCTTATTGAGGTCAGAGGGTGTAGGGATGCAGTGAGAAAGGCCAAAAGCCGGGTAGAGATGGACCTTGCGAAGGGAATTAAAACCAATAGTAAAAGGTTTTTTAGCCATATAAATAGGAAGAAAACCAAGAAAGAAGTGGGACCGCTTAAAACTGTAAACAGAGTGGAGATTAAGGATAAGCTAGGCATGGCACAATATCTAAACGAATATTTTGCCTCGGTCTTTAATGAGGCTAATGAAGGGCTTAGGAATAGTGGCAGAGTGACTGATGGGAATGAAGGTGCGGGGTTGGAAATTACAGTATCCGAGGTAGAAGCCAAACTTGAACAGTTTAACGGTAGTAAATCCGGCGGCCCGGATAATCTTCATCCTAGAATATTAAAGGAATTGGCGAGTGAAATTGCAAGCCCATTAGCGATAATTTTTAACGAATCTCTAAACTCGGGGGTTGTACCGTTTGACTGGAGATTAGCTAATATAATTCCTATTTTCAAGAAGGGGAAATAAAGTGACCCGGGTAACTACAGGCCTGTTAGTTTAACATCTGTAGTATGTAAAGTCATGGAAAAAATATTAAATGAGAGTGTAGTTACGGACCTTGAGGTCAATGGCAATTGGGACAAATTACAACATGGTTTTACGAAAGGTAGATCGTGCCAAACCAACCTGATCTCCTTCTTTGAGAAAGTAACAGATTTTTTAGACAAGGGAAATGTGGTGGATCTAATATATCTTGATTTCAGTAAGGCGTTTGATACGGTACCGCATGAAGAATTACTGGTTAAATTGGAAAAGATGGGGATCGAAATGAAAATCCAGAGGTGGATAAGGAACTGGTTAAAGGGGAGATTGCAGCGGGTCGTATTGAAAGGTGATCTGTCGGGTTGGAGGGAGGTTACCAGTGGAGTTCCTCAGGGTTCGGTTTTGGGTCCGATCTTATTCAATCTATTCGGAACCAAAAGTAGGAGTGGGCTGATAAAGTTTGCGGATGACACGAAGTTGGGAGGTATTGCCAATTCGGAGAAGGATTGGGATATCCTCCAGGGAGATTGGGATGACCTTGTAAACTGGAGTATTAGTAATAGGATGAAATTCAATAGTGAGAAGTGTAAGGTTATGCATTTAGGGATGACTAACAGGAATTTTAGTTATAAGCTGGGGACGCACCAGTTGGAAGTAACGGAAGAGGAGAAGGACCTCGGAGTCCTGGTTGATCGCAGGATGACTATGAGTCGGCAATGTGATGTGGCCGTTAAAAAAGCTAATGTGGTCTTGGGATGCATTAGGAGAGGTATTTCTAGTAGAGATAAGGAGGTGCTAGTCCCGTTATACAAGGCGTTGGTGAGACCTCATTTGGAGTACTGTGTGCAGTTTTGGTCTCCCATGTTTAAGAAGGATGAATTCAAACTGGAACAGGTGCAAAGAAGGGCCACTAGAATGATCCGAGGAATGGAGGGCCTGTCGTATGAAAGGAGACTTGAGGAACTCGGTTTATTTTCCTTAACCAAAAGAAGGCTGAGGGGAGATATGATTGCTCTCTTTAAATATATCAGAGGGATAAATACCAGGGAGGGAGAGGAATTATTTCAGCTCAGTACTAATGTGGACACGAGAACAAATGGATATAAATTGGCAGTCGGGAAGTTTAGGCTTGAAATTAGATGAAGGTTTCTAACCATCAGGGGAGTGAAATTCTGGAACAGCCTACCGAGGGAAACAATGGGGGCGAAGGACCTCTCTGGCTTCAAGATTAAGCTTGATAAGTTTATGGAGGGAATGGTTTGATAGGAGAACGTGATTTAGTCAATAGGTCAATAAAGTGCGACCACTGGTAATTAGTACCGAGGGTCAATGTTGGGATATTGAAAGTCTTTTTCCTGAGTGTCTGGCTGGAGAGTCTTGCCCGCATGCTCGGGGTTCAGCTGATAGCCATATTTGGGGTTGGGAAGGAATTTTCCTCCAGGGTAGATTGGCAGTGGCCCTGGAGGTTTTTCGCCTTCCTCCGCAGCATGGGGCAGGGGTCGATTGCTGGAGGATTATCTGCTACTTGAAGTCTTTAAATCAGGATTTGGGGACTTCAACAGCTGAGTCAAGGGAGAGAATTATTTCAGGAGTGGGTGGGTCAGCTTTTGTGGCCTGCATCTTGCGGGAGGTCAGACTAGATGATCATAATGGTCCCTTCTGATCTTAAGTTCTATGATTCTATGAACTTGTGATGAAATGCATCCTAGAATACTCAAGGAACTGACTGAGGAGATATCTGAGCCATTAGCAATTATCTTTGAAAAGCCATGGAAGACAAGAGACATTCCAGAAGACTGGAAAAGGGCAAATATAGTGCCCATCTATAAAAAGGGAAATAAGGACAACCCGGGGAGTTAAAGACAAGTCAGCTTAACTTCTGTTCCCGGAAAGATAATGGAGCAAATAATTAAGCAATCAATTTGCAAACACCTAGAAGATAATAGGGTGATAAATAACAGTCAGCATGGATTTGTCAAGAACAAATCATGTCAAACTAATCTGATAGCTTTCTTTGACAGGGTAACAAGCCTTGTAGATGGGGAGAAGCAGTAGATGTGGTATATCTTGACTTTAGTAAGGCTTTTGATACTAACTCTCATGACCATCTCATAAACAAACTAGGGAGATACAACCTGGATAGAGATACTATAAGATGGGTGCATAACTGGTTGGAAAATCGTTCCCAGAGAGTAGTTATCAGTGGTTCACAGTCAAGCTGGAAGGGCATAATGAGTGTGGTCCCGCAGGGATGATTTCTAGGTCCGGTTCTGTTCAATATCTTCATCAATGATTTAGATAATGGCATAGAGAGTACACTTATAAAGTTTGCGGATGACACCAAGCTGGGAGCGGTTGCAAGTGCTTTGGAGGATAGGATTAAAATTCAAAATGATCTGGACAAACTGGAGAAATGGTCTGAAGTAAATAAGATGAAATTCAATAAGAACAAGTGCAAAGTACTCTACTTAGGAAGGAACAATCAATTGCACACACACAGAATGGGAAATGATTGCCCAGGAAGGAGTACTGCAGAAAGGGATCTGTGGGTCATAGTGGATCACAAGCTAAATATGAGTCAACAGTGTAACGCTGTTGCAAAAAAAGCAAACATCATTCTGGGATGTATTAGCAGGAGTATTGTAAGCAAGACAAGAGAAGTAATTCTTCCACTCTACTCCACGTTGATTAGGCCTTAACTGGAGTATTGTGTCCAGTTCTGGGCGCCACATTTCAGGAAAGATGTGGACAAATTGGAGAAAGTCAAGAGAAGAGCTACAAAAATGATTAAAGGTCTAGAAAACATGACCTCTGAGGGAAGATTGAAAAAAATGGGTTTGTTTAGTCTGGAGAAGAGAAGACTGAGAGGGGACATGATAGCAGTTTTCAAGTACATAAAAGGTTGTTACAAGGAGGAGGGAGAAAAATTGTTCTTAACCTCTGAGGATAGGACAAGAAGCAATGGGCTTAAATTGCAGCAAGGGCAGTTTAGGTTGGACATTAGGAAAATCTTCCTAACTGTCAGAGTGGTTAAGCACTGGCATAAATTGCCTAGGCAGGTGAATCTCCCTCATTGGGGATTTTTAAGAGCAGGTTGGACAAACACCTGTCAGGAATGGTCTAGATAATACTTAGTCCTGCCTTGAGTGCAGGGGACTGGACTAGAAGACCTCTTGAGGTCCCTTCCATTTCTATGATTCTATGATACTATGAAAACTGCTCAAGATAGTTAAATCCCAGGCAGACTGCAAAGAGCTACAAAAGGATCTCTCAAAACTGGGTGACTGGGCCACAAAATGGCACATGAAATTCAATGCTGATAAATGTAATGTAATGCATTTTGGAAAACATAATCCCAACTATACATATAAAATGATGGGGTCTAAATTAGCTGTTACCGCTCAAGAAATAGATCTTGGAGTCATTGTGGATAGTTCTCTGAAAACATCCACTCAATGTGCAGCAGCAGTCAAAAAAGTGAACAGAACGTTGGGAATCATTAAAAAAGGGATAGATAATAAGACAGAAAATATCATATTGCCTCTATATAAATACATGGTATGCACACATCTTGACTACTGCGTATATTGGATATATTGGAATTGGAAAAGGTTCAGAAAAGGGCAATAAAAATGATCAGGGGTATGGAATGGCTTCCATATGAGGAGAGATTAGTAAAACTAGGACTTTTCAGCTTGGAAAAGAGACGACTAAGGGAGGGATCTGATAGAGGTCTTTAAAGTCATGACTCGTGGAGAAAGTAAATAACAAAGTGTTATTTATTCCTTCTCATAACACACGAACTAGGGGTCACCAAATGAAATTAATAGGCAGCAGGTTTAAAACAAACAAAAGAAAGTATTTTTTCACACAATGCACAGTCAACCTATGGATCTCTTTGCCAGAGGATGTTGTGAAGGCCAAGACTATAACAGGGTTCAAAAAGGAACTAGATACATTCATGGAGGATAGGTCCATCAACGGCTATTAGGAAGGATGGGCAGGGATGGTGTCCCTAGCCTCTGGGAATGGGTGACAGAGGATGGATCACTTGATGATTACCTGTTCTGTTCATTCTCTCTGGGGCACCTGGCATTGGCCACTGTCAGAAGACAGGATACTGAGCTAGATGCACCTTTGGTCTGACCCAGTATGGCTGTTCTTATGTACAAACAGACATGCATAAAATGACAGAAAGATCTACTGGATTGTCCAATCTATTCCCCAGGCAGGTCAGGAAAGTCCCCTTCAGTATGTTCTCCCGAGCTTTGTTCACTTCAAATTTTGCCTGATGAGATGATCAAACACCTGTGATAACACTGCTGTGCACTATGGCATTTTGCAGGTCTCCAAGGAATTGATATCTCAGTGCTGCAGAACAATCATCCAACCTGTTGAAACTATGGACCAGTCTCAGCCCTGGTGTGAACTGGCATGAGAGGTATTCCATACCCTCGGTGGTGGTCAGAGCTGGGCTACATGCCAACTCTGTATAGCCCAGAGAGAAAAGAAGCTTGGAAAGAATGTGAGGCCCACTGGGTCTACAACTGCAAAGATCTAGCAGTCACAACCTCCTGCCTAGAGTGTGGGCAGGGATCAAAGCTCTTAGTCCAGACCAGAAGCTGATATTGCAGCAGCTCTAGTTCACTTTGGCTTCTTACCACGGCTACTACTGAGACCCAGCAATTTCACAGAGACTCAGCTTCTCCACAGGACCTGAGAGGTTCACGGCCTTGCCCCCTGCAAACTCCTCAAGGCCCAAAACTATCCCCACTAGGGAAGATTTTTGGTCAGAAACAACTCCCAGGGGAGCTTGCAGAGTTCCCTGCCCCCTGCCTGTGGGTTTCTCCTTAGAGTGGGAGACTTGGTGTTTGCCGTTAATTAGGCTAAGAGGGAATTCAGCAGTATTTGTAGTCCAGATCCTGGGCCAAATTCTGTCCTAATTACACCTCTGGGGAAACTGCTGACCTATATGGAGTGAGGACATGAGCGTTAAATTGGACAGAAAAATATGGAACACAATAAGTCAAAATATTATAAATTTCTCTCTGCTTTTATGCCTTTGTATAATCCACTAAAAAAAATCATTTTTGTGTGTGCTGAATCCTCATCCCTACAATTAATAAAGAGGTGCAAAAAAGATGGATAAATAATAATGTACAGGTATTCCCCAGGGGCTTGCCATACTCACAATTTTTGGTGTTTTTCTTAATGTCCTAGTTCCTGCAGTCATGTGAGGATCTTAACCTGCGGGAGGTCCGCCGAAGCCGCGGGACCAGCGGACCCTCCTCAGGCAAGCTGCTGAGGGCAGCCTGCCTGCTGCCAGGGCCGCCCAGAGGGGGGGGCAAAGGGGGCAATTTGCCCCGGGCCCTGGGCTCCGCAGGGGCCCCCAAGAGAACAGCGGAGGCTCCCGCCTCCGCCCCTCTCCTGGAGCCTCAGCGCACTAAGTGCCGTCTCTCTGGCGGGGCCCCTGAGCCCCGCCCCGCTCAGAGCCGCGTGGTCAGGGGGCAGGGCTGGGAGCTCCGGGCTCAGCTCAGCTCCCTCCGCTTGGCGTGGAACTCCCAGCCCCGCCCCCTCACCACGCGGCTCTGAGCGGGACGGAGCTCAGGCCCCGCCAGAGACACGCTGCGGCTGTCGGGCGAGGCGCTGAGACTCCGGGTGAGGAGGGAGCCGGGGGTAAGAGGCTGGGGCCGGGGGGGTTGGCTAAGGGGCAGGGAGTCCTGGGGACAGTCAGGGCACAGGGAGGGGGCAGAGGTTGGGGGAGCGGTCAGGGGGCAGGGAATGGGGGGGGTTGGATTGTGGGTGTTCTGGGGGGGGTGGATAGGGTCAGGGCCGCCCAGAGGGGGCGGGACAAGAGGGCACAGGAGTTTCTTCACTCCCGGTCTTCACCAGGGGGGGTTCCTTCCGCTCCGGGGCGGATGGACCCCCCCACTGGCGAATTACCGCCGAAGCAGGACCCGCCGCCGACGTGCAGCCCGGTCTTCGGCGGTAGTGCCCCGAAGACCCGCGGCGGGGACCCCCCCCCCACCGCCGAATTACTGCCAAAGACCGGGCTGCAGTTCGGCGGCGGGTCCCGCTTCGGCGGTAATTCGGCGGCGGGGGGCTCCCGCCGCGTGTCTTCGGGGCACTTCAGCGGCGGGTCCCGGAACGGAAGGGCCCCCCGCTGCCGAAGACCCCGGGCCCCCGGAATCCTCTGGGCGGCCCTGCCTGCTGCCCTCGCTGCGCCGGCAGAGCGCCCCCCGTGGCTTACTGCCCCAAGCACGCACTTAGCATGCTGGGGCCTAGAGCCGCCCCTGCCCCTAGGGATGGAGTAGGGAGAGGTGGTGACTGCTTGAGGAAGTAAGCTGAAAGGTAAGATCGCCTCTGCTATAGGGAAATGGCTAAAGGCTCAAAAAACAGAAGGCAAATAAAAAGAACCTGAAACAACATATCTTAAAATCTCATGATTTGAGGGAGGGCAGGGCTGGCTCATGATTTTTAACACATGGGACTGGCAATTCTGCACACACTATGATCTGCCTCAAAATTACAGTTTCCTGGGGTGACCT
Source organism: Mauremys mutica (assembly GCF_020497125.1). Lineage (NCBI taxonomy): Eukaryota > Metazoa > Chordata > Testudines > Geoemydidae > Mauremys > Mauremys mutica. Next base: position 374,778,318 of record NC_059072.1, on the reverse strand, counting down.
ACACTCCAGGGTCAATTTAATACTTGATGCACTGAAACTTGAGCAGTTTATCTTGGGCCTCATTAAAGCAAAATGCAAACTCACAGATCCATGGGAATGATGGTTTTCACACTGTGCTAATTGTGAAACGCATAATAGTTCACTGCTGGAAAGCTATAACATCTCCTAAGACTGAAGCCTTCTATAATGGACTTAGCTTTGCCAGTTGCATCAACTAATGAAGTGATTGAGTGAAAAGGAAGTGGGGGGAGAACCTGATGTTCATGTATTTATATTCTTCAGAATTTCTTTTTTCACAATTCTCTGACAAGAACCTGTGCACTTCTGGATGACCAAATACTGCAGCAATGGACGGCAGTATAAAGCTCTAATAGTATTGGACATTCTGAGCTAAATCCTGTGTCCCCACTTCCTTGGGAGTAAAGGTGAGTCACAGCTACGCACTCTGGCTGGGCTCCAGTAGTAGAATCCTTGAGCTAAGCCGCTGTCCCTTTGAAGACACAATCTGTGACTCTCCCACAGATAACTCCAACCTCCCTGCTGGAAAGTAGAGCCATCCCAGAGAGCTGTCAACTTGGGAGATAATGGGGAGACTGAGCAATCCTACGATGGAGCATGTATGCCACACTGGTACTGAGGGGTTTAATGGGAGCTTCAGAACTCAATTAACCTACCTGTTGGCACTGAAAGGGTGTGAAGTAAGTCGATTAGCAGGGCCACCTGGAGTCAGGTTTCCTTAAAAGAAGAGAGGAAGTTCAGTGAGAGAGAGGAGGCTGGAAATTCCTGCACTCTAAGGGCTTGCCTTCATGGACAGTGCTATGGCGGCACAGCTGCATGGAGTGCATTAGTGAAGATGCTCCGATGCTGATGGGAGAAGCTCTCCCATCGACATAGTGCTGTCTACGTGGGGGGTTAGGTCAGTATAACTGTGTCACTCAGAGCTGTGGATTTTTCCACATCACTGAGCAACAGAGTTATACTGATATAGGTCAGTAGTGTAGACTGGCCTAAGTATCGGGTAAGACCATGGAAGGGCTAAAGTGCAAGCCTGGGAAAGGTGTAAGGGGTTTAAGTTTGTACGTTTGGTTTGAGACCTCCAGGGAAGAATCCTGTGAGTCATGGCCCTGATCGAAGAGTGAGGTCTGAGACCTCTGAGAAATACAGGTACACACAGAGCCCAGGACGGGGCTGTGAGAAAGGCCTGCAGACCAACTCAGGTAGGAAGAAGCCCAGAGAGGTAGCAGGGAGGATCTGAATACACAGACTGTGCCTGCTTAATACAGGGTCCCTGTGCTGGAACCCAGAGGAGCAGGAGGGCCTGGGTTCCCCGACCAGCCAGGCAGCCACTCTCCACCCACTAGGATGAAGATTTGTGAAAGCCTTGGCATGAGAAGGTGTACGAACTGTGGGGTTCAGAGCTGGGGGGGCTGCAAACCTGACATAAGGACGTTAGACTTCTGGTGTGTTGGATTCTGTTACCCTGAAAGGAGTGGAAATAAAACATGACTTGGATGGACAACTGAGTCAGGAGAAGAGGCCGACCACTGCAGGTGCATCAGCACGGGGTGCTAGACAATAGAGAGTTGCTATGCCACATCTGTCCACAAGGGGATGCACCAGTGGTAAGTCAGTTCTTCTACAAATGCCCACTCCCTTCTACCATAGGAACTGGCCAATGGCCCCACACAGGCAAGAAGGGGGATCCACATCCCCAACAGCTCTCCTCCCACTCAAGAAAGGGTAGAGACAGCCTCCTGTAATCCCCCTACCTTGGCACTTATTGTAGGGGGCTCTGTCTAAGCCAGCATCCCTCCCACCCTCAGACCCCCCTTTCACCTTTCACAGCTCACTCTGAGGCTCCTGCAGCCCCAGGTCGCACTGGTTTCCAGGGTGCTTGCATAGGGAAGGGGAGGGACCAGGATCAGCAGAAGCTAGTGGAGGGGTTGCAAGCTCTTTTGCATGAGCTTCCATTCTCTCCCAAGGCTTCAAAGGATGGGATTAAGGCATAGCTATGGAGCCATGTCATGCCCTTCACCTCATAGGCCTGTCCTGGTCAGGCTGATGCATAGCTCCCCTCAGTAAATTTGAGGCGGTCTCAAGATTTGCCCCGCTGTGAAGAAAAGTTTCAGTTGAGTGAAATTCCATCTAATACTGTAATGGAGAAAGTAATCAATGCGGGTCCCCTTCCCCTGAGGGGCTGAGCATCCCCAAGCGTTCACTGCCTTTGTTTTGAGACCACTCATCTCCTTGTAGGATCGAGCCCCAGCCATGTAAAGTTCTAGTAAAAGGCCCAGCCTCTCTGATGTAGAAAGTGAAATAAATAAAGCTGGTCAGAAAGTGAATTGTTTCCCGGTGAAATTTTTTTACAAAAAAAGACAACTTGGAAAGTGGAAATGTTTCATTTGGGGGGTCAGGAGGGCTTCAGATTTTTTTTTCCACAAAAAAATCCAATCCATTTAATCAAAAAAACATTTTGTGTCAAAAACTATTGATTGACAGAAAATGTTCTACCGGTTCTAGAAATAAATACTATAGCACATCCAAAGAGGGTTTTTTCCATTAACAGAAGGGGTTTTACACATCCCCTATACCACATTACTTCAGCAATTTGCAACCTTTAGCATATTTCTTCTCATTTCACCCTTGTGTGGTAGACAAATATTACTACCCCTATTTAAACTGAGCTGTAAATAACTTCCCCACAATCTTACAGGAAGTCTAGCGTAGAACAGAGAATTGAATCCAGGGTTTCTGACCACTGGGCCTACATACACATAGTTTAATCTCTTGAGGGGCAGTGGTGCTGGAACAATTTGTATAGTGGGGGTGCTGAGAGCCACTGAACCAAACTGTAAACCCTGTATATGATGGAAACCACTTCAAGCTGTCACACCCTCAGCACCTCTTATACCAGCACCTATGTTGAGGGCTGTAATACTTTGGCAAATGAAATTTAATTTGGCAAATGCAATTTAATGTGGATAAATGTAAAGTAATGCACATTGGAAAAAATAACCCCAACTATACATATAATATGATGGGGGCTAATTTAGCTACAATGAGCCAGGAAAAAGACCTTGGAGTCATCGTGGACAGTTCTCTGAAGATGTCCACACAGTGTGCAGAGGCGGTCAAAAAAGCAAACAGGATGTTAGGAATCATTAAAAAGGGAATAGAGAATAAGACTGAGAATATATTATTGCCCTTATATAAATCCATGGTACGCCCACATCTCGAATACTGTGTACAGATGTGGTCTCCTCACCTCAAAAAAGATATACTGGCACTAGAAAAGGTTCAGAGAAGGGCAACTAAAATGATTAGGGGTTCGGAGAGGGTCCCATATGAGGAAAGATTAAAGAGGCTAGGACTCTTCAGCTTGGAAAAGAGGAGACTAAGAGGGGATATGAAAGAGGTATATAAAATCATGAGTGATGTTGAGAAAGTGGATAAGGAAAAGTTATTTACTTATTCCCATAATACAAGAACTAGGGGTCACCAAATGAAATTAATAGGCAGCAGGTTCAAAACAAATAAAAGGAAGTTCTTCTTCACACAGCGCACAGTCAACTTGTGGAACTCCTTGCTTGAGGAGGTTGTGAAGGCCAGGACTATAACAGCGTTTAAAAGAGAACTGGATAAATTCATGGTGGTTAAGTCTATAAATGGCTATTAGCCAGAATGGGTAAGGAATGGTGTCCCTAGCCTCTGTTTGTCAGAGGATGGAGATGGATGGCAGGAAAGAGATCACTGGATAATTGCCTGTTAGGTTCACTCCCTCTGGGGCACCTGGCATTGGCCACTGTCGGTAGACAAATACTGGGCTAGATGGACCTTTAGTCTGACCCGGTACGGCTGTTCTTATGTTTTTATGTTCTTATGGTCTGATTCTGGTTGCTGGGCTTTGTGGGGGTGACATTTAATGACCTGTGATATACCTAAGGTCAGACTAAATGATCTGGTGGGGTGGGAGGAAACCTACTGCACTTCAGTATAAATCTGAGCTGGCTATTCACAAAAATGTCAACTGATTTGATTTTTTTTAATCAAAATTTGAAATAGATGACATTTGACTATTTTGAAATGTGAATTTTTTCCCAGTTCTAATTAGTAATAGCTACATATTCAAAGGTTCAGAGGCTGGGTTCTGGATAACCCAACAATTAGAATGCCTTATTGAACCATACTGGAACATCCACTATGCTAGGTACAAACACAGAATAGAAATTTCTACTCTGAACAGCTTAACTTGGCCTAACTCCAACAACATGAGGACTCCATGTTTCTAAAATTAAATAGGCTGTTTATTAAAAGAACTATTTACAGAGGTTCTGTAACTGCAGTTAATGTTCTAGCCATGTGCACACAGACTGACTTCTTGACTATACCTTTGCTACATAAGCTTTTCACTAATGACTGGACTAAATTTGGTTCTAAGTGTCCATAAAATTTGTAGCATTTAATATTCTGGGTTTTTTAGGCTCGGGTAGTTTTCTGATTGGCTGAATCTCAGGCAATATCATAAAATTAGTTAGTTGAGAATCCATTGCCAAGAAACTATGAATTGACATGCTCTGTAGCTTTCCATCGAAATAATAGTCCAGATTTGATATATTCCTTTCAGTGTAAGCAAGGCAATTGTTTCTTTTTATGTAGAGATAAAATCACTGAAGTAGAATTAGTGACCATCTATACTATCCTGGCTCTGAAAAAGATTTGGAGGTCACAGCAGATAATCAGCTGAACATGAGCTCCTAGTACAACACTATGGCCAAAAGCAATAATTGAAACCTTAGATGCATAAACAGGGGAATCTCAAATAGGAATAGAGAAGTTGTTTTTACCTTTGTATTTGGCGCCGGTGCCTTGCAGCCACTGCTAAAATGCTGGTCCAGTGCTAGAGCCCACAATTCAAGAAGGATGTTAGTAAATTAGAAGCAGCAAAGAGTCCTGTGGCACCTTATAGACTAACAGACGTATTGGAGCATGAGCTTTTCGTGGGTGAATACCCACTTTGTCGGATGCAGTAAATTAGAGAGGTTTCAGAGAACAGCCACAGAAATGATTAAAGGATTAGAAAACATCCCTTATAATAATAGATTGAAGGAGCTCAATCTATTTATCTTAACAAAGACAAGGTTAAAGGGTGACTTGATTACAATCTTTAAGTACCTAAATGAGAACAAATATTTGATAATGGGCTCTTCATGTTATCAGAGAAAGAAATAACACGATCCAATGACTGGAAGTTGAAGCTTGACAAATTCAGACTGGATGTAAGGCATATATTGTTAACAGTGAGGTTAATTAAGCACTGGAACAATTTACCAAGGGTCATGGTGGATTAACCATCACTGACAATTTTTAAATCAAGACTGGATGTTTTGTTTCTAAAAGATCTGCTCTAGGGATTATTTGGGGGCTGTTCCATGGTCTGTGATACACAGGAGATCAGTCTAAATGACCACAATGGTCTCTCCTGGCCTTGGAATCTATGATTTCAGTATCTTAATGGAGTTCTAATTTACTATCTATTTTCAGCCAATGTATATCCACAAGGTGCTACCAAGAAGCATGATCAGATAATAAAATGTTTTGCATAGCTGATTATCATGTGAAAGAATTGTGTACTGCAATACAAATATATGATTTTTGTACCACTAATAAAACAGTGTGATGTTCCTTAAGATTTGCCCTACATTTTTCATACAGCTACTTTTTGTATCTCATTCCACTATCCCTTATTTCCTTGAAATGGAGGTGATAATTACCCTGAATAGAAATGAGGAGGTTTTTCTATTGTCAAGGAGCCAAAGTTTTCTGAAATAATTTCTTTTCACTAGAATTTACCCCTGGGCCCTACAATATCTACAGACAGTCTGGCAAACACCTCCTTAATGATGGGCAATGGCTGCAAAGTCAGGGTGCCTTTAACCTCTTACACTTCTGACATAAGAGACAGTAATTTTTTACTGTCTCCAACATGTGAGGCCACTAGAAAATCTATTTAAGCCTTTCCTTGACCAAAGTGACTTGGGACGCTGTGTCCCTCCAGCCTTACAATCTATGCCAGTTACGTTAGCATTTTTAACAAATTCTTCACTACTCTCCCAAGGCTCAGTGCTAATAATGTTTACTACGATTTCCACCTGCTGTACTGTCACCTCTGGAGCAAAATGGTAGCGGCATTCACTGTGGCAGGTAGGGGTGTGGATTGTGGTGTTACCTTAAGTTTGGGGCAATTTGGATTTATATGGCTGGGAGCTCCACAGTGATGACAGACTACTTCCCTTCTGGTAGGGGGCTTTAAACCCTGGGCTTCCACGGGGTTTCTCTTCTTATCAAAGTTGGAGCTAGGTTTATTTCCAATCCCTTCTTCCCTCTTAACCTGGGTGATGGGAACTTCCCTTCCCCTGAGATTTATGCCCCCCATGGGCCCTTGATTCAACATATTCATCAGCAATTTCTGCAGCCTCCAAAACCGTGGATGTTTTTTTTTTGTCACAGATTTTTTTTGTCAAATTGTTTTTCATAATGACCTTCAGTCCCCACCTCCGATATTGATTTTACACATTTGAACATATTCAACACGAGTGATGTTGTCAAACATTCTGAGGTTCCTGTACTTCAGCGGATAGGTCTCAGGGTAATCTTAAATCTTTTCAATACATTTTCTTTAAATTTCTTATACGCCTTAACGTCACTCTTCTCCATATCATTAAAAACTTGTCAGGCTTTCTCATTAATCTGCATAAGAGGACAGGCATTTGTGTATCCACTGGAATATTGTGCATCCCACATAGTCTTTCAAAGGTGGACAGGAACTTTTCTGTTTGGTCAGTTTCTTCATTAATTGGGCAGACTTTATCCCACTCCCATGTGTTGTGGGGGAAGGGCAGAAGGGGTACTCACTGGATGGGGAAGCTCCTTCTGCTGCTTCAGTAATTTGAGCTGCAATGTTTGAACTTCCATCTGTCTCTTGTGTGCCCTCTCCTCAACTTCTTTGTTGGTTTTGACTGCTGCTATTTGTTCTATGCATCTTTGGTGGGCTTTCTCCTCAGCTGTCTTGACTGCTTTGGTCTTGCTGACTTGCAATTTCTTCATCAGGCTTTGATGCTCACAGTCTTCCTAGGCTCTCAAGTGCTGCAAACAGGCCACTTCCAGTTCAGTGGACTTCTCTCTGATGTCTGGGGCAGAAGAGTTCTCAGGCTCCTTCACCTCTTCTTCCCAAGGCTCCTGGTCAAAAATTATGAAGAAAGTTCTCAGCTCCTGGACTGGGTCTTTCTTTTTATAGGATATTCCCCTCTCCAAACATAACTGTTCAAGTTCTGTTCTCACAAGACCATCATGTTACTCATGATCACTCAATGTGTCTATTCTTTAACCTTTAAAACTCTTAATATCAAGTTTAAATGTTAGCAGCGCTGGGGTAATGATCTATAAACTTACTTGACCTGTGGTATGTGAATTCTGAGTACCAACCTCAGGACATTCTGTTAGGAAACAGAGGACAAATCCCAAATTGGTTATGAGTTCTGTACTTAGATTTCACCAACCAGTTATCAATTGTAAACTGCTTAGGCAACTATAACAGCCTTAACAGGGAGTCCTGGGCAGTCCCCTTGGGACTCCAATCTGTCTTGCCACCCAGATAAGCTTACTTTTGAGATAGATGGTCCCTTACACCAAGGATCCCAGCAATATTCAGGTTTTGCCCAGTCCCAAAGGACCAGTGACTTACCCCAGGTCAGTTGTACTTTAGATCTCACACCAAAGACGCTTGTAGCTAATCCTATAATCAATTATGTTCTTTTAATTGGGCTATGTTCTGTTTCACACCTAAATTTCCTATGGTAATGAATGGAAAGATTTTTATATTTTGTACCAGTTTTTTATAATTTAATTAAAATAAAAGCAGAGTTAAAATTACAGAAGAATTATTAGATCAATAATTATAATATTATAATTATAATATAGTAGATCAAGCTTATAATATGGAATTACAACATAGTGGGCTATATAACAAGAGCTAAGTTTACACCACCTGGTTCATACTTTGAGCCTCATATTAATAGTGATTCAAATGATTACAATGACTGTGGTCTTGGGAATGTGTTGCTAAGTAGTTAACTTAAAAAAGAAAGCACAAAAAGACAGGAATATGAGGCAAATGAAATGAATGTGAATATAAAAAAAACAACAGCAATGGAATTTAGGCCTGGCTTGACATGAGTAATTGGTCATGGATAAGGCCTCATTTCTTTGGAGACAAGATTAGGGAGATAAATGGTTCCGCAGGCTGGAAACAGAAATCTGTACTAGCTAAGATAAGGAGGAACACCCAGGAAACCATTTGCCATGGACAAGATAACAATGGATAAGACAAGCCTGTAACATAAGATGAGGTAAAGAGTAAGTCATCCATGGACAATGCTTGCTGTACAGGGTTTGGTTCCTACAAAGTGACAAACCAGTCCCCAAATATGTGATGCAATGTATAGTAAATGCCGTGTAATGTATATAAAGGAAGAGGTTTGCTGTGTAACTTTGGATCGGTGGTACATCCTATACTTCCCCCATACACTTGAGTCTGATCAAATAAAGGATCCTGAGTGGTGAGATTGTAGCTGAACCGAGTTCTTGGTGAACCGAGAGGAAGAGGTCTCAAGGGAAACCCAATAGGTTCCCACAGAAAACTTAACATTTTCAGTGCAATATGTTGACCAAAAAATGATCTGGAAAAACTCAGTGTTTGGGTGTTGCTATTCAGATGCCTTATGCTCCCATCCTTTTCTATAGACCAGGCTTCCTGATCAGATTACAGCTCTCATAATGAACCATGATCTCTCCTCTTGACGAGGGGATTTGATGCATTATAGCAGTCACATGGTAAGGAGTACGTCATGGGAGGTGAGGCCAGCTGGGAAGAGAAAAGGAGCATAAGGGGTGAGGGATAGCTCAGTGCAAGGACGAGGGATAGCTCAGTGGTTTGAGCATTACCCTGCTAAACCCAGAGCTGTAAGCTCAATCCTTGAGGGGACCATTTAGGGATCTGGGGCAAAATCAGTACTTGGTCCTGCTGGTGAAGGCAGGGGGCTGGACTCAATGACCTTTCAGGGTCCCTTCCAGCTCTATGAGATAGGTATATCTCCATCTATTTATAAAGCATCCAAACTCAACTCCCATGTAGCACCATTGTGGCATTTCACAGTCAAAATGTTTGGGGGATTCCATTTTTGGATGATATATTAAAAATGTCCATGTAAAGCAGAAACTTTTTCCAACATAAAATTGTTTTGTTAGAACTCTTCCTTTCCACTGAAAAACAGTTGATAGAAAATTTTCTACCAGCCCTACTCCAAAAAGTTAATGCAGTAGGGCCCAGGGGTAGATTTGGATGGCCTAAAGAAGTTTATAATAATCTATTCAGGCCTGCACCTTGTCACCCTACAAGCATATTATTTTGTATATATGGAACAGGGATTTCCACATGAGCATAAAAATAATGTTTTATGAGTTATGATGTTCCTTTGTGATATAGCAACATTTTAGACTTATTGCAAAGCAGGATAAACACGAGGCATGATTTTGCACCAGTTCTTCCAAGGTCATAATTTTTTCACACAGCTCTAGCTACAGCTACTCCTCTGCGCTATCTGTGCCTTGGCTGTTCTGTGTCTAATAGCACAATAAATATGATGGTCAAGAATTTCAAAAGTGATTTTAAGTGTCTCCATTTGTAGTTTCCCAGCTGGAATTTCCTTAAAGGGGCCTGATTTTCAGAAGTCTTGTGCTCAGCACTTTCTAAAAATCAGTCCCCTTGGAGGTGTCTCAAACTGGGGACCCAGACAACCCGGTTACTTTTGAAAACCTGAGTTGATACTTTCCATAAGTTCAAAATTCACATATGAAGAAAATCTATTTAATATTTATTTGTCTTTGGAAAACGGGTCATGAGGATGGAAAAGCAGATGCTGGGATTTCTGGTTGCAGCTTTGTGTCTGCACTGATGAACTGCAGAGTGGGAGAAGGCCCTGATATTTGACATGAAATCAGTATCAGAAACTAGCTGTGAGAATAGCTGCATTTCCTTATCAGCCTGACGAGCAGGCCTTTCCCGCTACATGTTCACAATTATCACTCATGCCTCTTTGGCTCCTTATCTTCTTTATCTCTGGGTTTTAGCTTCATCTCAGGGAAGAAAAGAAAAATTTACCAAAGCCGGCTTTTAGGAATTGGCTTAGATTCTTTTCTGCACCCAGGCCTCACTGAGCATAAAGAGGACTTCAGTTTCCAAAGATGTTGGTCTGACACCTTTCACCCAAAACTAATTTCACAAAGAAAAACAATGCTGAAGTGTGATTCTATTCTGACAACAAATAATGTAATAATAATATCTAGCTCTTCTATAGTGCTTTTCACCTGTAGATCTCTAAGTGCTTTACAAAGAAGGCCAGTATATTATCCCCATTTTATAGATGGGGAAAGTGAGGCACAGAGAGATGATGTGACATGCCCAAGGTCACCCAGGAGACCAATAACCAAGCTGGGAATAGAGCTGAGGTTGCCTGAGTCCACTCCTGTGCTTGAGCCACTAAACCACCTTCTTTCTCAATAACCTCACTGTCTATGCATATTCAGAGTCACAGCTCCTGACCTCAGTGAGTAAGGAACAGATTGTGACTAGCCCTAACATGGCTGCACATGGGAATAAGACCCCCAACACCCACCTGCATGCTGATTCAGACCTTTAGTCTGGCCATGACAGTGGAAGAGCTGAAGCTAAGCTCCTAGTGCTCCTCTCCTTAGCAAAAGCGGATTCAATATGAGGGTGGAAATGTGCAACACATGGTAGAGGGCTGTTGCAAGTTGCTTCTCCCTTTGATCCTGGCGAGGAGTAGGGGATAAATAGTGACTCTGAGTCACAGGTCCCCGCCATGGCTGCTCCAGGACATCACAGCTCTGCATAGGGTGACCAGATCACCACACTAAAATATCAGGACACATTGGGGAGCCATCAGCCCCTCCCCACAGTCAGCCCCTGCTCCTCCCAGGCTCCACCCCCATTCTGCCCCAGGTCCAGCCCCCTGCCCACTCAGCCCTTCCTTATCCCCCAACCTACTGCTGGCTTGCTGTATCCCTCCTCAGTAGGATGACCAGATGTCCCAATAAAATCGGGACTCTCCTGATATTTAACCCATTTGTCCCGATATTCAGGTAAGGAGGCAAGTGGGAGAGAGGCACTGACCCCATGGGTGCTCCGGGGCTGGAGCTACCTAACAAGAGGGAGGGGGGAGGATCGGGTACCTGGTGTGCTCAGGAGAGGAGGCGGAGAAGAGGCAGGGCAGGGGCGGGGACTTGAGGGAAGGGGGTGGAATGGGGATGGGGCGAGGGTGGGGCAGGGGTGAGAAGAGGCGGGGGGTGGGCGAGCACCTACCCAGCAGAGGGGAAGTCGGCACCGTAGAGGTGAGTGGCAGGCGGGGGGTGGTGAAGAGATGAGCAGCAGGCGGGTGAGCAAGCGAGCGGGGAGGCGAACAGTGGGTGGGGGCCTGAGGAGGAACACAGCAAGCCAGCGGCAGGCTGGGGGATGAGGAAGAGAGTGGGGGGGGCAAGCGGGGAGGGGACAGGACCTGGGGCAGAGTGTGGGCGGAGCCTGGGAGGAGCAGGGGTGAACTGTGGGCATGTCTGATGGCATCCCAGTGTGTCCCATTATTTTAGTGTGGTGATCTGGTCACCCTACGCGGGACAAAGGGTTAAATATCGGGACAGTCCCAATTTTACTGGGACATCTGGTCACCCTAGCTATGCACCACCCCCTACAGGAGGCTTTCTAGCCCTAAAATAGGTTTTTACTATATTTTACGCCTGGTAGCACTGCAGGACCAACGCAGCTGTGGAAGAGTGAGCTGGATTCAGTGGCCTGATTCTAAAACCTTACTCCACAGATAAGCCCATTGACTTCAATGGCACCACTGGTGAAGTAAAAGCACTGAGCAGTCCATCAAAATATGACCAAATAGGGCACATTTAATCTGGAATGCAAGGAGAGCAAACAAAATATGGAAGCCCATGTTGCCGTTTTTTGCCAATTCACCCTTCAGATTTGGGGTAACATTTTTTAAAGCACTGAAGTGACATGGGAGGTTAAGTCAGTCCCAGTTTTCCAAAGCAACTTAAGAACCTAAGTCCAATTGACTTTCAGTGAGACTTAGGATCTGCCCATGTCACTTCAGAAAATGTCACTTGGCCTCCTAAGCACTTTTGAAAATGTTATCCTAGAACTGTATTGTAAAATAAAGATGTTGGCTATAGAAAGCAAGTCACTGTAGGTAATTTGGTCTCCATATTTCCCTTTCCCTGATAATTCACAGGGAATTCATTATCTGTTAAAAAAATCAGTCTTCCTCTCTGGTTTAGATGAATGTTGTCTGGGCTCTGGAAGTGAGCTAAGAATCTGCAGATCAGGAGTCCAAGTAAAGCCGAGATTCCCTTCACCCTCTTCTGAGTGTTAACAATGGGATTTTTTTTTTTGTCTTAAGTGAATTTGGTTTTGCCCTAAGGCCTCTATTGTCTCCCCATGAATTTTCAAACATTAGTATATTCCTGCAGCTGCAATAAAATTATTGCACAGTGTGTCAGCATCACCCTCCTTGAGGGCAGTGTAGTCTTGCTAACTTCATCTGCCCAAGCAGCAGAGAACTCACTTATTTTTAAAATTGCCTGTAAGGCAGGTGAAATGCATTGCCAATTGGACTTTAGTGCTCAGGAACACCACAAGTTTGGCAGCCTAGGAGACAGAGACTTATCCATAGAACAAGCAGTGACAATGCAAACTTCTCCACTCTGGTGTGTGTGCCTCAATCATGACCTGGAGGAGGGTCTATGTCTAGGAAGGAGAGAACATAAGAACATAAAAATGGCCATACTGGGTCAGACTAAAGGTCCATCTAGCCAGGGGCGGCTCTAGAAAATAGGCTGCCCCAAGCAGCCGTGCGCAGCGCCGCCCCTTCCCCGGTCTCGCGGCGGGTCCCCTCTTCCCGCGGCACCTGTTGAGCTCCCGCAGGCATGCCTGCGGCAGGTCAACCGGAGCCCGGGACCAGCGGACCTGCCGCAGGCGTGCCTGCGGGAGCTCAGCCGGAGCCGCGGGAAGAGGGGACCCGCCGCAGTCATGCCTGCGGCAGGTCCGCTCCTCCCGGGCTCCGGTTGACCTGCCGCAGGCACGCCTGCGGGAGCTCAGCCGGAGCCAAATGCCGCCCCCCAGGGAAAGGGCCGCCCCACGCGCCTGCTTGGCGCGCTGGGGTCTAGAGCCGGCCCTGCATCTAGCCCAGTATCCTGTCTTCTGACAGTGGCCAATACTTAGGGTTACTAACCATCCAGGATTGGCCTGGAGTCTCCAGGAATTAAAGATTAATCTTTAGTTAAAGATTATGTCATGTGATGAAATCTCCAGGAATACATCCAACCAAAATTGGCAACCCTACCAATGCTAGGTGCCCCAGAAGGAATTAACAGAACAGGTAATCATCAAGTGATCCTTCCCCTGTTGCCCATTCCCAGCTTCTGGCAAACAGAGGCTAGGGACACCATCCCTGCCCATGCTGGCTAATAGCCATTGATGGGACCTATCCTCCATGAAAGGGAGTATTCAGTCCCTACGGCCCATTTGGTCTGTTACTTCTCTGCTGAAACTGCTGGTCATTGTGCAGCTGAGGACCAATTGTATTGCTGTTTTTTCTGAAGTGACCACATGGCCACTAGGAACGGGATGGAAATCCCCAAATCATGCTACACGAGCTACTGAACACTCTGATGATAGCGATTCTCAGTCACTACCAGCCAGTGGCCAAGGGTCTCTATCAAGTATAGCAAGCCAACCCTCGCAACCTCCAATTCATATTTCTAGAAACACCAGAATGAAGGAAATGAGAGGAGAAACTCCACTTCTCCACAGATTTCCCATGAAACATAAAACACATTAAGCCAGTTCATCTCTGGTGCAATTCCACTGACTAATGGTGCTACTCCAGGGATAGACTAGGAGTCAACAAATAAAATGATGATATAAGAGGTGGGACAAAAGCAGAGCCTAGGTTCTGACTGAAACCCCTTACCCCCAACTTTGGGAGACTTTGGATTTAGGTAGGAACCCAGGCCTGGGCATCACAGCTGGGACCCATTACTACCAGAAAAGAAAACACTAAAAAAAATCTCTGGGGCAAGATGTTCTGGGACAGCCTGGCTGCTGTGGCTAAACCTGTTGGATTCAGCCACTCGAGGATTCCTTGTGCATTGCTCCTACAGCTCTCCGTTCCCAAAACCCACTGCAGGAGTGGGGCTGGTGGACGTGGGGAAGTAGGCAAAGCGTCCCAGAAATCCCCAGCTGAAGTTTCCAATTCCTGGTGGCTAGCTAACAGAACCGTCCCTTGGGGCCACTTGCAGCCAGTTGACAGTTTAGAACAGACCTGGGGCTGCATTTACTTTACTTCATGGTCTCTCCTGGGAGTCAAATGAATTGGCTCCTGAACTGAAGGAAAGCAAAGGTGGCTTCAGTTCCTCTGGTCTTGCACTGAGCACATCTTGAGCAGATCAGAAAAACTAGCTCAACAATGTTTCTTGGTAGGTGCTCTGTCTCCCCCTTACTCACCTCTCTCTGTGACTCATGGGGCCCAATTCCCCACAGCCTTGCACCTTGTGTAGTCAATAACACTTGTACAATGTGGGCATAAGACGTTACCACCCAGGCAGGAAAATGGAGAATTCTTATTTGGTAGCAGTTGACACCCTGTACTTGGCATTCCCTTTGTAGAGATGTAATTGCCTGCACAAAGTGAATGATGGTGCTCTGGTTAGGGTTCTAGCCTTAGACTTAGGAGATCCTGGATCAGTTCTTCCTCCACCACAGACTTCCTGTGTGACCTTGGGCAAATCACTTAATCTCTCCTTGTACCTCAGTTCCCCATCTATAAATTGGGAATAACAGCACTACCCTTCCTCACAGGGGTGGGGTGTGGATAATTGCATTAATGATTGTGAGCTGTTCAAACACAATGGTGACTGAGATTATATAAGCACTTAAAAGATCTAGATAGATAGAGGTGCAAGGCAGAAGAGAACCAGCCCTGTGATTCAATGACACTCTAGGTTTTACATCTAACTTAGAACATCTTTAATTCCCTTCTCACACCAGCCAGCATAATTCCATTGGCTTCATGGGAATTACTCCTGACTGACATTTATGTCAGAGGAGACTCATGCCCCAAGATCATCAAGACGGGAACTTTGCCTGCCTACTTGTCTATAGTGCCTGCCATACATACCAATGGGTCTATGAAGTAATAATAATAAACATCATCAAACCATTGTTCATAAAAGCTGTTTGTGAGCGCCGAAAGGAACCATTTCAGTGCTTTTTATTTTCTTATTTGTTCCAATAGCCTCGGCAGGCAGCAGCATGGCAGATTGATGGAGAAGCTAGAGGAGCCTGGCTATGTAAAGTCATTGCTGATAAATAAACCATCATTAGTAACTAATCACAGCATTTGTCATTGAATATCAGTATTTTGAAAACATTCTACTTTATGGCTCACGCAAGCTCCAAAAGGAACATCAAGAGTGACTGTTTCTCGTCTAGATTTGTTTGGCTTCAAGACTAGTTGGGTAGCTCTGATATTTTCTAGCCTCAGTGTTTTTACTGGCACTGTTTTTAGCCACCGTTAATAAATCTCTCCCTAGACTCACAATTTTCAAGATTTTTTTTTAAAGGCCTTGCTTGCTAGGTGTGTGTTTTCCACATATCAATGCTAGTTGTAATTGAATCTAGAAGTTCACATTTCTTTTTTTTTCAGGTAAAAGGAAACATTAAGATGATGCTCACGGAGAGCAAGGCACTGTTGAAATGGAAACAAATAGCAGTGGCTTGCTGGGTAACAATGAATACACTAATAGTTGTGATTGTACCATATGCACCATTATACTTCCCCCCTGGGGGTGTTCGACCCCTGCTCTGCCCCAAGCCCCAGCCCCACTTCAGCCCTTCCCTCCAAGGCCCCATCACCACCCTGCCTCTTCCCACCCCGCTTCACCCCCACCTTGCCTCTTCTCACCCCCATTCTGCTCCCTCCCCCAAGCACACCCCACCCTCGCTCCTCTCCCACCAGCACCTTCTGCATGCCACTAAACAGCTGATCTGTGGTGGGTCAGAGGCACTGGTGGGAGGGCAAGGAGCTGATCACTATTTTTTTCCCGGGGGAGCTCCAGCCCAGGTGCTCCCCCAGAGTCGGCACCTATGATTGTACTAACTGTGAATTGAAAGAAATAAAGCTGCCAGGTGAAGTCAGCAGCAACAAGGGCCGGGTTCAATATCTCTTAACAATATAACTGAACCATCTAGAGTCCCCACCCAGCAATCTGGGAAAATTAAACATTATACCTGGGTGCCTCTAGGAGGCAAATCTTCCCCACTCACAAGCACAGAGTCTGTGTATAGCAAAGAAAACTTAATAAAAAGAGGAAAGGAACCTGGCATTACTTTGGCAAAACGCCACAACCATGATTTGTATACATCTGACCATGAGCAAAACTCCCACCCCAGAATATGCTGGGCAATGTCCTTTGCCTCTGTTTCTCACCTTGCAGTGTGAAAGTCTAACAAACCAATGTCCCTTTAACACGCCACTCTCCTCACCCTCCACTGCACCCCACTCACAGCTGCTGTCCTTGGTCAGTGGAGACCCAGAGTTCACAGGCACATTCACGTGAGTTCACCTCCCATTGGGTGGGAGGAGGGAAGGAAACGTCGAGCAATGCCTTCACAGCTGCTGCCTCTGCAGCTGGCTCACAGTTGTTGCCGTTCACGCTGCATCGCTGTCACCATGGCCGGCTCCAGACCCCAGCGCGCCAAGCGCGCGCTTGGGGCGGCATTTTGCCGGCAGGGCGGCAGGCGGCTCCGGCGGACCTTCCGCAGTCATGCCTGCGGGAGGTCCACTGGAGGCGCAGGACCAGCGGACCTCCCGCAGGCATAACTGCGGAGGGTTTCCTGGTCCCGCGGCTCGGGTGGACCTCCCGCAGGCATGACTGCGGAAGGTCCGCCAGAGCCTCCTGCCGCCCTCCCAGCGCACCCTCCGCAGGCGCGCCTGCAAGAGCTCCCGTGGAGCCGCGGGATCGGCAGCGCGCCCCCTGCGGCATGCCGCCCTGCTTGGGGCGGCCAAATTACTAGAGCCGCCCCTGGCTGCCACTGCACTATCATTCACTTTGCTGCTGTCATTTGTCCTGCCACTGTTCACTCTACCACACTGTCATCTGCACCATCACCTTTTGCTGCCACCTGCCTCTCTATTGTGACCTCTGCAGCAAGTCAGTCTCTTGAGATTCCACCCAGCTCTCAGTGATTTCAGCTCTTTGTGAGAGAATCTCACTGCTAGTGCAGGCTGGGCTGTCTCTTCTGCAGAAACACGTCCCCTAGCAGATTAATAATAATAGGAGACATACCTATCTCCTTGAACTGGAAGGGACCTTGAAAGTTCATCAAGTCCAGCCCCCTGCCTGCACTAGCAGGACCAAGTACTGATTTTTGCCCCAGAGCCCTAAATAGTCCCCTCAAGGATTGAACTCTCAACCCTGGGTTTAGCAGGCCAATGCTCAAACCACTGAGCTACCTCTCCCTTAGCAGTTAGACCTGATTATCAGTGATTTCAGCTCTAGTGATCACTTAACGAAACAAAAGAGTCTCAATGGAGCCTAATCAGCTCTATCCTTAAATCAGGGAAAGGAGCAGGACAAATGATGTCTATGACTCTTAGGCAGAGCCCACTGCACCAGGTAAAACAACTCTCCCCACCCTCTTGCTCTCTCTCCACTGGAATCTGGCATCCGACCCCTCTGCTTAGTAAGTTCAGTTCAGTTGAGGGTGACCCCCTCAATCAAGACAGGCTAAGTACAGTTCTGCTGCCCTTTACTCATACAGTAGGGATAACAACATTTCATTACCCCGGGGTTCAAATTTAAAAATTGTATTAAAGTAAATATTTGAAATGAAATATACACAGGTTGAGAGGGAAGGTACTGTACATCTGGGGTCAGGCTTGGGTTATGGGTGGTTACAGATATCGTTGGCAAGGATGAAAAGATACATATATATGGCATAACCGGCATAGACCCAGATTGGGGTGCAAGGGTGTTTAAAGTGTCAGTGGATAAGTGGGCTCGGGTACGCCTGAAGCCTTTTCCCCCTAGCTGTCAAGGGAGAGCTCATTCAGACCTTGCTTACAATGGATGCAGGTTTTCTTGTAATAAAATATCTTGGACCAGATCCTCTGCTTATGTGACATGATGCAGCTTTATTAACTTCAATGGAGCTATGCTGACTTACACCAGTCAAGAATCTGGCCCATTATCCATTGTCAGTGGCTCACATGCGGTAGGAAAAAGTTTTATAGAATCATAGAACTGTAGAGCTGGAAGGAATCTCAAGAGGTCGTCAAGTCCAGCCCCCTTTGCTGAGACAGGACCAAGTAAACCTAGAGCATGCCTGACAGATGTTTGTCCACCCTGTTCTTAAAAACACGTGGTGATGGGGATTCCACAGCCTCCCTTGGAAGCCTATTACAGAACTTAACTACCCTTATAGTTTGAAAGTTTTGCCTAATACCTAACAAATCTCCCTTGCTGCAGCCCATTACTTCTTGTCCTACCTTCAGTGGACATGGAGAGCAATTGATCACCCTCCTCTTTATAACAGCCCATATTTAAAGATTATCAGGTCCCACCTCAGACTTCTTTTCTCAAGACTAAACATGCCCAGGTTTTTTAACCTTTCCTCATAGGTCAGGTTTTCTAAACCCTTTATCATTTTTATTGCTCTCCTCTGGACTCTCTCCAGTTTATCCACATCTTTCCTAAAGTGTGGCTCCCAGAATTGGACACAGTCCTCCAACTGAGGCCTCACCCGTGCCAAGCAGCGTGGGACAATTACCTCCCATTTATTGTATGCAACACTCTGGCTAATACACCCCAGAATGATATTAGCCTTTTTCAAAACTGCATCAAACTGTTGACTCACACTCTATTTTGTGGCCCACTAGAACCCCCAGATCCTTTTGTACAGTACTGCAATTTCACTAGTTATTCCCCATTTTGTAGTGGTACCTTTGTTTTTTCCTTCCTAAGTATAGTACTTTGAATTTGTCCTCATTGAATTTCATCCTGTTGATTTCAGACCAGTTCTCTAATTTGTTAAGGTCATTTTAAATTCTAATCCTGTCCTCCAAAGTGCTTTCAATGTCTTCCAGAATGGTGTCATCTGCAAATTTAATAAGCATACTCTCCCACTCCATTATCCAAGTCATTAATGAAGATATTGAATAGTAATGGACACAGGACTGATCCTTGGGGAACCCTCCCAGTTTGACAATGAACTACTTTTTGAGGATGCCTTTCAACATGTTGTGCACTCACCTTACACTAACTTCATCTAGACCACATTTTCCTAGTTAACTTCTGAGAATGTCACATGGGGTGTCAAAAGCCTTTCTAAAATCTAGATATGTAACACATACAGCTTCCACCCCATCCAGTAACCCTGTCCAGTAACCCTGTCAAAGAATTAAATTTAGGTTGATTTGGCAGAATTTGTTCTTGACAAACCCGTGCTAGCTATCCCTTATAACCCTATTATCCTGCAGGTGCTCACAAATTGGTTGTTTAATAATTTGTTCCAGTATCTTTCCAGGTATAGAAGTTAGGCTGACCAGTCTATAATTCCCTGAGTCCTCTTTGTTTCCTTGTTAAAAGATAGGTACTATGTTTACCCTTCTCCAGTCCTCTGGTATGTCACCCATCCTCCATGAGTTCTCAAGGCTAATTGCTAACAGTTCAGAAATTGCTTCAGCTAGTTCCTTAAGTATCCTAAGATGAATTTTGTCAGGCCATGCCAACTTGAATACATCTAACTTACCTAAGTATCCTTTAACCTGTGCTTTCCCTATTTTGGCTTGTATTTCTTACCCCCTTGTTAATAATAATAGTATTGAGTATCCGGTCACATTCACCTTTTTAGTGAAAACTAAAGCAAAATAGGCATTAAACATCTCAAGCCTTCTTGAGGTCATCAGTTATTAGCTCTCCTTCCCCACTAAGTAAAGGAATTACATTTTCCTTCATCTTTCTCTTGCTCTTAATATATTTTAAAAATTCTTATTGACTTTTATGTCTCTTGCTAGGAGTAACTCATTTTGTGCCTTAGTCTTTCTGATTTTTGTCCCTACATGCTTCTGCTGTTCTTGTGTACTCATCCTTAGCCATTTGTCCATTTCCACTTTTTTTAGGATTCCTTTTTGAGTTTCAAGTCATCAAAGAGTTCCTGTTGGCATGGAGCTATAGTGACCTCTTATTTTTCATTCTGTCTTTCCTTTCTCATCTGGATAATTTGCAGTTGTGCCTTTAATATTGTCTTCTTGAGAAACTGCCAGCTCTCCTGAACTCCTTTATCTCTTAGATTTTCTTCCCGTGGGCCTTTACCTGCCAGTTATCCAAGTTTGTTGAAGTCTGCTTTTTTTTTGAAGTCCTTATTCTGCTGCGCTCACTCCTTCCTTCCCTTAGAATCATGAAATCTATCATTTCATGATCACTTTCATTCAAGTTGCCTTTCACCTTCAGATTTGTAACCAATTCTGACATGGTCAGAATCAAGTCTAAAACAGCTGTTCCCCTGGTTACTTCCTCCACTTTCTGAAACAAAATGTTATCCCCAATACATTCCAAGAACTTATTGGAAGTTTTGTGTTTTGCCATATTATTTTTCCAACAGATGTCTGGGAAATTAAATTCCCCCATTACTATCAGGTCTTGTGTTTGGGTATTTCTGTATTTTGTTCTAGCCATGCCTAATCAACCTCTTTTTCCTGATTTGGTGGTCTATTATAGACCCTTACCATTATGTCATCCTTATTTTTCCCCCTTTTAACTTTTACCCAGAGACTTTAAACCGTTCTGCCTCCCAACTTCTTCTTCAGAATAAGTATGTATATTCTCGATGTATCATGCAACACCTCCTCCCTTTTTTCCCTGCCTGTCCTTCCTAAACAAGCCATGTCCTTCTTTACCAACATTCCAATCATGAGATTGATGCCTATGGCGTCCGAGTCTCAGTGATGCCAATGAAGTCAGAATTTAGCTTATGTACTAATACTTCCAGTTCTTCCTGTTCATTCCCCATACTCTCTCATTTGTATATAGACATCTAAGATTATCCCTCCTCCAACATCTAGCTCACTGTAGGGTCACCTTTTTTGTGCTTCCCTTTGCGCTTTTGTCACCTGTCCCCTTTTAACTTAATTTAAAGCCCTCCTCACTTGGTTGAGGAGTCAGTGCACAAAGATGTTCTTGCCCTTCTTGATAAGATGGAACCCAACTCTTCCCAGCAGTCCTCCTTCCTGGAACAGCGTTCCATGGTCAAGCCAAAGTCCTCCCATCGACACCATCTGTGTAGCCATGCATTTCACTTTGAAATGTACATGTCCCTGCCTGGTCCCTTACCCTCACCGGGAGGGTTATCAAGGCAAGTGATTTCCTTGTAGCTACTCAGTAAATGCTGGTATGGACAGACAGTAGTATGGAATCGCTGTCTCAGTATAATCATATATAGCAGGGATTGCTCAGGTGGTACAAAACTATGTATGGTAGCAAGAAAGGTGATCCCAAGAAATGCACTAGAAATGGAGAGTGAAGCTTACTTGCTACAGTTTGGTAGACCTGCGGTCACTATGGTTTGTATTCAGCAGTACCTGAATTAGAATCTGGCTAGGTCACCAGAGTAAACATCTATATTATGATTATAAAATGATTGAGAGCATGGGTTCTCAGCCTATGGCTGATGTCTGTGAGCACACTCCCTTTCCTTATGGTTAGATCGGAGGGGGTTCCCTAAACTTTTTCTCTCTCTCATGGGGTCCCAATTTAATGGGATATGGTGAAAACCACTGTACTAGGGGATTTTTAATGAGCTTAGTTGGGAAGGGAGAAGGCAGTTTTATACCTCCTCCTTGAAATGGAAAATAAAGTATAGGAAATTTATGTGAATAAAGGTTATCCTAGAAAAAGCCTTTTCTACTAGTTACTATTCAAATATCATAGCTCTTACTGAACACTCTTGTTAATGATTGTGTCTCTATAGAACATGCCAAATTGTAGCTAAAAATTGAATGACTACATATGAAATTACAGTCTTTGTGAATTTCTTTTGATTCTGTTTTTCAATAAGAGTTATCTTGGGTAATTGGTAAAATGTGATGAAGGATTTTAATGCCCATAAACATAAAGCAAATCTATCTAGCAGTGCTTTCTTCAAGTACTGTAATACTAAGAACTCCCTAAAGTGGTGCAATGTTGTTTACGATGAAAAAAAAATCAGTTGTTTTTGTTCCAAAAATGCATTCAACATTCGCTGGATTACATGCTCTCCAGGGTAGCGACCAGACAATAAAACATGACCATAAACAATTGCTCCAGCCTTATCTTTCAAAAGTATCATAAAGTCAAAATGCAGTTTCCTCCAGCGTATGGAGAATGCTTTTACAGCAAATCTAGTGAATAAGATGTACAGTCAGCCATAACCCCTGCTAAATGCCAGGCTTCATCCAGTTTTTTAAAAAAATCTGTGTGTTGCTTTTAACATTATTAATCAAAATAGTTAGCTATCACTTGAAAGGGTCCCTCTGTTGAGAGGAGTGAAAGTTTACAGTCTTGAGGTCGATCTCGATCCACATAGATATACGTGTACGTGGTATAAACCTAAAATTAAGGTTGCCCAACAGTCCCCATTTTAAGACTCTTTAAGACTCGTAAGCTGTTGCTAATAACTTTGCCAGACTTCAACAATTTAGGCTGAAATTTTCCATGCTGGATGTCTGCCCCTAGCATTTTCTTACCTTAATTTTTCAACCCAAAGAGTTCAGTGATTTCTGAGAGCAAGGCTATACAAAAGAAAACTTTTTGCAATGTTAAAAAATTCTGACGACTGTTCTTTTGAGAAGTTCTAGCACCCCTGTGCTTTGGAGCAGGGACTTGCAATTTGGCAAGGCAGTGCTCTTTGTGTCAAGGATGTGCTTTTTGCCATCTCTGCGAAAATCTGCCCAAATTTGGCCAAGTTATAAGCCTTTGAAATATCACAGCTTGCATATGCCCGGTCTTCTTGCCCAGGAAATTCGATTTCCCGTCCCACCTCCCTGATCTGTCTCTTCCCCACCCCCTACGTTAGCCTTCAGTCGTATTGCCTCCTCTTATCCAGTCTCTGTGTCCCCACCTCCTCAGCTCCTTGTCTCAGTCACTTTGCCCAGGCAGTCCCAGTTTGCACCCTACAGCATGGTGTCTTGTCATATCTGTTCCCCTTCCCTCCACATCCTTCCCGCTGGTTTCAGTCCCAGTCTCCTTGCCCTGCCAGTCCCAGTCTCCACTGGGCTCCTCGGCCAATCTCGGTTTCTGCCCCCTACTCACAGGTTCACTGTCTCTTCCCCCCACCATTTTCCCCAGGCCTAGTATCCTATTGCAGCCAGTGCTAGTCTCCATCCACCAGCTCCAAGTCCCAGCCTCCACTCTCAGGCTCCCTACTCTGCTGATCCTCCCCTGCAATGCACTAAGTTTGGCTCTTGTCCTCGCTGCATTTGAATCAGCTGGTTTCACCTCCATGGTGTCTGAGTGCCAGCATGCAAAACCTATGTTAAAGGAACACATGGAGAATGCGCTCATGGGAGTCGAACTCAGGTTGCACAGACAACCTGAATTCTGGCATTTCCTAACTCCTGAGTGCTTGAATTTGCAAACTTAATAATGTTCTATTCACTTAGTTTTTTGTGTGGAATGTGTGTGTGTGTGTGTGTGTGTGTGTGTGTGTGTGTGTGTGTGTGTGTGTGTGTGAGAGAGAGAGAGAGAGAGAGAGAGAGAGAGAGAGAGAGAGAGAGAGAAAGAGAGAGAGCTACATTCAATAGAAAATCATTATCTTTTCATAAGGATACAATCTTATCCATCTTGGGCTGGATTCATTGATACATGGGAGCAGTCTGGCATCGTGCCACTGGCACAGACCTTAGCCTAGTTTACAGCTGCTTTCCATCACCAGAGCCATACCAAGTAGCCAGAGCATACCAGTGAATCTGGGCATATCGCTATATTGGGAACCGCGATCACTCTGGTTCATCGTCTCTCTAGGGTTATGTACATTTTGGTTGATGAAAAAGATTCATGCAGCAATTTCCCCGCTAAACAATAACTTTCAGTGGACTGTGTCTTAAGTGAAATGATGTCTCCGCACCACCTTTTCAGATCAATATTTCTTATTGAGAACAGATCCTTTGTTATGCTAATCCCTCGGAGGACTAAGCAGCAAGCACAAAACAGCCCTATATGCAACTGACAGTGGAAACAATGAGGAAGTACAGTATAGAAATAATTTTGTGGGCTGAAAGATGAGCTGAGTCATGTAAGCTTGCATCTACATCATGAAAACTGTGGGAACTATAACAGATATCTAAATGGAATCAGTATTGCTGTTCCCTTTGAAGTTTCCAGAGAGTTTGATTTATTGGCACTTTGAGTGTGTTTTTAGCGGAAGAGATATAGCTGAATTATAGTGTATGCTGCCTGAATGTTACTATATAATAGCATTCACTTATATCCTGTTGCTTCCTACATTTGAAAGAAGCTTCACCCAATATGTAAGCTAATATAGAAATTACAAGGAACACAGTCAGTAAACACCATACAATAAAGGGAGTGAATTTGTGTCATTTCCAGCATTACACCCCTTTGAAAATGAGCTTGGAAGTCAAAGTTCTTTGATCTATGCAAGCCGCTGCAGTTTGTGATGCCACGAACTCATGTCTCATTTATTCAAGAAGTAGAAAGATCAGATGTGAAACACGTTTATTTAGTATTAGCCCGTTTTCCATTGCTCCTGTTACAACGTTGCTCTTTGCTCTGAGACACACTCTGGTTTCAGTTCTACCAGTGCAAATCAGGACTAACTAACTCTGCTGATGTCAATGAAGTTCCACACTGTGAAGCTGGGCTAAGTAAGATCAGGATCAGGCCCAACCTGAGTAAAGGCCCTCAGTGAATTACTCAAAGTCACAGAGTTTACATACAAACTGGGACATTATGTGTCCCATTTCTATGGGAAGACCTGTTCCTAAAGAAGATATACCATTAAATTAGGTGTTGCCTGTGTTTTTCTGGTCCTGGGGCTCATCGGTATGGCAGAACCAGGTGGTCTGCTGTAGGTGATGTGGGATATGTGATACACAGAGCTACAATCAATATAGCTTTGTAAGCTAAACATGTAGAAATCCCTTACAGCTTGGTCCGCAACAGAGAACTCGGTGCACATATCAACATATCTATGTCCTCATACTATGCCATAGTTGTTCAGACACACACATAGTGTGTGATCAGATATCTCATGATTTGCTTAAATACCCAACTCACCAAAACAGCCACAGGAAAATGCAATTCCAGTGCATCTTGAATTTCAGAAAACGTGGGTTGAGCAAAATATTGCTGATTAGCTCTAAGTATACAGGTAGTTGTGAAAAGGGGAAATTTAGTTCTGTGTGTACAACAGATTCATCCTATTGTGTGTATATTTAAGTCCTTTTTCACTATTCGGTGCTAATTGTCATGCAAATGTGTAGAAAAACATGGGGTAAAATTTTGAAATACATCTAAGTGACGTAGGAGCCTAAGGTCCGTTTTGAAAAGTTTGGGGGTACATCTACGTGCAGCAGGAGGAGTAATTTTCAGCTCGAGTCGAAGTATGCATGCTAGCTTTGAATTGAGCTAAAGTGCTAAAAATTGCAGGATAGCCATGGCAACACAGGTGGCAGGACAGGCTAGCCACTAAAGCACAATCCCATCTGAGAATAAGCACTTGGGTGGCTGGCCTCCCATGCCACAGCTATGCAGCTATTTTTAGCGTGCTAGTGCAATCTAAGCTAGTGTATGTGGTAGTGCTATCTAAGATGGGAATTAAGCGCCCGGGTCCATTGTAGACGTACCCTGAGTTTCTTGTAAAAGATGTGATGAATCTCATCTTGGCAGCTGCACTGTGAACCGTCAGTGAACCCGTTCCTGCAGGAATTATTTGGATTCAGAGCCATCCCAGAAGGGGTCATTGTGACTTCAAGACTTATGCTTGCAGGTTGCACAGCTATAAGACAAAAGCTGATACCAGCGAGCCTTTAAAGAGAGCCCTTAAAATATTTATTTTCAGAACTACTAGGTATTTCCACATCCCCTCTCGTAAAACCAGTATCAGATTTAATCAACATAAGCAGCAACAGCCTAATAAAACACTTCGTGGCTCTTAGATGAGTGAGCCAAGGTTATTGTAACAGAAGTGTCGAAAGGTCGTAAATACAAAACAGTGATCATCAAACAGAACAGTCAGGAAATACTTTCGCGCGTGTTTCCTTTTCACTATCATAACAACCAGTTTCTGCCACGGAAAACTTCGCTTCGCTTTGTTTTTTAACCTGGGTCTCGCATTTTCTAACCCCACGCTCATCATGTGTCACCCCTGGTGTGTAAGGCTCTAATTCAATCTGTTTTCTTTCATTTTAACTACATGGGAAGTCTGTAGAATTCCTTCATCTAATTATTTTGTTGATGTTGCAGTGCTGGAATAATGGACCATTATTAGCGTGGGCTGAGAAGAACATTCTGGCTTAATCTAACACTTCAGGTCTGATTCTCCTCTCACTTACATCAGTTTTGCATCAGTGTAATACCACTGGGCCTGATCCCACCCTCTTGCACAGAGATAAATCAGGAGTAAGTGCACTGAAGTCAGAGAGTGAGTTGAACTGGGTTCAGTGAAATCAGTGGAGTTTCTCCTGATTAACACTGATGTAAGTGAGGGGAAAATCAGGTTCTCTGGCTTTAACATTCCCAAGGATTTCATTTGCATCCATGAATAAAAAGCATTTCAATCACTGATGGCCAGATCCTCAGCTAGCATAATGTCAGACAAACTCCACTGAGCGCAGACAGTTTACACCAGCTGAGTTTTTGGCCCTGACACTTTAAAGCATCTGACATCAGCAGAGGTGGTCTTGTTTTCCTCAGGTGGAGTTCACTTCTTATTGATTCCAGAATATGATTTGACATGCAGCTACCCCCATATCATTCTCTGAGCTCCAGCTTCGGCTTTGATTCCATTCGAACTAGTGATCCCTTTTAGGTGGCACTTGAATTTGTTTTCGGGGAAACACTGTGTCCTACTGTGTTTGACCTTGGGGATAACATTTCCAGCATTCTAACTGTGGGACTGGGGCTGCCTGACTTCTTACATTCAGGCCTATTCAGTTTCATCAGCAGCATTTCACGCATTCTAACAAGCCAGCGTGTTATTTCACTGTCTTTCTGCTACCCTTTTAATTGTTCTCCAGGAAATCATTAGGCATGAGTGTGAAGTGTTAATGCAGAGTTCTAAAGATTAAGGTTGTTTCTTTGTAAGTGGCGCTTTCACTTTAATAGTAATAGAGAAAATATCCATATATCTGATCTGCACTATTGCACAGATTAAAAAGCCACATTTGTTTATTATAAAACTACTTTGTATGGCCATCCTAGTATAGAACGGGGCTGACGGTTTAAATGGACAAGTTAAAGGATACAATTCAAGTTAATTCAGCTTCACTCCCTCAGTTAAGAACTCACAAGACAGATTCTCTCCTGAAGCCAAGTTCTGCTCAGCGCAGGAGAGTGAGGAAGCCATCAGGCTGACTATTGTGGGTTCGCTGACTCTGTGGACTGGCTTGAGATAGAGCAGGGGTTGGCAACCTTTCAGAAGCGGTGTGCCGAGTCTTCATTTATTCACTCTAATTTAAGGTTTTGCGTGCCAGTAATACATTTTAACATTTTAGAAGGTCTCTTTCTATAAGTCTATAATATATAACTAAACTATTGTTGTATGTAAATAAATAAGGTTTTTAAAATGTTTAAGAAGCATCATTTAAAATTTAATTAAAATGCAGAGCCCCTGGACCGGTGACCAGGACCCGGGCAGTGTGAGTGCCACTGAAAATCAGCTTGCGTGCTGCCTTCGGCACACGTACCATAGGTTGCCTACCCCTGAGATAGAGCAACAGACTCTAAGGTTCAAGGGGTGATAAACCAGCTGCGAGCTGGTGGAGATCTTCCCTCCACCATGTTTCTTCTTCACTCTGGGGTGAGGTGGGCTCAGGGCCGGCACTTCCATTTAGGCGACCTAGGCAGTCGCCTAGGGCACCAGGATTTGGGGGGGCGGCATTTTGCAATTCGGCGGCGGGGGGTCCTGCCGCGCTCCAGGCCTTCGGCGGCAATTCTTCAGCGGGTCCTTCACTCGCTCCGGGACCCGCCGCCAAAGTGCCCTGAAGACCGGGAGCACGGAAGGACCCCCCCCCCACTGCAGAATTGCTGCCAATGACCGGGAGCGCAGAAGGACCCCCGCCTAGGGCGCCACAAACCCTGGCGCCGCTCCTGGGTGGGCTAGTTGGCACAGGAGTCAGCTCTGCCAGATTTATGCCAGCTGAGCTGAGACCTCCCTCCAGCGTGAAAATCCTCTGCTGGCTAGCAACAGCCAGCAACTCATTTCCTTGCATCAGCTGAGCAAAGGAGAATCTGCCCTCCTATCCCATGTAGATTTATGAACTCTGGGTTGGAACCACTGTAACCTTAATTGTGCCTTTTTTTAATTTATCCATGTAAGGTCCTGATTCTGCCACCTTTACCCGTGCTGAATAGTATCCTATTCTGCATTTGATCTTCTTTCACCGTAAGGGCAGCAAGACAGATTCTCTCCTGCAGCCGGGTCACAACCTTCCTGGCTCTCATCCTTGTGTGGATACATAGTGATAGGAGGGTTTAAGACGTTTCCCCCATTACTCAGCCCACAAAAGTACGCTCTCTATGCTCAGGTAAATTTAAGGTCAGCTCCTTGCTTCTTCCTACGGATGCATGGCAACCCAAAGCGTGGGGAGGGGAAGGGACGGGCGGAGACTAGGCTGGGCGGTAGGAGAGTAACTGGGCAGCAGGGGCTGCACTCCACCCAAACCGAGGCTCAAGATCCAGGTAGCGAGTACATGGCACAGAAGAGATGGGAGCTTTACCCCCGAGGCCCCTGCTCAGCTGACTTAGACCAGGGCACAATATATCAGTGCTTGTCAAGGAGACTCCATGGTGGGGGGGACGAAGGGCATGTCTACGCTGCAATCAGAGGGGTGACGGCAGCAGATGGAGACATACTGGAGCTAGCACTCACCTAGCTCACACAAATCGCTATGCCAGGGAAGGCAGCACAGACTGTAAAAGCCCCTGCCTCCCCTCCTCTCCCCCTCCCCCAGCTTGGGACCTGGAGAAGGTACTCGAAAGGCTAGCCCAGTGGGTCTCAAACTTTTTTACTGGCGACCCCTTTCACACAACAAGCCTCTGAGTGCGACCCCCCTAATAAATTAAACACACCCTTTAATATATTTAACACCATTATAAATGCTGGAGGCAAAGCAGGGTTTGAGGTGGAGGCTGACAGCTCGCCTCCCCATGTAATAACCTCGCGACCCCCTCAGGGGTCCCGACCCCCAGTTTGAGAATCCCTGGGTTGGCCTGTGCTGCAGCTCCTGCTCCTGGAGCTTCACTGCTATTGTTATTCAAGTCGCCCCTCTGACTGCAGTGTAGATATACCCAAAGGAGACCTGATTCTGACCTCACCCCAGTCTAATCGACTGACTTCACTGGGGGGACTCCAGATTCAAGATCAGATTAGATGAGATCAGAGTCGGGCCCAGAGTGTTACTTGTACTGTACATCCAGTGTCCAGGCAGCACAGATTATTAGAATTATGCCACTTCTAAATGCCTCTTTGCTTCATGTCCATCCCAGGGGATGCCTCCAGGAGTCACTAGGCTGGTCTCCAATTAGAACTCAGTGCACTCTGCATGCTGCTCACGCACTCCCCTTTCACTTTAAAAAGCCCTGAGTGGATTAAAAAAATTAATTGGGGTTTCTCTGCTCGTCTAGAGAAAAGCAGAAAAATAATTCATGCGTAACCAAGAACTAGTCCAAACGATGTGACCAGGAAGAAGGACAACAGCCAAGCACAGCTCAGAAAACTCAGCTACATCTAGCCAGCTACCCCTTCCAGCCCATACTCACATTGCAAGACACTTTCCCAGAGAACAGGGGCATAGCCCCGCAGCACTGCCTTTAGTGGAGGGGCATTGGCGCCTCCCCCATCACGTGTGGTGCTGGTAGACCTTGGAGGAGCATCGTTTTATCTGGGGTTCTGCCAGCTTTGCCAACGGAAAGGTAGAATGAGCAGAGCACCAAGCAGTCTGCTTTAGCCGGCCAATCAAAGCCAAAGAGTGCCAGTGCCACTGCTGCCACCCACTTAGACGCAGGCCACCCCCATATGCTGAGGGCTCAGTAGGCACTGGCCATGTTAAGGGTTGAACAGAACTGAGGTGTTCTTGGAGGAAACTCTAGGAGGAATTATGCCTCGGGGAGAATTCCTCCCAGGCTCCTCAGCATGTCCAAGGAACATGTCCTCAGTTGAACCCCTTCAAGGGGTGAAGCATATTCCTCCTGCATGCCCGGCCAGCTCCCCCTCCTCCCGGCCCCTTCTGACACCTTTGGGGTGTCCTGCACACTAAGGGGTGCTAGTAGAGAGCAGCCACTGCTCTCGAGGGAGCACAGGGACTGTGATTGTATCTCGCCACCATGCAGAGATGAAAGGGGGAAGTTTCCTATTCCCTTGTGCACCCTAAAGCACAATCCGCACCTAAGTTATGCCCCCAACAACTCCACTGATGTGCACATCTCCAAAACGGCTGAGAAAGAAGTAGCATGTTCTGACTTCACAGAGGAAGATGAGGCCACATTTCTTTCCTTCTCTTCTCTATTCTGGCTTGTGTAATGGCAATCACCCCTGTTGTTTTGTACTCCAGAAGCAATAAACGGCCTTTGCAATGGATTAGGGCCTCAACTTTGCTTCTGCATTTGATCAGCGAGAGCAGCTGTTTGTTATTTTGTATATTACAAGGCAGCAGAGATTATCACTTAAATAGACATTAAAACTTGGGGAGGAAGTCATGTCGGCTGGTGAAAAACAGATTTGTTGGCTCTCATAAAATACGGCTTAAAGTACAAATGTTTCTTTTGCAAACGTGTAGCTTTGACAAGCTGCTCTATTGTTCTGGTCTGACATAAAGACGTCAGCTACCACCTGAGTCCGGGCTGCTCTGAAAGGTGTTGGGGGGTAGCAAAGAGAACCCAAGAGGTTCTTGCAGCATCTCCTACAGGGCTGTGTTACCAGAAATGAAAAATTTCTCCTGGCACTGGACTGGGACTCCAAAGATCTAGGCTATGGCTACACTGCCCTGCACCTCGGACTACGGGTGTGTGAATAGCAGTGCACACCGCAGGACTGCACTGTAACTCCCCTTTCTGGATGCCGTGGGCACAAACTAAAGGGTTCCTAGTTCGCATTGGCAGCTGAAGAGGACTACGTTAATGCAAACTAAGAACCGTTTAGTTCACGCCTGGAGCATCCACACGGGGACTTAGAGCTCAGCACTTTGGTGCATGCTGCTATTTACATCCCTATTGTACAAACTGTGGGGCAGTGTAGACAAGCCTCCGGATTTCATTCCTGGCTCTGCTACAAATTCCCTGTGTGACCTTGGACAAGTCGCTTAATCTTTCTGTGCCTGAGTTTTCCATCTGCAAAATGGGCATAAAAGTAACCCCTTATGAGACTGATGCCTTTGAGCTAATAGACCTGACTCTTTTGCTGGGTGAAATTCTACGGCAAGTGTTATGCAGGAGATCAGACTAGATAATCATACTTGTCCCTTCTGGCCTTACAATCCATGCATTTAATACCTGGCTGCTTTCACTTTCAAGTGCTTGAGATGCAATTCCTTGTATACCTGGAAAAAAGTGAAGAGAAAACCAATGAACACTGGGGAAGAAAACACTGGTACAAGACCAAGCTGGATAGTAAAAGAAAAACCCTGATTCACAAGTATTTTGACAGTTGAAAAAGTCTGTGATTGGTTCACTATGGTTCAAGTTATTCCTTGCTCACAAGTGTTCACATGACAGCCGGCTGTTTTTGCAAATCCTGAAAGTTGGAAGCACAAATGAAAATGTGTCCCAAAGTTTCTTAGGAAAGCTGGTTATAGATTGTTAATCGTGTTCCTGTTTTAAAATCTTTCAATCATTCAAACACAGACTATGAACAGTTTATAATTATTTACCATACAGTACTACCTTATGCCCCAATGAATGTAGGGCCCCATTGTGGGAGGGGTGTGGGGACATGGTGGTGAGAGTGTGGGTGTGTGTAAAGAAAGTGACAATCCCTGGCCCAAAGCATTTAATTTCTAAACAGACATGCCAAGTACTACATCCCCATTTTACAGATAGGGAACCGAGTCATGGAGAAATTAACAGACAGATTTTTAAAGGTAATTAGGTAACTAAAATGCAGACTTCAATGCACCTAAGTCTCATTGAAATCAATGGGAGTTAAGCACCTAACCTGCTTAGGCACTTTTGAAAATCCTCCTATAAGCACCATTCGGTACCTTTGAAAATCTGCCCCTAAGTGACTTGCCCGCAGTCACACAGGGAGTCTGGGGCAAAACCAGGAACTGAAGCCAGATCTACAGAGTCCCAGTGGAGTGCCTTAACCACAAGATTATAGATCAATGGTTATGAGGCGCTCAGATACTATAGAAATGGGGCCCAGAGAAGTAACACAGCTAGAAGGTCAAAATAAAGCTCCCACGCCAACTCCATTCAAGTCCCTTTCCTCAGGGCTTGCTTTACCACCACAGAAAGTTCCAAATGAAGAGTAAAGCTACTCAAAACACTTGGCAACAACCACCAGAGCCTTTCTAGCTTTCAGCCAACTGGGAGGCCTGAGGACACACCCTCCCCATTTGGTAGCCTGCCTTGCAACAGCTTCCTTGTTCCTTTTGTAGTCCTGCTAAAGATCCGGCTTGTGATAGGCAGGGAAAACACTAACCCATTCCAAACCAGGATGTAAGGAGCATCATTTCACCTTGACTCTCTCTTCCTTTACTCCCGCCCCCATTTTTCTTTTCATTCTTGTGTTACATAACAGGCGAAGGGTTCTTTCTTCAATAATGAGTTCCCATACATGCACCACTGGGAGCTAGTCCATGGTTGTCAGATCACCAGAAAGTCCCAACTAGATTATGGTTCTGTCATAATCCATGTTAAAAGTCAAAGGGAACATCATATGGTACATTATAAATTAGACTGGGAAATTCACTGTTTGAAAGAATGGCCTAGATGACCTTGTAAGATCTTTTCTCTGTATTATTTCTATGATTCTATAGAGCAAACACATACTTACTACTGTCTCCAGATAAGATATTGGGATCTATTTTTGAACATATAGAATATGTGTAAATGACAGTGTTTTTTATTCATGAAGGGTATGAAATGTGGTCAATGGACATCATAAATATTGCTTCTCTTAAGCCTCCGATATATCTCTTGTTGTGTATTTGGTTGTCATGGGTTTTGTTACTATGGCAACTGAGTTAGACTATTAAGGGATAGCTCAGCCGGTTTCAACCGGCTGAGTGAGCTCTCTGTTTCTGTAAATAAAATGGAGGTTTTGGTTAGCTGTCTGCTCTCTGGCCTCAAGTGATTGCTTCCTACACCGGCTGCCCCAAGGATATAACACTGGCGACGAGGGTGGGATCCTGGTGCTGCTCCAGTAACAGAAGGAAGTAGAAGTCAAGGTAAAGACCAAACAAAGAAAAAAAGCTGCTTGTTTGCACTGACTGTGAAAGTGAAACTAAAATCATGGCTACTCTGACCAGGCCCCTGGAGCCTTTTGATGAGAATACAGAGCAGTGGCATGTGTATACTGAGCATTTTGAGCTTTTTGGTATTGCAAATGACATTACAGAAGCGAAGAAGGTGCCAATATTCTTAACTGTTGTAGGGGCTAAAACCTACTCTCTGCTATGCAGCTTACTACACCCTGTTAAGCCTGAGACTAAATCTTACAGTGACATTGTGGAAATCCTGGGGTCTCATTTCTCCCCAAAACCACTGGTAATTGTTGAAAGATATAGGTTCCACAAAAGAGACCAAAAGGAAGATGAAACAGTTGTACAATTTGTAGCCATTTTAAAAAAGCTAGCAGAACACTGTGAATTTAAAGAAATCTTAAATGATGCCCTGCGTGACAGGTTAGTGTGTGGCCTCTGCAGTGAAGCTATACGGAAGCGCCTACTGGCAGAGGCTCAGCTTACATTACAGAAGGCTGTTGATATTGCTGTCTCCATGGAACTGGCTACAAGGGAGGCACAATACATCGGTGCATCCCCTAGGGTGCAAAAAGTGTCACAAGAACTGACCCACAAAACGGTGCAGAGTCAAGAATGTTACCGCTGTGGTAAGCTGGGTCACCAGGCATCAGAATGCTGGTGTAAGGACCTGGTGTGTCGACACTGTGGCAAAAAGGGACACATTGAGTATGCCTGTAAACAAAAGAAAAAGAGGCCTGTGGTCTGGCCGACAAAAAGAGGAACCTTGCATACCCTAGAGCAGATCCAGGATGATCAAGGTGACACCTCCTCACAAGAGGAAGTGCCACTGCATGTTTTGTCTTTGGCAGCGGGCTCACATGAATACTGGGTAACCCCCTTATTGGAGGGCAAACCTATACGCATGGAACTAGACACCGGTGCAGCTGTCTCGCTGGTTCCTGAGACAGTGTATAAGGAAAAGCTACAGCATCTTCCGCTTAAGGCAACAAAAACTGTTCTGAAGACGTATACAGGTGAAGCTGTGCCCATGTTGGGCACTATTGATGTTAAGGTGGAGCTCAATGGACAGGCGGCTAAATTGCCACTGTTTGTGGTGAGAGGTGACTACCTAGCCTTAATGGGTAGGTCTTGGCTTGGGAAGATTCAGCTGAACTGGGCAGAAGTGCACCGGATGACTAAAGAAGAAACCAGTCTAACCCCTATACTAAGGAAACATGCTGCTGTTTTTGGAGATGATTTGGGAAGTATGAAGGGAATCACTGTGACATTGAACATTAAACCTGGCAGTCCACCAAAATATCTGAAAGCCCGAACTGTGCCATATGCCATCAGGCCAAAAGTTGAAGCAGACCTGGAGCGCCTGGTCACCAATGGAGTCCTAATACCAGTTACCCATAGCTCATGGGCCACTCCTATCGTTCCAATAGTGAAGAAAGATGGCTCTCTCCGGATTTGCGGTGATTTTAAAGTCACTGTCAACCCAGTGTTGTGTGCAGAGCAATACCCACTTCCCCGCATCGATGACCTCTTCGCAGGCCTGGCTGGGGGACAAAAGTTCAGTAAGATTGATCTGAGTCAAGCATATTTACAGATGCACGTCGATGAAAAGTCCCAAGAGCTGTTGACTATTGTGACTCATAAGGGGCTTTATCGATACTGTCGCCTACCCTTCGGAATCACATCGGCTCCCACCCTGTTCCAGAGGGCTATGGACCAGATCTTGTGTGGCTTGTCAGGAGTTCAGTGCTATCTGGATGATATCCTGGTCACTGGAAGAAATGAAGAGGATCACTTAAAGAATTTAGAGGCTACCCTACAAAGACTGGAAGAGTATGGCCTACGAGTTCGCAAAGACAAGTGTGAATTCTTCAAGCCCTCTGTTGAATATTTGGGACACATCATCGATTCTGCAGGTCTTCATAAGGCCCCTGCAAAAGTTAAAGCTATTGTGGGGGCTCCCCCACCTCGAAATGTAAGACAGCTACGCTCATTTCTAGGACTACTGAACTATTATGGAAAGTTCATCTCACAGTTAGCCACACTGCTAAAACCACTTCATGAGCTCCTTGGGCAGAACAAGGCCTGGAAGTGGACTGAAGCCTGTGATGTTGCATTTAACAAAGCTAAGGATGCATTGTTAAATTCTGAAGTTCTAACGCACTTTGATCCATCCTTACCCCTGCAATTGGCCTGCGATGCTTCCCCTTATGGAGTGGGAGCGGTCGTGTCACACATTATGCCTTCGGGAGAAGAAAGACCTATTGCTTTTGCTTCACGCACTCTAAGCAAAGCAGAAACTAACTACGCCCAAATCGAACGTGAGGCATTAGGAATTGTTTTTGGAATTCGGAAGTTTCATCAGTACCTGTTTGGGCGAAAGTTTACTCTTCTTACAGACCATCGACCTCTGACATCAATTTTTGGACCCTACACAGGCATTCCCCCATTAGCTGCTAGTCGTATGCAACGTTGGGCATTGATACTTTCTGCACACACATATGAAATCAAATATCGGAAATCCACTCTGCACGGCAATGCAGATGGCCTCTCAAGGTTGCCTTTACCGGTCAAACATCAAGATAGTGCCCAAAAGGAAATCTTCTACTTTGAACAGGTAGAGAATACACCCATCACTGCTACTCAGATAAAGAAGGCAACCCGCGTTGACCCAGTATTATCCCAAGTTATGGACCTGGTGATGCATGGAAAATCTCGACAAACCTCTCCGGTCTCACCCGACCTTGTTCCCTACATGTCCAGGCGGACGGAGTTATTGGTCCAATCTGGTTGTTTGTTGTGGGGGAGGCGTGTCATTATTCCACCACCCCTGAGATCACAGATATTAGAACAGCTACATTCTGGTCACTGTGGAATAGTGCGCATGAAGGAAATTGCACGAAGCTATTTTTGGTGGCCTAGATTGGACAGTGCTATTGAAGAGAAGGCAAAAGCTTGTATGTCATGTCAGAGTGTAAGAAATGCACCCCAGTGGGCACCCCTACACCCATGGGACTGGCCTGAAAACCCGTGGCAACGTATTCACGTTGACTTTGCTGGCACCCTTGAAGGAAGCATGTTCTTGGTGGCAGTAGATGCCCATTCTAAATGGCCAGAAGTCTCTATAATGCAGTCCACTACTGCAGAGAGTACTATCCAAAAACTACGAGGACTCTTTAGTCGTTTTGGTCTGCCAGAACAACTTGTGAGCGACAACGGACCGCAGTTCGTCTCTCAGGAGTTTCAAAATTTTATGAAGGCAAATGGGATATACCACATCACGTCAGCACCATATCGTCCGTCCACCAACGGATTAGCTGAAAGATTTGTGCAGACAATGAAAAACGCTTTGAAATCAGCAAAGGGACAACACTCCATTCAAAAGCGTCTGGATACCTTCTTACTTTCCTATAGAAACACACCTCATGCTACGACCCAGGCTTCCCCAGCCTTTCTAATGATGGGACGACAGCTGCGCACTTGCTTTGATCTGCTGAAACCTTCTGAACACAGACAAACTGTGCAACATCAGCAGCAATATCAAGTAATCAGACGGGCACCCAGAGCAAAAGACCGAACCTTTAGCCCAGGGCAGCCAGTTTTGGCTCGGAATTATACTTCCAGAGCTAAATGGGTCCCGGCCACAGTCATCACTCAAACAGGACCTGTTTCCTATACAGTCCGGACTGCAGAGAATCTTACCTGGCGGCGACATGTAGATCAGCTGTTGCCAGGTCATGCCAGTCTTCAGGACCCATCTGCAGTTGAGGGGTCTGACTTCACCCCTCCTGGTGAGACACCGAATCATGAGTCACCTGTTCCTGACTGTTCTCCTCCATTACTGCCGGCAGCTGAGATACCCCTTTGCCCAGCACGAGCTGATACCACCTCCTCACCTATTCGTGCTGCGGACCCTGAGCCCCTAGTACTTTCGGGTGCAACAACACCAGAAGTTCGCCGTAATCCTCCTAGAGACAGAAGGCCTCCTCATCGGCTGGATCTTTAGTTAGGGCGAACCCACGGTTATGGGGCAAAATAATCCCCAGGGTTTAGCCGGGAATGGAGGCAGTCTACCCTCCTTCTCTAGTTTAGTGTGTGTTTTATTTAGGGGATGTTCTTATTAGGGGGGGAGGAATATGTTGTGTATTTGGTTGTCATGGGTTTTGTTACTATGGCAACTGAGTTAGACTATTAAGGGATAGCTCAGCCGGTTTCAACCGGCTGACTGAGCTCTCTGTTTCTGTAAATAAAATGGAGGTTTTGGTTAGCTGTCTGCTCTCTGGCCTCAAGTGATTGCTTCCTACACCGGCTGCCCCAAGGATATAACATCTCTGAGTAGATTTCATAGTGCCGTTCCTTTCAGAGCTGTTCAATTTACATTCCACCAACAGAATGCATCCCTCCATTCAGTTACTTCTGAATCTCCAGCACTCATTGCAAAGCGCAGTTATGAGCCCATCAGCTTAGTTAGTTAGTTATTTTGCACAATTTGCAGTTCCAGTTCTGCATCATTTTAAAGTCTTCAGGTTAGTTTTATCTGGTGGAATTGTAAGCTTGCAATGAGGCGCTAGTGGCTGTACGATATTTAAATAACATTTCTTCAGCTCAGTAGCTGACAGGAAATGGAATGGTTTTCCCCTGGATTTCTTATTTTTTTTAATAAAAAACATTAATTCGGGGCACCATATCTGAATAATCCTTGGTGCGGGGGATGCTAATTTTAAAACATCATGAATTAAACTTTTTTCCCCATTTATTGCTTGGCTTGTTACATCAACAGGAAAAGATAAAGTTTAATTACTTTTATGAAAATGAACTAAAACTGTTATTATTTTACTAAAGTACTAATGGCAGTGCCACTTAAAACGAAACCACCAAAGCATACCAAGCGCTAAGTGACTCATTGGGTGGGGTGCATAGCAAGAGGATTCTTATTTATCGAGACAACATTAGCATTTTATGGTACAGAGATTGATTACCCAACCCTGATTTGTTTGTTTCCTTCATGCTCTGTGGTGTTATCTTGTATAATTCTCTAATTTATTTCCCACTAGCAATACTATAGTGATTGTTTGATTAGATGATAGATTATGTAGCCTGAAATGTAATCAAATAAGAGATGATAAAGACTGATAGCAATTACACTCTGAATCCAAAGGCTTTTTAAAAGGTATTTACCTGTTACATTTATATCTATAGAGATTAAGTGTCAATGTTTCTCCCCTAGGAAAAGTTTTTTTTAATAAATATCCAGTACGTTATCAAGGTTGCTTGTGAATTATCGGTCCAGAGCCTCAACTGGTGCGAATCAACATAACTCCATTGACTGAAATGGAGCTACACAAATTTGCACCAGCTGACGAGCTTGCCCATTATGTACATTGTTTCTTATAACAGGACCAAATTCTGCCCAGTGCTTTACCCAGGCCAGCTCCTGTTGAAGCCACTGGGTTTTATTCTATACCGGTGTAACTCCATTGACTTCGTTAGAGTTACTCCTGATTCACACCGGTGTAAGTTAGAGGAGAAGCAGGGCCATGACCTGGGGACAGAACTGTCTCTCAGTCCCGCTGCTCATTCAGAACTCCCATTGATGTCCACAAAAGATAATGAGCAGACACATGCAAAGCCAACCTTTTGAGCGTCAGATATGTTTTGGTACGGTCTGGCATTTTGGCAACAGTTCTGGTGTGGGAGGTGCGGCTCTAATTGTCTCTGAACAGGTTTCTCCATCTCAAGTTCAAGACCTTCTTCACCGGAGGTAGCTGGATTTTAGATACACTTTCTGCCATGCTGCACTCCGTGCCTGGGAGGTACTTCCCAGAAACAGCCACAAAGCTGCCTCATAATCCTCCTTCAAACCCCGCTTCAAAACTCCCCTCTGCCAGGGTGCCTACAAAAAACTTGACAAAGGTTAGGCTGATGGTGTACTGAGA
Source organism: Mauremys mutica (assembly GCF_020497125.1). NCBI lineage: Eukaryota > Metazoa > Chordata > Testudines > Geoemydidae > Mauremys > Mauremys mutica. Next base: position 374,738,546 of record NC_059072.1, on the reverse strand, counting down.
CCACAGCCTAACGTGTTTTCTTGTACCTCCCCATCAGTCAGTGTGTCCCTCTATTGGGTTGTTTTTTTGTTTTGTTTTGCTTTGGTTTTCGTCTTAGACTGTAAGTTCTTTGGGGCAGGGACTGTCTTTTCATTCTTTCTTTGTACTGCACCTAGCATAATGGGGTCCTGTTCCACGACTAGGGCTCCTAAGCACTACGATAATACACATAACATATGGGTCCCCGTGCATGGAGGTTTTTGTTAGTCTGTAGAGTTGACTGAGCATTTGGGGATGTTAAGATGGAAGGGGATGTCCAAATGCAACTCTTGTATTATTATTTTATTTGATAAATGACCTGTCTGAGTGTTGGGCCAGACCTCAGCTAACGTAAATCAGCAGAGCTTCCAGCTGAGGATCAGGCTCCTTCTGGCTATTTACTCTGTCTACTCAAAAGGCCTGTTCTGGCTGCCTGGATCCAGTGCTCATCCCCCATCCTGGACAGTGTCTTTTTTTTCATTGGAGCACCTTGATTCTCCACTGGTCATTTACACCTGTGCAAAATCAGTGCAATGTGAAAAATCACCCAATCAGAATGGCACCTGCTTTGCACAGATTAAGGCTCTGACCATGCAAATATAACGTTGTACCCACAAAGAGCCCTGTTGAAGTCAGTGGCTCTCCATGCAGACGCAGCAGTCTGCCCACATGTTATCAGCTGCAGTATAAGGGTCTATTCAACAGCCCAGAGTGCAAGGCAATGGAGACAAAGGTCCATTGAATAGCCCAAAGACTTGCACCGCTCTAGATGTAGCAGTATTTGACATTAGCATATGGTCCCGATCCTGCACATCCCATGCATCCATACCACCCTTCTCAGGTCAGCACAAAGCCTGGAGTGTACCAGGATCAAGCCGCAGGCCCTGAAGTGTCTTATTGCTGTAATAAAATAGTCTCACTTATACTTCAGGCTGTTTTTAGAGGTTTCAGGCTTTCCAGTAGCAACTGTCTGACATCATCCTGGCTTGGACTGTTCAGTAACAGATCAGACTCTCACGCACGCACTGGCAAAGAGACTGCACTGCACTGGCAGGGAGACAAGATGACATGGCAGGTCTTTTCTAGCACTCTTGCCTGGGATTTTGTGAACATCATTTCAGACAGGAAATAAAGGCATCCCCCCGGGAAGGCAATACTAGGTCTGTATAGGTCAATTGTTGTAAATATTTGTCTCAGAGCCCTATGCCACCAATACTTACTGCCCGCATAATGCTTATTGCTGGGAGCAGTTAGTACCATTTCGGTCAATGGGACTAACCACAGCGGTGAGCACTGCACCAGCAGTAAGTGTTTCTTGGATTAGACCCATAAATTGGATAGAGGGAAATAATGATCTTGTGGTTTAAACCATGGACATGGACGTAACAGATGGGGTCCAATTAATGGTTCTGTCACAGACTTCCTGTGTGACCTTGAGCAGGTCATTTAAGAGTATGTCAGCACCCTGAGCTGGGGGCGGGATACCCAGCTGAGGGAGACACGCCCTCATAGCTCTCATTGAGCGAATGTGCCAAAAATAGCGTGTAGCTGTGGCAACGTGAGGTGTGGGACTAGGGGCAAGCTGACATGCGTGTGTACCCATCCGAGACCCTGGACAGCAGAAATAGTAACGTGGATTCATTTATTTCAACCTCTTGGCTCTGTTCAGAAAACAATTACTTTGAAAGCCATCACCTGGGTGTTTTACACTTTCCAAGGTCAGATATAAGGCTGTACATGGGAGGTGAGAACAGGAAAATAACATTTTTCCCCCCTGGACCTGTTTCCCAATGGGGGGGGAGGGGAAATCTTTCTCCCTTTACACACTGATGAAAGAAATAAGCCGTATCTAACAGTCGAACATTGTGCAGCAAAACATCGGTTGTTTGGAGATTGATTATTACACTGGGCTGTTTATCAGGAACATTAGGTGTCACCTCTAAGGCGTTCACCTGTGGAACAACTGTTTACATTGATTAAGAGTAGAAAGCACCTAAGTGACAAATTCTCAGGCTGGGATTTTCAAAAGCACTCGAAGAGCCTTAGTCCTATGGACTGAAATGTTATAAATGGGGTGGGATGAGACCTGAGGACTAAGCCCCTCTCACCAGTAACAATTCCATAGAACTGAATCCCACAGCAAAACCGGTGCTGCTGTGATCCTCCAGCGACTCTAGCTCTGCGAGCTCATCTAGAAGCAGAAGTGTTGCAGATCAAAAGAGCTGAGCTCAGTGGGAGTTTTGCTGGAGTAGAGTGCTGCAGGATCAAACCCTGTGAAAGAAGAGAGAGAGACTAAGGGTACGTCTACACTACGGGACTATTCCGAATTTGCATAAACCAGTTTTGTAAAACAGATTTTATAAAATCGAGTGCGCGCGGCCACACTAAACACATTAATTCGGTGGTGTGCGTCCGCGGTCCGAGGCTAGCGTCGGATTCTGGAGCGTTGCACTGTGGGTAGCTATTCCCTAGCTATCCCATAGTTCCCGCAGCCTCCCCCGCCCCTTGGAACTTCCGGGTTGAGATCCCAGTGCCTGATGGGGCAAAAATCATTGTCGCGGGTGGTTCTGGGTAAATGTCGTCAGTCACTCCTTCCTCTGGGAAAGCAACGGCAGACAAGCATTTCGCGCCTTTTTCCCCTGGATTGCCCTGGCAGATGCCATAGCATGGCAATCATGGAGCTTGTTTTGCCTTTTGTGACTCTCACCGTATGTGTACTAGATGCCGCTCACAGAGGCGATTCAGCAGCGCTACACAGAAGCATGCTTTTGCTTTTGCATGACAGCAGAGATGGTTACCAGTCATACTGCACCATCCAAACCCTTCCATAAATTGGAACTGAGGATGATTATGGCTACCAGTCCTTTTGTACCATTTGCTGCTGTCATAAGTGCCCCTGGCTGCTCTTAGCCAGGGGCGCAAAAGCCAAAATTGGGAATGACTCCCTGAGTCAATCCCTCCTTTTTGGTATCTAAAAATAGAATCAGTCCTGCCTAGAATATAGGCAAGTGTACTAGATAACCACTGTATCATAGAACCAGAGAGCACAGCTGCTCTGTGTCAGATCCTGCAGAAACTATGATCTGTATGCTATTCACAGGGGGTGCTCCTGTAACAACCCCACCTGTTGATTCCGTTCTTCCCCCAGCCTTTCTGGGCTACCGTAGCATTGTCCCCCCACTTGTGTGATGAAGTAATAAAGAATGCAGGAATAAAAAGACATGGTGACTTGTTAGTGAGAAATGAGTGGAAGGCAGCCTCCAGCTGCTATGATAGTCCAGACAGGACATTAAGCAGTGTGTAGGAGAGAAGCCCAGCATCCCTCTGCTAGTCCAGGGGCAACTGAATCTGTTCTTTACACATGAAGGGTGGGGGCTGATGGAGCTCAGCCCCCTGTTGCTATGATGACGATGGTTACCAGCCATACTGCACCATCCACCAGAAAAAATTAGGGCCAGGCGCCCACGGATGCTAATCAGCATGGTTACTGCCCCATGTGCCAATAGGCTGATGACGAGGACGGTTACCAGTCCTTTTGTACCATCAGCCACCCATGGCAGGCGGGGGAGTGAGGATGTTGGTGTTTACGGCTGCAGCATCGTGTCTATCTGCAGCATTCAGTAAAGATAGGGTGACATGTAAAAGAGTCAGAGGATTGTTTTCCCTTTCGCTTCTGGGGGTGGGTGGGGGGGGGTGAGTAGATTGCCAAGCTATGCCCTGACCCACCGCGGACACTGTGTATGACCCTAGAAGCATTTGGAGCTCAGCCAAGAATGCAAATACTTTTCGGAGGCTGCAGGAACTGTGGGATAGCTTCAGTCCTCCAGTCCATGAGCGTCCATTTGATTCTTTGGCTTTCCGTTACGCTTGTCACGCTGCAGTGCGCTGAGTCCCTGCTATGGCGTCTGTCTGGAGATTTTTAAAAAAGGATTCTGAATTTCATCTTCTGTAACGGAGCGCTGATAGAACGGATTTGCCTGCCCTTACAGCGATCACATCCGCATGGTCCGTGCTGGAGCTCTTTCTTTATTTTGATTTCGGACTGCATCACCACCCGTGCTGATCGGAGCTCCACGCTGGGCAAACAGGAAATATTCAAAAGTTCGCGGGGCTTTTCCTGTCTACCTGACCACTGCATCCGAGTTCAGATTGCGGTCCAGAGCAGTCACTGCTGCACTGTGGGATAGATCCCGGAGGCCAATACCGTCGATCAGCGTCCACACTAACCCTAATCCGATATGTTAATACCGATACTAGCGTTACTCCTCTCGTTAGGGAGGAGTACAGAAACCGGTTTAAAGAGCCATTAAAATCGATATATGATGCCTCCTAGTGTGGACGGTTGTGGCGTTAAATCGGTTTTACGCTCCTAAAACCGGTTTAAACGCCTAGTGTAGACCAGGCTTATGAGAAGGACAAGAATAAGGACGGGACTGGGATAAGGTTAAATGGGGAATAGAGAGCTTTAGCAAAAGGTGTGATGCAGCTTGTAACCCCATGCATTCAAAAATCACAAGTCAGGCCCCCCAAAATTTGTGAGATTGGGTTAAAATTATGACATTATAAAAATACAAAATTTGCCTTCTGGTGTTGGAACATTTAGAGTCCAGGTTCTCAAGGTTTTCTGTGCAACCATAAACACTCGAAATATATATGTATATATTTTTAAATGAAAGCTGAGATTCTCAGGTAATAAACTGCTCCCAATAGCTGTGGCTCATGATACAATTATGAAAGTTGTCAGCTCTTTTGGGTAGGGACGTTCTTAGATGTTTGTACAGCACCTTGCAGAATGAGGCCCTGATCCATGCTGGGGGTGCTAGGCACTAACACAAGGTGGGCAAAATTTTTGGCCCAAAGGCCACATCTGGGTATGGAAATTGTATGGTGGGCCATGAATGCTCACCATACAATGAAGGCTCTGGGCAGGGGCAGGGGCTTGGGGTGTGGGGTCTGACTGGGGGTGCGGGCTCTGGGGTGGGTCTGGGGATGAGGGGTATGGGGTGCCGGAGGGTGCTCCAGGCTGGGACTGAGGGGGTTGGAGGGTGGGAGGGGGATCAGGGATGGGGCAGGGGGTTGGGGCATGGCAGGGTGTCAGGGCTCCAGGCAGGATCCAGGTGGCGCTTGCTTCAGGCAGCTCCCAGAAGCAGTGGCATGTCCTCCGTCCAGCTCCTACGTGGAGGCACAGCCAGGCAGCTTGGCACACTTTCCCGTCTGGAGGCACAGTCCCTGCAGCTCCCTTTGGCTGTGGTTCCTGGCCAATGGGAGCTGCAGGGGCAGCACTTGGGGTAGGGGCAGCGTGCAGAGCCCCCTTGCTGCCCATAGGAGCCAGAGAAGGGGACATACTGCTGCTTCCAGGAGCTGCACAGAGCCATGGCACATGTGGAGCAGGACAAGCCCTGGACCCCACTCCCTGTCAGGAGCTTGAGGGCTGGATTTAAACATCTGAAGGGCCAAATGCAGCCCCCAGACCGTATTTTGCCCACCCCTGCACTAACACAATCTAATTAATAATCAGAGTAAAGGCAGACAAATGAACATATTAGAAAGAACACCGATCAGCAGACATGTAAGAGGTAGATTCAGGAGAGAATAAAAATGCCTTGAAGAGATGAAAGGAGGAAGATCTTTAAAGCCATTGAATTAAAAAGCCATTGAACATTACAGAAGTTAGTTGGAGGGAAAACATGGAGCCTGCCAGAGACTGGGACAACGTGAAAGGCAGATCTATGAGGTGAGAGAACAGACTGAGGAGAGGAGACAGAGAAGGCAGAGGAAGAACAAGGCAAAACATAGTGAGTTCCTTTTAACAAATGATTTCATAGACCTAGCGTATGATAAAGTCATTTCACAGCCTGCAGAACTTGAAATAATCTGCACAATTTCTCTGTTTCCCGATTGAAAAAAAAAACTGTGTCACCAAAAATTAATTTATTGCTGATTATTTCTAGCAATGGGAAAGCAACAGCAGTTTGCCTGAAGAATGTGGAAATAATTTATCCTTAGTACTGCATGTGCTAGCCCCCATTGCATTAACGAGCAATGAAAGAAACTACAGCCTGGAAAGCCATGTGCCCTACGGCGAATGCTGCTAACGCTTCTGCATATAAGTGACCTTACACATGTCCGTAGCCCCATTTAATTCACTTTTAGGTGCAGTGGGACCATTTACATGCATAAAGTGACTCATGTGCATAAGTGTTTGCAGGACTGGCTTTTGTTACCATGAGTCCTGCTGTGACAGGCCCAGGGGGGACCATAAAAACCTCTAAAAATGATCTAAAATAGATTTTCTGTACTGAAAATGTCAAGGCATTAAAGTTGGATACCTCGGGTCCAGGAACACCAATTCTGATATTTCTTGTGGGAGTGGAGGGAGGAATTCCAGTTCCTGCCCTACCCTGCCCCCAGCAAGGACCCACTCATAGTCCCACCACAGGGACTCCAGGTCTCCCTCCACCCACACAACCCATGAGCTGGAGTAACCAAGAGTCAATTTCTTGGCAGACTCCTCTGTGCTCCACCGGACAGGAACAGGAGCCAACCCCCACCCATGCACCCTCCCGCCTCTCTGTCTGGATGGATGGGAGGCCTGGCCAAATTTGAGTGACGTGAGCCTGTGTGCCAGGTCACAATGCCACCCAGTGAAATTTGGCCTGGCCGCCCCTCCATCTGGGCAAGGGACAGCTGAGTGAAATTTCAGTGGCATTGCAACCACTCAGCTGGTGTGACGCTCCAGCAGCAACTGTACTGATTTAATGTGGGACCAGTGCTTAAAAATGGTTGGGCCACAAACCCCATTCCCAGCTCTACAGCCTAGGAAACTTAGAGCAAGTGCAAAAACCTTTAAGGGTGGGGTGAGAGATCATTCACTGCTCCGGCCCTCCCTAACTGGCACCTTAATGGTGCCTTTGCTCAGGTTCTTCCAAGGTTAAAAGGAGTGCTGAGTTCCATCAGAAAGCTGTGACTCCTCCTTTCTCATGGTAGAAACCTCCCATTCCTGATCCCCAAGGGCTGGCAGACATCAGACTTCAAAACTGAGACACTTTTTAATTTAGGAAATCTTGCCTGACCTAAATCTTGTCCCTCCTGACTCTGAGGCAGGGGTAATTTTAGGAGACGAGGAAAAGGCAAGAAATCCAAATTTAGAGGTAAAACATATTTGTGGCAGATTTTTTTTTAACAGCAGCTTAGGTGATTGGCTTTTTAGAGTAAGTCTCAGGGAGATGCACTAGTGGGCAGCATGCATGCAGGTAAGACAGTCAACAGCTCATGGTAAACCACACAGCTATCAACTCCCATAACAGGAGCTTCTCCCATTGGCATAAGTACTCCATCTCCCTGAGATGTGGTAGCTATGTCCACGGGAGAGCCCTCCCATCGACATAACACTGTCTACACTGGGCATTAATTTGCTATAACTGCATCACTCTGGCTTTTCCGCACCCCTGAGCGATGTAGTTATACCGACATAAGTTGGTAGGGTAGACCAAGCCTAAGTCTTGGCCAAAAGATTAACTGTGAGCGTAATTATAGTAATGTTTGAAATATTTGTCTGAGGCTCATAGCAAAACTGCATATTTGCTTCTTTTTAAAAACCATTTTCTGTTCTGTGCATAAGCCAAAGTGACACAGAAATGCAAAATAAAGCGATGCCATACGTGGTTTTTATTTTCTCTGGAGATGTGCTATTTATTGAAGGGATGCCACCAGGTCAAATTTACGCCAAATTTTGATCTGGTAAGAGTAAGGTTTTAAAATCTGAGGATGGACGGGATTTTTTTCTTTTAATTTTTAAAAGTGCCACTGCAATGTTCCCTTTGGAATTGAATTATTCCCCGGAATTGTCTGTACTCCAGACATTTCAGCATAATGCCGCTGCAATAAAACATGTGCAACTGACTAGGAAAGTCTCTATATAAACCTAAGTGATACTGGCCAATCTATCATCATTGTCCTGTGCCGACAAAAAGTAAACAAACAGCCTCAATAGTGGAAAGTAAATGGGAATTTTAAAATCTCCTCCGTTTCAGTAAGTCAGGGTCCTAGGAAGGGTAGGTGGTTAAGATACCGGCTTGGGACACTGTTCCTGGATCTGTCTGTGACACTTAGGCTCAGATTCTCAGCTGGTGTAAATCAGCGTAGCTCCATTGACTTATACCATCTCGGAGTCTGGCCCTGATCAATCTCTCCGCGTCTCAGCTCCCCTTCCAGAACACAGGGCGAATAATGTTTCCTTTGCCTGTCTTATCAATTATCAGAGGTGTAGCCGTGTTAGTCTGGATCTGTAAAAGCATCAAAGAGTCCTGCATCCGAAGAAGTGGGTATTCACCCACGAAAGCTCATGCTCCAATATGTCTGTTAGTCTATAAGGTGACACAGGACACTTTGCTGTCTTATCCATGGAATTGTCGGCTCTTTGGGGCAGGAACTTGTCTCTCATTCTGCCATCCCTGCAGAGTTAACTCGAGTTACCGACACCCAAGTTGCTCCTCTTGACTCAGCCGAGCTCCGGTGAGAGCAGCCACACTGTGAAATAGCACTTGAGAGGCTGTGTCTATGCAGGCAATGCACTCACTCATGTGTGGCATTAAGACTTCAGTGGGCACATCCCATGGTAGCTGAGCCCCTCTATGAATACTTCCCCAGTGAACTGTAGGAAAACTTACCTGGCCTTTCTGGGCATATGGTGTTTGTGGGGGAGGGAGGACAGAATTGTGGGAAGGCATTGGAGGACTACCAGCGCTGACCTGTGTCCACAATATAGAGTGGTCTTATTAGCGGCTGACAAGTCAGGCTCACTCGAGCTTTAGACAATACTCCCCTCTCAGGCCAGTGAACTCAAGTTAAAAGCCGCTCAGCACTCACAGGAAGGGTATTCATGAGTGGATGGGACTCTAATTAGGGGGCAACACCTGTGTTAACTTTGCAGTGAAGACAAACACTAGGGTATGTCTACACTACCCGCCGGATCAGCAGGCTGTGATCTATCTAGCGCGGGTTGATTTATCGCGTCTAGTCTAGATGCAATAACTCATAGACTCATAGACTCCAATCACTCATAGACTCATAGACTTTAAGGTCAGAAGGGACCACTATGATCATCTAGTCTGACCTCCTGCACAATGCAGGCCACAGAATCTCACTCACCCACTCCTGTAAGAAACCCCTAACCTATGTCTGAGTTACTGAAGTACTCAAATTGTGGTTTGAAGACCTCAAGCTGCAGAGAATCCTCCAGCAAGTGACCCGTGCGCCATGCTGCAGAGGAAGGCGAAAACCCCCCAGGGCCTCTTACAATCTGCCCTGCAGGAAAATTCCTTCCTGACCCCAAATATGGCGATCAGCTAAACCCTGAGCATGTGGGCAAGACTCACCAGCCAGACACCCAGGAAAGAATTCTCTGTAGTAACTCAGATCCCACCCCATCTAACATCCCATCACAGACCACTGGGCATACTTACCTGCTGATAATCAAAGATCAATTGCCTAATTAATTGCCAAAATTAGGCAATCCCATCATACCATCCCCTCCATAAACTCATCAAGCTTAGTCTTAAAGCCAGATATGTCTTTTGCCCCCACTACTCCCCTTGGAAGGCTGTTCCAGAACTTCACTCCTCTAATGGTTAGAAACCTTCATCTAATTTCAAGTCTAAACTTTCTAGTGTCCAGTTTATATCCATTTGTTCTTGTGTCCACATTGGCTTAAATAATTCCTCTCCCTCCCTAATATTTATCCCTCTGATACATTTATAAAGAGCAATCATATCCCCCCTTCTTTTGGTTAGGCTAAAGAACCCACGCTCCTCTTGACTCCTATACTCCAGCGCCATGAGAGGCGCAGGCAGAGTCGACGGGGGAGCGGCAGCAGTCAACTCACCACGGTGAAGACACCATGGTAAGTCAATCTAAGTATGTCGACTTCAGGTACGTTATTCACGTAGCTGAAGTTGTGTAACTTAGATCGATCCCCCCCCAAGTGTAGAACAGGGCTAAGTGTACGCACAGCACCTAGCACAATGGGACCGTGCCTCAGTTAAGACTTCTGGGTGCTACTGTATTTCAAATAATTAATAATAACATACCTGGGAACTAACTTGGAACTGCACCAGTTTAGACCAGCTAGGGATCTGGCCCATGTTCAAAGTTACCCTTCATATCTTTTACTTTGAAGAAAACATCTTATCTTAGCTGAGTATATAGACACGCACTGCTTACATTCACGTACCATTTAGAGGTCTCTATTTGCTCTTCAGAAATGTCTTTTTTTTCTGTTTGATTCGCATTTTATTATTCATCTGTGACTAGCAGATTAGGAGAGTAAATACATGCATTGACAATCATCCCTGAAGACAGTGCTACCTCAAGTCTCTACATGTGTATATACACATTGTGATAATCCTGCTTTAGGGTTATTTCAGGTCATATTTTGCCTGGCTCTTCCTGGATGCACCATGGATCCTTCTGCCCCCCACCTCTACCTTTCCCACTGAGCAGCCCATGTAAAATCCAGGTAGAAGGGCACTCCTTGCAATCAGTGCTTAAGGGAATGCAGGCACTGATCCCACCAGCATCCCTTGGGTCAGACCATGGCTCTCTATTGGGACCATCAAGCAGGAAGCAAGAGGTTGCACCCCCTTACAGGGTTGTAGTAGCAGATGCATTCTCCCTACACATCAGAGAGATCTAGTGAGCATTTTGCTTCCTGGTATCCCAAGCCTTCCTGGTGATCTGTCCTCAAAACTGGCCTGATCCGACAGGGCACAAATGGAGCTGACTCTGCAATCTTTGTACATTCAAATGGTCATTAAAGCCCATGTGTAGCAGGGTGCTGCTGCAAGGGCACCTAATTAGCCCCTGCTCAGCCAGCCCCAATCAGGGGAAATAGATTGGGGCTGGGGAGAAGTCTGGTGCCTGGCCTCTGGAACTGGCTGCACCTGTGGGCCTGCTGGTTGAAGAGCCATAAAGGCTGGCTGGCAGCCAGAGCAAGGGGGAATGGCCAGGGAAAGGGCAGTCTGCAGGCTGGTGGGAGACTCCCTGTAAAAGAGGAGACAGTAAGACCTGTAAGGCTCTGTAAATAGTATCACTAGTGGTGGGAACTTTGTGTGAATAAAAGCCACGGGTGCTGCATCAAGAAAAGGCTCGCAGTGCTTTATTGGAACAGCAAAGAGCTCAGCAGTGGGGGGCCGAGGAAAGGACCTGGTTACACTGTTAGGTAAAAAGCAAGTCCTACTCACCTCTCCAGCACCCGAGTTTGTGCGGAGTTGGTATAGGGCTCAGAAAGTAAAAAGCAAGTCCTACTCACCTCTCCAGCACCCGAGTTTGTGCGGAGTTGGTATAGGGCTCAGAAAACTGTCAGAGACCAGACAATAATTCGTTGATCAACGGGCTCACACCATCCTTAGCTTAAGAGCAAAGCTTCGGAGTAAGTGTGGCAAGTTTATTAGGGGTGAGCATCAATGTTTATACACAGAAGTAAACAAAGTGATTAACAGATCATAATGGTCATGCATAATCAATCAAGATTCTACAGGATAAAACAGGTTAAAATGTAAATTAGAAAAGACAAAGGAGGATATGACTACTTATTGGGAGGGGGGAGGTGTCAGGAGTAGTTCGCAGGTCAGAGCCTTGATTAAAAGTTTCAGACAGAGACATCAAGTCTGGATTAAGTTTAAACTCATGAAAAGTTCAGACTCAACATTCCTCCATTTGTAGCTTTGGGATAATTATTTACCAGACGCTACACCCCATTTAAGGAGCCAAGGGCCGCTTGGCAATTTCAGCCTGGGCCAACTCAAAGAGAGTAAGGCCTTTGGCTGAAGTAGGAAAAGAATAAACTGACCCACATGAGTTTATGAGGGAGGGGACACACTGGATGCAGCAACACAGTATTATAAGGATTACTATGGCCCCAACAATACCCACCAAGAGTTTTTTAACCCACCCAAATCCAGGCAGCCAATTCCATAAGGCTCCCCACCAATCATAAGGTGGCTGGTGTGTTCCATACATTGCGTTTCGGGTATTCCATTTCTCAAAGTAGGAGGTAACCCACCACCCGTTGGACCACTGTTCCCCTGGTAACGCAGAGGGGTCGTTGTGCGAACCGCAGAGGCACAATTTGGTAGTGGTGTTTTTAAAGTGCAGTGTAGTACTGCTTGAGCAGTTGTAGAAGGCAATTGTATATCCCTTAACAATTAGTTGGACACCCTCGTGATCTGAGCAGGGTTTCTTAAAAGCTGACTCTGAAGGCTTGTGGGGGATTTACATATGGGATAAGTGGGATGCACAAGGCTTGAAGCCAAGGTTTTTACTAAAGGCGGTGCCATTAAAATACATGTTGCATTTACTGGTTCCCACAAAAGTTGACCCTTTTTCTTTAACAAAACACAGTGATCCTGTCTGATTGGTTACCCTGAGATATCTGTTAATTGGCACTCCTGTTTTGTCCCATGTAAGATTGTGTTGGACTGGATCTTTTATTCTAGCCGGTGGCATCCAAGTCATATTAGCAGTGGTCAGGGGAATGGGTGTGAAGGGGAGTCCCTGTTCTGCATTTACTGGAAATTGAGTACATACCCAGCAATTACTTCTATTTCCTAAAATACGAGTTTTAACCTCGTGGGAATATCTAATAAAAGCATTATCTTTATAAGCAGAAAATAAACTAAAAAGGCATAATAAAAAACATACAGTTGTCAGAATAAAAGGTCCTCTCATTTTTTTCGAGTCAATTTAAGTCTGATGTCTGAAAGAGGTAAGCTGGTCCACTGGTCAGAGGCAGTATCCTTAGTGGTGGCAAGAGCTGCTGGTCCGTCACTGTGGTCCACTACGGCTGGCTTGACGTGGGAGTGGTGGATCCAGGATTTGCGTCCTTCCAGGAACACTGCAGTCTGGGTTGTTAAAAGAACCTGGTGGGGTCCAGTAAACCTCGGCTGGAGGGCGTCGCCACGAACGAACTTTTTGGCCCAGACGAAGTCCCCTGGTTGGAACGGGTGGATCTGTTCTTCCAGCGGCACGGTCTGGGAAAACTGTGAGGCTTTCCAAAGGGTACGGAGGCGAGCCTGTAGGGAGAGAAACTGGCACGCGGTCATATGATCCCCTCCCAATAGTGAAACATCAGCACGTGGTAGCGCCCCGCCTTTGAAAGGGGGGTGTCCATAGAGCAGTTCAAAGGGGGATAATCCCAATACACGGGTTGGGCGAGTGCGAAGGTGAAACAGGACCAAGGGAAGTACCTGAGGCCAGTTTAACCCTGTTTCCTGACAGTATTTAGCCAATGTAAGCTTAAGCTCCCTATTCATACGCTCAACTTTCCCGCTAGACTGGGGTTGGTAGGGTGTATGAAAGGAGTGTGAAATGCCCAGTCCTTGTTCTAAATGGCCAAGGACATTACCAGTAAAGTGGGGTCCGCGATCTGAATCAAGTATGAGAGGGATGCCAAAACGGGGTACAATGTCTCTAAGGAGGATCTTCGCCACTGTGGCAGCAGTACAATTAGCAGTAGGAAAAGCTTCGACCCATGAAGTCAGAGGGCAAACCAAAACAAGGAGGTGCTTTTTCCTAAAAGCCTTTGGCATATTTGCAAAGTCAATTTGAAGATGTTGAAATGGAGCAGCAGGTGGCGGTCTTCCACCCTTAATTTTGTTAAGAGGCGGAGCAGGTCCATTTCGCTGACATGTGCTGCATGCTTTCACTATTGACAGGCAGTAGGGTTGAATGCCTGGAGCATACCAAAAGCGAGCGATGGTGTCCACAAGGGCGTGTGTGCCGTAGTGACCCCCCTTATCATGGTGCCAGCGAACTGCCACGGGGTATGTGGAGCGAGGGAGGCAGGCTCGGCCATCCGGCATAAGCCAGGTCCCTTTGACCAGAGTGGCTCCGAGGCTCTCCCACGACTGTAGTTCAGCGGGTACTGGTACGGGGTAAAAGCATACTTGCTATCAGTAAAAATGGTAACGGTCTTACCAGCGGCCAACTGGCAAGCTCGGGCCAGGGCGTAGAGTTCGGCGGCTTGGGCTCCCCAGTTGCCTGGCAGTGAGGCGGCCTCTTGAATGTCCCATTCAGAGGTGACTGCATAACCGGTGAAACGCTTGCCATCAACATAGAAGGAGCTTCCGTCCGAGAAGAGGATGCAATCAGGGTTGTCCAGTGGCACGTCAAACAGGTTGTTCCTTATCTGTAAGATGCTATGAACTACTTCCACACAATTGTGCTGATCCTGGAGGACTGGCAGGTCAGGAAGCAAGGTAGCTGGATTAAGGGGCCCACACCTTTCAAAAATTAGGTTAGTGTCTTCTAGGAGTTCGGCCTCTAGCTGCTGCTGACGATGGGCTGAAAAGACTTGGGTCGTGCCCCTACGCAGAAGGGCTGACAAGGCATGAGAGGTCCAGACCGTGGTAAAATGACCCAGGGTCAGGCTCTTTGCCTTTGTGATCAGCAGGGCAGCTGCTGCCAGAGTCCGGGTGCAGGATGGGGTTCCCTGAGCGACAGGGTCGATCTGCTGGGAGTAAAAAGCAAGCGGGAAATGGTGGGGCCCGCTCAGCTGGGTAAGGACGCCACTAGCAATTCCGCCCCTCTCGTGGACAAAAAGGTGAAAGGGTTTGCTGTAATTGGGGGGGGCGGAGAGACATGGAGGAGGCCACACTGTCCTTGAGTAACTGAAAGGCTTGAATCGTGTCTGGGGACCACTGCAAAGGGTCAGGAGCAAGGTTAGCAGTCAGTCGGTGGAGCGGTTTGCTCAACTCCCCGCAGGACGGCAACCAAGGTCGACAGAAGCCAATTAATCCTAAGAAACCTCGAAGTTGTTTCTTGGTGTTTGGCAGAGGGCAGTTTTGGATAGTCTTTATGCGGGCTGGGTCCATTTGTCTCCCCTCTGGGGTTAACAGGAAGCCCAGATATCGGACCTTCTGTGAGACCCACTGAATCTTGTTAGGGTCTACCTTGTGGCCTCTGGTGTGTAGGTATAATAAAAGTGCCTTACCATCGATGCGGAGGGCGGCTTCTTCGCGGTTACCTAGTAGGATGTTATCTACGTATAGGACTAACGTGGATCCCTGCGGACTGGTGAAGCCTTCCAAGTCGTGGCGGAGGCATTGGCTGAAAATCGTGGGGCTGTCTCTGTAGCCTTGAGGAAGTCGTTGCCAGACATAACTTTGTCCCTCCCAGGTGAAGGTTGCACAGGAATGCTGAAAAAGGCTGATTTTAAGTCAATAACAGTGAACCACTCAGCATCCCAGGGGATTTGGCTGATGATAGTAGCTGGATCAGGAACTACTGCATGAAGAGGGACCACATACTGATTAATAACCCGTAGATCCTGTACAAAGCGCCAACGAATAGGGTCTCCGTCCTTTTTAGGAGGCTTTTTGACAGGCAGTATGGGGGTATTACAGGGAGTGCGCTGAGGGCGGACTAGCTTTTGTGCAATGAATCCCTCGACAATGGGGCGGATGCCTTCCCGGGCTTCCAGCGACAGGGGGTATTGGGGGACTGACGGGGGGGCTAAGGAGGGCTTCACTTGAATCCTTACTGGCTCTGCCGAAAGGAGCAGGCCAACATCAGTGTCAGAAATTCCCCAGAGGGTTGAAGGCAAGTCAGTGAGGTCAGGGGAGAGAGAGGGGGGGGTTTCCCAATTACCCTGAGTTAGGGCCGAATCTCCTAACACTGTCATTAATAATCCTACCCCTTCAGGAGTGCAGGTTAAAGTAGCCTTAAGCTTACAGAGTAAATCCCGGCCCATCAAAGGGATCGGACAAGCTGGGGAAAAAAGAAAACGGTGAGAAAAACATTTATCAGCATAAATAACATTTAGAGGCAAAGTGAGTCCCAGAGACTGTGGATTGCCTTCCACCCCAGTTGCAGTTTTAACCTCAGAGGATAGCCAGGGAGAGGGGGCATGATTTAAAAGAGAGAAAGTAGCTCCAGTATCAATGAGGAAACAGACAGGCAGTCCCTGGACTGAAAGGGTTAGACGAGGCTCTTTGCTGGGAGGGGAGAAAGTGAGGAAAGAGCTGGCTAAAGACATTAAGGAAATAAGACCATCACATTGTTTGCCTTCGCCCCCGGGGTACCGTCATTGAGAAGGCTGAGTTCGCTGCAGCTGTTGCTGTTGCCCGTAGTTGATCCAGGCCTGAGGAACGGGCTGGGCTGGTGGTGCAGGAGTGTATTCGTCCCTGGTGTAAGTATCTGCGGATGCGACCGGACCCTCTGGGCGTCTCCAGGGGCATTCACGTTTAAAGTGACCGGGTTGTCCGCACTGAAAACAATTTCCTGGTGGCTGGGGTTGCCTCACGTTTAAAGTGACCGGGCTGTCCGCACTGAAAACAATTTCCTGGTGGCTGGGGTTGCCAGGACCCTCTTCCCCGAGCACCCTGAAATCCCCTGCCACGGCCACGGCTTCTGCCTCGAATACCACCGCGAAAAGCTAAAGCCATTAACTTATATTCTTCCTTTTTCTCTTTCTTTTTACTACTTTCCCTTTTTTTTTTTTTTTCCATGCAAAACTCCTCCCGAGGTGTGCCCCTCCATTTCCTCCTTATCCCTCTGCAGAGATTCCAATCTGGAGTCCTGCAGATTCCCCTCTGCGCCCTGGAGAGAGTCCCCTTGCTGAGGAATAGGGGCAGGTGCAGTGGGGACCAACTGACGAGTTAAAACACGCCGTGGTTTACACCCTTCATTGAAATAACATGGAGGGGGTTCACTCTCGGAAGAATACCTGACTGCCATAATTTTTAAAGATTTCCACAGCTCTGCTGCTGTGTCCCAACAAAACCAGTAACATAACTGTCCCGGATGGTCTTTTTCGATCTGGCTCCTTACTCCTCTTAAGGCAGCCTGTTCGAAAGAGCCATACGAAGGCCACCTCATCTCCGGGTCGGCCAATACCGCGGTATACCCAGTCCAATTCCTTACACACAGTGTGTACAACTTCCTCCTAGACATTCCTGTCTGTACTGGGAGTTTCCCTTCATTCCATAACTTATTTACAATCCCCAGCGGACTCTCAAGAGGCACGCTAGTCCCTTGACCCATGGTGTCTGACAGGAGCCCTCCAACTGGCGTTTATCCTGCTGTCCAGTACACGACCCCTCAATATTGAATTGGCTGGGAGAA
This sequence comes from Mauremys mutica, assembly GCF_020497125.1. NCBI lineage: Eukaryota > Metazoa > Chordata > Testudines > Geoemydidae > Mauremys > Mauremys mutica. The sequence goes on along the minus strand of NC_059072.1, from coordinate 374,721,407 downwards.
ATCTCCCATGGCGCCTGCCAATTCGTATATGAGTGGTCTGACCACTGGACAGAGGCACCGCACCAGAAGGAATCCCGGACGAGCCCCCAAATTGTTAAGTAAAAAGCAAGTCCTACTCACCTCTCCAGCACCCGAGTTTGTGCGGAGTTGGTATAGGGCTCAGAAAACTGTCAGAGACCAGACAATAATTCGTTGATCAACGAATTATTGTCTGGTCTCTGACAGTTTTCTGAACCCTATACCAACTCCGCACAAACTCGGGTGCTGGAGAGGTGAGTAGGACTTGCTTTTTACCTAACAAAGGCTGGCTGGCAGCCAGAGCAAGGGGGAATGGCCAGGGAAAGGGCAGTCTGCAGGCTGGTGGGAGACTCCCTGTAAAAGAGGAGACAGTAAGACCTGTAAGGCTCTGTAAATAGTATCACTAGTGGTGGGAACTTTGTGTGAATAAAAGCCACGGGTGCTGCATCAAGAAAAGGCTCGCAGTGCTTTATTGGAACAGCAAAGAGCTCAGCAGTGGGGGGCCGAGGAAAGGACCTGGTTACACCATGGGAGATTTACAGTGGGCAAGGAATTCAGGAGGAGTCCTGCTGTTTTGACAGGAGTGTAGGTGAACACAGCTCTGAATGCTGAGTGAAGTGTGTAGAACATGCACATTTAACTGGACCCTTCCCCGGAGACTTTACAATACCAAGGTGCAGCCTGTATGACTCAGAACTAAAACAGAATGGTGCATGGTCATGGGGAGCTCCATCCTCCTAGGTGCTGAGCTCTCTGGCCCTGCAGCAAAACACTTACATGCAGGTTTAACATGAGCTTGGGACTATTTCAGGGGTTTAAAGTTAAGAATGTTCTTAGCACATTGCAATATCAAGTGCTATTACTGGAGTATTTCAAGGGAAAGGTGGATTAACTAAACTCTGTGTTTATGTTTATGATGCTTTTCCAAAGCTCTAAGCACTTCCCACAAACTACAATATCCAATTGGAAAGTCTGAATACTTTTCAATACTATGGGCCACATTTACCCACTTCACTTGGTTGCTTTGCACTGCGCCAGCAATACAACATTGCCATAATCCCAGCCTAGCTGGCCACTTAATCCTGGTCTACAGCTGTTTTCTATCTATGGAGTAGCACAAAGCAGCCAGAGCGTACTTATGAATCGAGCCTAACATTCTGAGTCATCAGTTTGCCAATTCCTAATTTCCAATGAATAGATTCTCTCACAAACAATAGAAACACACCACCCAATTGCATCAAAATATCATAACCACGAGGTTACTAGGTGGGAATAACTAATTATTAAACACTGAGAAAGTGTCGAGAAAACCCCACTCTACGTAATTCTGTATTGTATCTGCATTGAGAGAGATGAGAGCATTTAGAGTATAGGATTGGGACCCATCCTTGGTCTGCCAATGACTCCCCCCTGTCATCTTGAATGGTTTACTTAGGGCCTCATTCTGCAACCCTTACTTATGCTGGCCCTGCTTGTGACGTCACAACAGTCTGACACTTGGATAAAACCATTAACTTCATTGAAGTTACTTCTGATTTACATCAGTGTAACTGAAAGGAGAATCAGATCTACTGAGCAGCATTCACTCAGAGTCAATGGAACTGTTCTCACAAGTACTGCTTAATGAGAGTAAAATTTGCATCACAGGGCCATTAATCGCTCTTCCCCAGTTTCCTCAAACTGTAAAATAATTCCACAGCGGTGTTCAGAGGATTAATTAAGGCTCTAATGGTGAAAACTAGAAGCTCTGAGTATTATTATTATTATTGCCTCTCCCATGGTCACTCAAATGTTCAAGATTAAACTCAAATGGACAAAAAGCTACAACAAATGAAAAGCTCATCATCTCCAGGAAACAGCTCATCAAATCGCATGAAATGTTGAAAGCAGCTAATTCTTTACCAGGTGACACAGGAAAGAGAGAGGATCTTTTTCCAAAGCACGGCTTCCCTAAGTCTTTGACTTTAATGGGGCCCACACAGTTCTTTTTGTCTAAGGCCATATTCCAAAACCCAGTGAATCGCATAGGAAGTCCCACTGACTTCACTGGGCTTTTGATCAGGCCTGCTCACATTTGTTAATTGGTCTTTCCAACAAACAGTGCTCCATAAGGTTGACAACTTTCTACTCTCACAAAACCAAACACCCTGGCCCCGGCCCTCCTCTGAGGCTCCACCCCTCCTCTGAGGCCCCGCCCTTCACTCACTCCATCCCCCCCATCCTTCTGTCGCTCGCTGTCCCCATCCTCACTCACACACTCATTTTCACCAGGCTGGCTCAGGGGGTTGGGGTGCAGGAGGGGGTGAGGCTCCAGTTGGGGGTGCAGGCTCCAGGGTGGGGCCAGAAATGAGGAGTTCAGGGTGCGGGAGGGGGCTCGGGGTTAAGGCAGTGGGTTGGGATGCGGAGGGGAGAGGGCTGGGGGTGCTGGCTCTGGGGTGGGGTCGGGGATGAGGGGTTTAGGGTGCAGGAGGGGGCTCTGGACTGGGGAGTGGAGGCAAGGGGTTTGGAGTATGGGAGGGGACTCTGGGCTGAGGCAGGGGGTTGGGGTGTGGGAAGGGGTACAGGCTCTGTATTGGGGCTGCAGGTTCCAAGGTGGGACCAGAAATGAGGGGTTCAGGGTGCAGGAGGGGGCTCCGGGCTGGAGAAGGGGGTTGGGTGCAGGGGGAGGGGGTGAGAGCTCTGGGGTGGGGCTGGGATTGAGGGGCTTGGGGTATGGAAGCAGGCTCTGGGCTGAGGCTGAGGGGTTCGGAGGGTGGGAGGGTGATGAGAGCTGTGGCAGAGGGTTGTGGCATGGAAGGGAGTCAAGGGTGCAGGCTCTGGACGGTGCTTACCTCAGGCAGCACCCAGAAGCAGCAGCACGTCCCCACTCCGGCTCCTACGTGGAGGCACAGCCAGGCGGCTCTACGTGCTGCCCCATGTGCAAGCGCCGCCCCTGCAGTTCCCATTGGCTGTGGTTCCCGGCCTATGGGAGCTGTGGAGCTGGTGCTTGGGACAGGGGCAACGTGTGGAGCCCCCTGGCTGCCCCTATGCCTAGGAGCCGGAGAGGGGCATGCCACTGCTTCTGGGAACCGTGTGGAGCCATGGCAGGCAGAGAGCCTGCCTCAGCCCCGCTGCACCACTGACTAGACTTTTAACAGTCCAATCAGCTGTGCTGACCAGAGCTGCCAGGGTCCCTTTTTGACTGGGCATTCAGGTCGAAAACCAGACTCCTGGCAACCCTACCACTCCATAATTAAAAACATGATAAATAGTTTATGGTTTCCACTATAGGCAAGGCTGGTAGAATCACCTATTATTAAGGTTGCCTGACATTTCCCCTTATAAATCTCTGTTTTCTGCTGCTTAGAGCTTTGCCAAAATGTTATTATCTGTGTACGCTTTCCATGCCAGGTCTCTGCCTCAGGCTGAATTTTGTTATATTATTATTTGGGGGGTGGGGGGATCTGATCTGCAGAAGTCAGTAGGATCTGTGCCTGCTAAGTGCTCTGATGAATCAGGTCTTTGGTGTCTCAAATTGGGAACCCAAAATTAGTGGACACTTCTGACCTCAATCTCTCTGTGCCTCAGTGGGCCATCTATAAAATGGGGATAATACCATTCCCACATCTCATGGGGCGAGAAACGGGGTTGTGAAGCACGTGGATATAATACTTATGAGCTCCATAAAGAAGGCCATTAGGAAATTAATAATTCTGTCTTCATGGCAGGGTTTGAACAGTATGAAGTAAATAAGGTCTGGGCCACACATAGAACAACAAGGCTAAAAAACTTATTGAATAGCTGTTCATCCATTCTGTGCACTGAATGAGGCAGGGTCCTGTGGAAAAATGGTATGTGGTCATGTAATTAAGGCTGTATCATAATGCATATGCACAAGGGGGGCTAATTAAGGTTATACAGGCAGCCTTCATTCTGACATGTCCTAGCTTTTGAGTGCTTGACTTTACAATCCTAATAATGTTCTTTGAACATCTTTTTTTGTGTGTAAAGCAAATCATACCATTCTTTCCATTCTCTTGTAGTTACAAAGGGTTGCTTCTTTTTTCTTTAAATTAGAGAAGACATCTTTATTCTGCAGATTATGGAGCGCAATGGAGGTTTCAAAATAATTGAAAAATATTTGAGTTGCCTTCTGCCTTGCCATGTTTTAATCTGTGTTTTTATCAGAACCCTGAGCACAAATGTTTTTCTCTTGAAAAAATGTTTTACCATGTTAATGTTAAACCATGAGCCAGATCCTCAGCCTGTGACTTTTTGCTCTTACCAATTTTATTTTCCATTGACTTCGATGGAGCTTTGCCCATTTATGCAAACTTTTTAACCATGTCATCCTGCCTGTATTGAGAAGGGGTTGCTATTAAAATTATTATGCCCCCCCCAAAAATAGCAAGACAAAATCCTAACCCAATTTGAAAAAAGTCAGAATATCATTGACCAGAAGAACTTAACAAACTTCCTACTTATACATTTAGCCTTTCATTTTCAACAAGGGGCTATGCAAATTCTCAGCAGGATATTCAGACAGTGGTGTGTCCAGATGGATTCTCAGTGTGAGGGGAATCTGAAATACACTCACTGACATAATAAAAATAGGCTAACATGGAGTTTTCAGACTTGCAAAGCTGTTGCCTATGGGCTGTGAGTGTATTTATTTCACAGGAAGCCCTTATCTTGAGTTAATGGGAAAATGGAGATCTTTTGCCTTGCTTTGTATGTGGTAGGTCATAGATACGATAGCATTGTAAAGGAAATGGATCCATGTGTCACTGTCCCTGACAGCACTGTGCTGAACTCTTTGGCAAACGCGTCACTTTAGAGTCACAAACAATCCTTTATATCAAGCCAGCAAATGCTTTAAGTGGCTCAGATCTTGACAATGTTGCATAAACCTCCAAGAGAAAAGCTGGCTTGTCCATAATTCGCAAGCCCCTTAAAGAAAATATGTAAATGCAGTCATTCCCATGGAGGGGGGAAGGGAAATATTTATAGCAGACTGTTTACATTTAAAGGAAATAAAATTGGTGACAGCTTGAATACTAATAAATATAATATAATGCCCAGAAGCCTAAATCTGACTTAAGTCAAAGCAAAATGTATTGGATGATACCAGTATCCAGAATCCAGTAATCTACTTGATAGACAGAACAGAACGACTGTTTGGTTTTGATTAGAAAGCCCATTGGTTCTGAATATTAGAGTGTGGGAGAAGAAGAGATGAAAAATAATGTAAGCAACAATGACTATTCGAATCAGGGTAGATACCAGTGACACATCTCCTTACTGAGGGCTAAACTGTGTGGCTTTGCCCAGAGCTGTCCCACAAAGAGACTCAAGAGAGACACAATCTATTCTAAGACCTGGTCTATACCACAGAGTTAGGCTGATGCAAGGCAGCTTACATCGACCTAACCATGGAAGTGTCTACACTTAAATTTCACTCCCACCGACGTAACTGCCCACCTACGCCGACTTAATAACTCCACCTCCACAAGAGACGTAGAGTCAAGGTTGATGGAGTTAGGTCGACGCAGTGTCAGTGTAGACACTGCGTTGCTTATGTCAACTGTTACTGGCTTTCAGGAGCCTTCCCACAATGCCCCATACTGACAGTGCAATTGATACACACTCTCCTGGTGAGGACGCACACTGCCAATGCAAGGAGAAAAGTGTAGACACACACAAGTGATGTAATTACTGGGGCGGCAGTATGCCGACGTAAGTTAGGTCGACTTAATTTTGTAGTGCAAACATGGCCTAAGGGTATGTCTATTCTAGAAACACTGCAGCTGCGCGGCTATAGCATAGGGGCTTACTACAACGACGGAAGACCCTTCCATCACTGTAGTAAATCCACCTCTCTGAGAGTCAGTAGCTAGGTCAACAGAAGAATTCTTCCATCGATGTAGCAGTATCTACACAGGGGCTTAGGTCGACTTAAGTACATCGTACAAGGGGTGATATTTTTCACAGCCCTGAGCAATGTAGTTAAGCCAATCTAACTTTGTAGTGTAGACCAGCCCTAAGTCCTTGCACCAGACCTTTGCATAGTGCACATCAACACCTGATGTGGTACATCCAGGGCTGGCACAACCCATTAGGTGACTTAGGTGGTCACCTAGGGCGCTAACATTTTGGGGGGGGTGACCATGGCGGCCAGACCTTCTGCCACCTCTGTCGGGGGCAGTATTTCGGGGGCGAGACCTTCCACCGCCTCTGTCGGGGGCGGTATTTCAGGGTGCCAAAAAAGCTGGCGGCGCTCCTGGGTACATCATACTTCCCCCTACTCTCCCCCTGGCCTGTTCCCGTCGCCTAGGGCGCCAAAAAGGCTGGCGGCGCTCCTGGGTACATCATACTTCCCCCTACTCTCCCCCTGGCCTGTTCCCCTCCAACCTGTGTGACCGAGCACCTTATGTCCTGAGCTGGCCTGCAAGATGGGCCATGATCTGGCCCTAGGCTAATCAGGATTGTGTTACCTTATCCTCTTCCTGTTCCACAGCCTGGGAAGTAGAATTGCTCCCACCTATCCCCATAATGTTACTCAGGCTCAGGGCTGGGGAAAAGATTTGCCCCTAAAAATAAAAATGTGGATGTCGCCTAGAGTTAATCTCCTATAATTAATTAAGGAGGTAATATTGCCTAGTGGCTAGAGCACTGGTCTGGGACTCAGGAGTCCTTTGTTCTATTCCTGGCTCTGCTCACTGACCTGCTGAGTGACCTTGGGCAAGTCATGTCACTGCTCTGTGCCTCAGTTTCCCCATCTGTAACATGGAAATAATGATGCTGACCTCATCTGTAAAGCCCTTTTGGTATGGCTAGGCTGCATTTTAAAACCTGCATCAGCGAGTCTCAGAACCAGGGTCTACAGACAGGTTAAGTGGGCTCATGCTACCATACTAACAACAGCTATGTAGACGTTCAAACCTGGGGAGGGTGGTGAATTTCACCTCTACACAGCTGTTTTTAGCACCATAGTGTGAGCCTCAGTTTGTAGACTTGGGCTCTGAGACTCATCGCTGTGGATTTTAAAAAGCAATGTAGACATGTTCTTTGAGACCCACTGATGAAAAGCACAGCATAAGAGCTAGGTATAATACTATCATTATCACATATAGTGGTCACACATGTACACCTATCATTTTTCTTAGATAATACCCCAATTCAGCAAAGCACTTGCCTATAGCAAGTATAGGAAACACTGCACATATACGCAGGTTACGAGAACTAGTTATTTAAGGTCAAATTAGCAAGTTTTCAAGTCTGACCACTGTATGGTACTAAAGCTGATCATAAAAGCCACTTAAAATAAGAAACCATCCCTTTGTTTTTGTTTCTGGGCCTGCATGAGGTTATTAATCAAATTTATGAGTTTTTGTGAAACAATTTCCTCTGTTCATTAGAGGTTACTATGAAAATGTTATCTGGGAGCTCAACTGACAATTTGAAACTAATCTGGCTTTTAATCAACAGCACTAAAAGTCCTTATTTCACTTTTGGATAGCTCATGAAGGCAAATCACTCCCATGGAAAACACTTTTAATTTTCCCTTGACTTATACCTTCCAGACTGAGATAGGAAAATAAATTTCATATTAAAATTCCTTCTTCCAGATGCAGCATTAAGACATTGAGGGTTTTTCTAAGCAATAATATTATGCACTTAGAGGCTTGATCCTGCATGCTTCTTCTACCTACTGAGGCACTTACATGGTCCTCATCACCAGAGTATCTGACCCCACCTCCCCCCTTCACAATCATTAATGGATTTTATCTAGAGATGGTTGACATTTTTCTGGCAGAACAGTTTTCTACTGGGAAATGACATGATGGAATCAAAATATTCAGCAGGACCTTGTCGATGCTGTTGAAACTTTTGACAGCAATCAGACAAGCAGATTGGCCAGCCTACCTACCTGCCAGTTCATCCACCCATCGAGCTCCCCAAGCTCCTAAGAACTGGAGCTAGGGTTCCCTGGGCTTCCAGGTTCCTAGCATCTTGGTAGCTCACCTGCTAGAGGGCTGCATGGGAGCCCATGGGCCTGAGACCAGATATATTTTGTTTAATTCATTTTGGTTCTTCTGAAATGGAATTTTTCGAAATGCTACAGAAAATTTCACATCTCCAGCTTTTCTTTCTGATTCAGAATGAGAAAAAAAAATCAGAAATGCAAAATTTTCCTTGGGACAGAAATCCCGGTTCCTGCCCAGCTCTAATTTCATCTTCACAGCTGTTATCCCTTCTTTAAAGAGAGGGAACTCAGGCACAGAGAGCTTAAGCAATTTGCCCAGCATCACATGCATAGCACTAATGTCTCTTGAGCCCCGAGTTCAGTGCCCTCTCCAGCAGACCATCCTGCTTTGAGCACCCGATGCTCCCAGTAATGTCAAGGGGAGTCTGGATGTGCAAGGAATGTGATATTGCGCCCAAGGATCTCAAAGCACTTCGTAGGCAGAAATTAACTGAACTTTACAACACTGTTGTAAAGCACAGAGCCAACCTGCAACCTTGCGGCTGGGGACCAGTACTATCAGCAATAAATAAGGCTACGCTTATGTCACGGAGGTCATGGAAGTCACTGAATCCATGACTTCCAGAGACCTCCCTGACATTCTCTGCTTCAGCCCCAGGGGCTGCAGGACTCTGGAGCTGACAGCCAGCAGGGCCCTGGCAGGGTTCCGGCGACAGGCGACAGCAGCGACAAGTGATGGGGGCCCCCTGTAAAGTTCCAAGGTCAGGTGACAGACTCTTGAGGGGGCCCTCCTCAGGGTTCCAGTGACGGCCAACAACCTTGCATGGAGGGAGGGGGACACTTCAGGCAAGCGGCTGGGGGAGTCCCATTTTGGGGAAATATGGTCACCCTGCAGCTCCCAGCTGCCATGGACAGAGGGGGAACCACACAGCTCCCAGCCACCATGGTAGGGGAAACCATGGAGCCGCAGCAGCAAAAGTCCCAGACAGGTCACGGCTTCCGTGAATTTTTGTTTATTGCCCGCGACCTGTCCATGACTTTTACCATGACAAAATCTGAGCCTTAGCAATAAGTGACCCCTTTAGGACAACAGAGTCAGTGAAAGGGGGCTGTGATGAAAACTGGCACTGAAGCCCCACTGTCATTATTTACACTTGTGCAAACTACGTACAGAAGGCTTGAATCATTGTCACCATAAATCAGGTGTGACGCCCCCATGTGGCACAGTAGTGGCACTAGGGGCCTTTCCACCAGGGCCAGAGTTTGCTGAGCTGCAATTGCCCCCAATGGACATGTCAGGGGTGTCCCAGGGCAGCCAGGGGGCAGGAGGAGGTGTGGCCAGGACATCTCTATGCCAATACCCACTGTTACAAGCCCCATAGTATCTCTGAACCCTGTTTATTCCATCCACTCCTGTGCTGGCCAATCCCACAGAGTGGGTTTAAAATGCTATTGGTAATATTTCACACTCACTTTGAACAGTGACCACACAAGGTGCAAGTCAGTGCAGAATCAGACCCTCCCTATTCCTAGCTACAGCCAGACTTCACCGGCGTGAACAAGGCGAGCAGGGCTTGGTTCCCTACTCCACAACATTATGATTTAAAATGCTGGGGGCCGAGTTTCCTCTCCCCTCTTTTACTTTGGTGGAAGTGCATTTACTCCTGTGGAGTAACACCTGATGTGCAGCAGTGTAAGCCCAGAGGAGAATAGAGCCCTTGGTGGTTTGCTCTTTGCTTCATTGACGGCCGCAATGAAACCGTTTAGCAGGCACATCGCAGCAAACGCCCTTGGCTCCCGGGAACAGAACTCCTGTACAATTGCCCAAGCAGCTCAAATGCAGGGGCTGGATTGCAAAAGCAAGCAGCTGTTCAATAACATTAAATATTAAAGACCAGAGATAGGGTTATTTTTTAAATTGGCTTCATTCGTCACTGGAACCAGGGCTGCTTCATACAACATGGGACGGACGGCACAGTCCCTTGTTCAAGGCTTCTGAGTGCAATGCTCCAGAGTCTTCCTTCACCTTCCCCAGACTCCTACATCACACATGCGGAGGGAAGGGAAGGGGGCCAGGCCTGACTTGAAGTGGGGAGGGAATAAACAGTGTGGGCTGTGTCTGTTGGCTCAGTTAAGGGAATAATGGCCAGAAGTTTCCTGTTAAACAGGAGAAGCTGGGAAACTTGCAAAATATCCCAGCCGGAGCGGTCATGAAGGAGATGTCCCTAGTTGTTATCTCAGCCAGCTTTTACTCAATAACACCCGGCAATGGAGCATGAGTAGTAAATCACACTGCGGTCCCCCATGCAGCTGCTTGGCAGCATTGTTGAAACTCACCCCAGCTGAAGTCAATGGATTTGCACCCGTTGACCCCTGTGGTTCATTCATCCCGTGATGTTTGATTGTCTCTCCTTAGATCCATTACCCCATATTAACTGGCCTCTGAGGGTTGTGGGGTGGTAAGCATTTCAAGCCAAATTTTGCTTTCAAACCTGATTATTTGAAAATATATCTTTACACGTTTTAAACTGTTTACATTGATTTGGCTTTCTGTCTTCTGCCTTTGCTGCACTCTGCCTTGTTTTCCTGGTGCCCATTTTTTCCTCTTTGCTGCTCTCTGGCAGAGTTGAGGTGGAGGGGAGGCTGTTTTTCCTTTAAAGAAAGAGAGAACAAAAGTAGATCTTTCAAACCAGCTGAGAGAGAGAGACAGAGAAGCAGACAGGGAGCAGACAACCCAGCAGACTGATCTGGCTCTGCATTCCAGCCCCTTCTTGGAATTTCTCCACCTGAATCTCTCCTGGATTGGTGAAGAGGAAAAAAAAAAAGCACAACGAGGCAGCATCCAGAGCATCCTCGCAGGGGTGTGGCTCCCCTCTCCCCTTCCTCCAATCAGAACTTTTTAGGAGGGGGCCTCCCAAGAAGATTGATGCGGGGTTGCTAGGAGCTAGCAGCGTCTCCCGTTCTTGCCCGGGCTGCCAGTGCAGGTGCAGAGCGGTGGGGAGAGCAGCTGATCGCATTGCTCCGTGTGTGGCTCATGCAGTCGCCCAGCAGCGTGGGAGCGCAGGATGCTCCTGCTTCCGAGGACCCCGTGCCGGTCCCAGCTCCCGGGCCGCGCCCAGAGCAAGAGCCAGCTTCAAAGTTATCCCTAGAGAGATAATCCTCCCCGCCCCCCCGCCCGCGGATCTGCAGGCAGCTGGCGCTGGCTGGGAATAGGGAGCCTGCACAATCTGCCCCCCTCGCCTCCCTTCTCTTGACAGCCCCGGCCAGGCTGGTAATTTAAGGCTCTGCACCAAGCTCCCCGCAGCTGAAAGGAGGGAAGGATGCGGCTCCGCAGCAGGGAGCCCCCGGTAGAAGCCTGGCCGAGGCGAGCCCCAGTCGGGCCGGTGCGCGGGAAGCGGGCTCAGGAGAAGCGAGGCGCAGGGAAGCGGGGGGTTAATTGGTGAGCGCAGATCCCCCCCCCCCCTCACACCCAGCCTCCCCCCTCCCTCCCAGGCGCACGGGAGGCCTTGATGCGCTGCCAGCGGGACCCGGTCCAGAGCCGGGGGGGACGCTGCTCTCCCCGCACAAGTTTGGACTTTCCGGGGGGTGGCGAACTCCCTCGCGGATCTTAAAGGGCAAATGAGAGGGAGCGCGGAGCCCGGCAGCGATCCGGAGCCCAGGAGCAGCCGCGCACCCGGGAGGTCCCTTCCCGCACGGTAAGGCGAGGACCGCGGCGCCGCCGCTGCTGCTGCTGCCGCTGCCCGGGCGCGGCTTGCGGCGCGATCCCGGGGGAAGTTATCCGGGGCAGGGGGGGGGGGTATTTGCCTAGAGATGCAGGGATTGGCGGGCGGGGATGGGGGGCAGGTGATCGAGGGTTGCCATGGGCCCCTCTGCTGCACAGGGCAGGTAGGGCGCGGGGGACCCCGCGAGCCCCCAGACCCCGGGGCTTTCCCGGGTTTGCAAACCCATCGCCCGTCGCGTCGGCTCCGCACCGTGACTCGGTGGTACCCGGCGGCGCGAAGTGAAACGGGCTCCGCGGCTCACCCGAAGCACAGCGCCTGCAGCCAGATGTTGCCCAGAGGTTCTCAGGGGGAACTGAAGTTCCCGTCCGTTTGGTTCCCAAGCGCGGGTGGCCACTGGCAAGCCAGCCTGGAAGCTACTAGCCGGCCCCTAGCTCAGCGCATGGTCTTGTCTGGAGGGGAGAGCAGGCTGGGGGGAGAGAGATGGGGAACACAGCGCATTGACAGGGCTACACTGCTCCTTAGAGATTTCTGCCGGGATTTGGTTGCTCCCAGGACCCTAAGCTTGGAGTTCTGTAAACGATATAGAATAACTATACCTGCATGTATCCAGCCGTGTGTACATAGATGTGCATATCCGTGTGAATAACTGTATTTTCTCTATTTGTGTGTGCCCATGTGTATATGCATCTGTCTATATGTGTATGTGTGTCTATACACATGTGTGTTTGTGTCCATATGTGTGCCTATCTATATGTGTATATACGCATATATCTATCCATGTGTGTGTAACTATCTTTGTGTAGTATGTGTGTAAAAAAAAGTATATATATTAACAACTCTCTGAAGGTGGGTGATTTTTATGCATATACATGTACATAAATATGTATGAGTGCAGAAGCAAGAGATAATATATATATTTATGTGGCTGTACGGTTTTTCCAAGTTATCCTAAAGCTTCAGTTATGTATTTTTTTTAAATCCCCAAATGTCACTAATCTTAGCATTTTGATTCAAACCAAGCAAAACACAAAAAAATCAGTATTCAGGCTAATGCTGCTTTGGTCTAAGTTAAGGATAAAGCTGCTCCTTTTAACTTTTCTCTGCTTTTTCACAGTTTATGTCACTTGCTGAAGACGGTGTAAAACATATTCTAAATAGTTGATTCATTTTAAAAAATCTTCCTTGGCAGCTTGTGAAACCAAATTGCTTAAGACGCAGACTAGCAAATATTTAAGCTTGTGTAAATACATGTCTGGAGTTGCTTAAATCTGCATGAAAACAATTTGAAAGGTGTATCTTCCACCTGATTAAATACATATTTTAGAACAATGACAATACATTTCTAGATACATTTCGCTTATAATGCTTACAAGCCATTAAGAGTTAGTCTACTGACTACATATTTTAATACATGCAATGATTAGAAAACATAACTTACTCTAAAGAGAGTTGGCAATTGCAAAAATACAAGTTAAGGCATTTTTTTCCAAATTGAGGACAATTTTATACAGTGCCTTTTATCCTCGAGGATAGATCAATGATCAATATAAATCCTTCTTAATTAATTGATTAATGAGCAGAATAATAGGAATGGCTATGGTCTACTCTGAAATAACACATTCTTCCCCCATCCCTTCCAAAATACACCAATCAATGTACTGTCCACCAAACCTCATTGTTTCTATGATTACTCATTTTAGAGGTAAAAGAATGAAAATCAACATTAAGTAAAAAATGCCCACCATTTTTTCCCCTGCTGTGTAACTTAAAAATAAGCAAAATTGCTATTTTTATCAAGTACATTAAAATATAAATCTTGCTTCTGTGCTGAGACACGGCTTTTTGTTGCTGTTTGTTTTGTTTGAGTTGTTTTTATTGATGGCCTAGTTATACTCCTCTGCAAATGATGATTTTTAATGTAAATGTTGCCACCCCTGGTAAATGTAACAGAATGCTAGCATTCAAAGAGTGAATCCTTGGCAAGGTGCGGGGATCAAGTTCCTCTCTGGATCTTGTTTGCATCTTTATACTTAGATAATATCTGCTGGAGCAAGTTTTGAAAGTAAGCGCAAACACCAAACCAAAAGAAACATAGAGGTAATAATACTTATCAGTTCAACGATCTGTGCTGTTTAAGTGGAATTTAATTTAGAAATGGGTAAAGTAATGGGGTGGGGGAAGGGAAGATACACTGTTACATCTTGATATTGAAAGGAAGATTTGTACAGATGTTTTGTGCAAACAAGATAGCCACAGGGGAAAATCCTATAGAATTTAATAGTGTTCTAGCTAATAGGGTTCTGTACGAATCACTATAAAACCTTTATGAAGCTTAATTCTAATCTGATTTGCCCTGGTTTAAATCAGGAGTAATTAGTTTGACATCAATGGTCCAGATCCTTAGCTGGTGTAATTGAGTTCAATGGAGCTACCCCAGTTTACACCAGCTGAGGATCTGGTTTAATAGTGTGAGTTCAGAATCAAGCCTGTACACTTTAGTAAAGCAGGAGATCCTGGCTATATACATTTGTTGAAGCATACTATAGGAGTCTACTGCAGGAAAGATCATTCTCTATTGAATTATATAGGATGGTTCAGAAAACCCATAGAAAGGTTATTTTTTTCTATTAATTCTCCATTAGAGACCAGAATTTCAAAGCTTTGTCTCTCCTTACACACAGTATAATAATAATTAATCATTTTGTTTATAAAGCACCTACCCACCAAAGCTCTCAAGAAGTTGTACAGCAATGTTATCGATACTGCATGGCACAATACAGGATAATACAGTATTACTGTTTGTGTGTAAACATATATAATGAGAAGTGCAGGGAGTTGTTCAAACTGTGGTGAAGAAATCCATGTAGTATCGACTGGCTTCTCTTTCTGAGTATTGATGTCAAGTTTACTGATGGTTTCAACCAGATGGTTATCACTAAGTGATCCAGGCCCATTCTTGATCAGACGCTAAGGTTGATTGTCCCTTGCCATATGCAGGGAAATATGGAGGCATAAGGTGCTCCCTTACTCCTTTGCATGGGATGCACCTGCAGCCTCCCCATGGTCACGACTCCCCTTCCCATGAAGGGGTGGGAAATGGGCAGGGCTTTGGTTCCACCCACCCCAACAATGCATCAAGCAGTGCGGAGGGGAAAGTAATCTACGACTTCTCTATGCTGGTTTCCCCCATGGAACAAGTTGGGAGCCAAGAGATGGAGTCTCTTCCCTGGGATAGTGCAGCTATGGGCTACCCCTTCCGCAGGGCAGATTGCAAAGTGATGCTCTAGCCCTAAACTGGGGAAAAGGAGTGGGGCATAGTGTAAAACGTATGTTTTCATTTAAAATCATCTCTTTACTTGAATAGTAGAACTGCCAGGACAAAAGACAAGATTTTCTCACAGGCTTTGTAATATCCAGCTCTAGGCTGGGAACAACTTCAGTGCAAGTGTGTGTGAGTTTTTCCATTGCTACAGACAAAAAAGCAATTGGCTACACAAGTGTTTCAGTTTCTACTGGGAGGTAAGGCTATCGCTGCCTCCTCTGGTATGCTCAGAATACAATGGCCAATGTCAGTGAAACTGTCACCGTGTATATTTTACTGCAGGGTTTTTCTGTATTTTTTTTCAGTATTCCATGAAAATTACAAGGAATATAATACGTAGTTTCAAGCTGTGTGTTAACTCAGTGGTGTCGGATCATCAGTCGATATAAATCAGTGCAGTTCCATTGAAATCAAAGGGCACTGAAGTCAATGGAGCTACATGAATTTATACCGAGGATCTATCCCAATATTCCTTTTATCTTCATATTGGCCCCATGAAGCTAAAATGATATAATTGGAAACAATGTAATGGCATTATGCACAGCTACAATGGAACTAATGGAACTTTAAGTAGTAGTCTTCATACTATATAGATATAGGGCCTTGTTGTCAACTGGTGTAGATCAGCATAACTCCATGGAAATCAATGGAGTTAGACAAATCTGCACCAGCTGAGGATCTACTGCATAACCTGTTGCATAAAATGGTATAAAAACACAATTGTAAAAGGATAACTAAAAAAGCTCATTCTACGCTACAGTCTGTTCTTAGATGCAGACACCAGCCTCATTACAACAATCATGATTATAACAAAATGGCCAGTAGCAAGTGCCTACACTGAAGAACTTACAATCGAAAGCCCCAATTCAATAAAGTACTTAAGCATGTGCCTAATTTCAAACACCTAAGTAAGCCCATTGACTTCATTGAGACTGCTCGTATGCGTAAAGTTTGGCACATGCTTAAGTACCTTGCTGAATGGGGCCTATGGCTCTGATCCAGCACCATTACAGTCAATGGGAGCTTTGCCACTTATTTTGATGAGTGTAGAGTCCGTGAACAAATGAAGATGGTGGAAAAACAAGACAGGATATGCATTAAGTAGGGAATGCACAGCAGAGCTTAAACACTTCATGGATAAAGATTTTTTCCAAGGTTTCTTGTAGGGGACTGAGAGACCCTAGAGCCTTCAAATGGGGAGGTTTTTTTCAGATACAAATGGGTGGCATGGGAATAGGCACAAAAGTCAGAAATGGATGAAGAGGAAAATGGGGTAATGAGTGATAAAGCCTGGGAGGAACACAAAGAGCTTCAGGCAATGGAAAAATGACTCAAGGAGAAGAAGACCAAGCTGGACCTGGAGTAAGTGTAAAAGCAATGTGAAGATTCAAGGATGACTGATACGTGGTCAGAGCAGCAGGGAAAGAAAGATGGTTTTGGTAGCTGCATTTTGGGTTGATGGAAGTGGAGAGAGTTAACAGTGGAGGAGGAGAAGCTGCAGTAATTAAAGCATGAAATTGCAATGGCGAGGAAGGCGTGAATTTTGGAGGTGGTGTAGAGGTTGCAACTGCTGAATTTGGCAAGGAGTGGAGAGAGATGACACTAAGAATGCCATCTTATTCAGTGGAGAGGATGTTGGTGATAGAGATGGGGAGAAGGGAGATGTTTATGGAGGAGATTTCAGGGAGTTAACTGAGTCACATGAAAGGAGATATCAGAGAGCCAGGTGGAGATATGAAAATGGGGAAAAAATTGAAAGTTCACGTGTGCCTGCAAATTTTTTCAGAGAAACCAGAGCAGGGGTGGGCAAATGTTTTGGGCTGAGGGCCACATCTGGGTGGGGAAATTGTATGCAGGGCCGGGGCAGGGGGTTGTGGTGCAGGAAGGTGTGTGGGGTGTGGCAGGGGGTGTGGTGTGCAGGAAGGGGCTCAGGGCAAGGGATTGGGGCAGAGGAGGGGTGTGACATGTATAAGGGGACTCAGGGAAGGGGGTAGGGGTGCAGGAGGGGTGCAGAGTGCAGGAGAAGTCTCAGGGAAGGGGTGCAGAAGGGTTGCGGACTGAGGGAGGGGGCTCAGGGCAGGGGGTTGGGGTGCAGGAGGGGTGCAGGGTGTCGCAGGGGGTTCAGGGGAGGGGGTTGGGATGACCAGGGGTGCAGCAGGGGGCTCAGGGTAGGGGGTTGGGGTGCAGGAGGGGTGCGAGGTGCAAGCAGGGGGCTCAGGGCAGGGAGTTGGGGGGCGGGGTGCAGGAGGGGTTCGGGCTCCAGCCTGGCACCACTTACCTAAAGCGGCGGCGCACACCGAGACCAGGGCAGGCTCCCTGCATGTCTGCCCTGATCCCACGCCGCGCCGCTCCAGGAAGTGCTGCGGCCCCTAGGGGAGGAGGGGCAGAAGGCTCCGCGTGCGCTGCCCTTGCTGCACCTCCAGGTACCTCCCTCGAAGCTCCCATTGGCCACAGTTCCCCATTCCTGGCCAATGGGAGCTGCAGGGGACAGTGCCTGGAGGCAAAGGCAATGCACGGAGCCCTCTGTCCCCCCCCACCCCCCCTCCAAGGGCCGCAGGGACGTGATGCCGGACGCTCCTGAGAGTGGCGTGGGGCTCATGGCACAACAAGGGGCAATCCTGCGGGCCAGATCCAAAGCCCTGTGGAGCCAGATCTGGCCCGCGGGCCGTAGTTTGCCCACCCCTGAACCAGAGTAAAGCTGATATGACTAAACCTGTGTGAGCAAATTGCATCACTCAGGAGGAGAGTGGAGGAAGAAAAGGGGAGGGCCCTGGTGTGACCGGAATCCCCGGGGAGCCAGCTGAGGTCACTCAATTAGGGTGAACTGCAAAGAATGAGGCAGGCAATCTCCAAAGCTGGTGGATATTCCAATACTTAGATTTACCAAGCCAGCACAAAACAGCTTCTGTTAGACCCCACTGGTTACTCGGAAATCAACAACACAATTCCCTTAAAGTAACTCAGCCTCAGGCCTCCACCTAGACACCCAAGTCAAATATGATGAGGATTAATGAAAATCTTATTCATCATAGAAAAAAGTTCAACCAGTCCCAAAGGATCGGACACATTACCTCCCAGGTTAATGAATATTCTAGATCTTACCCAAATACATGCTTACAACCAATTCTTATTAACTAAACTAAAATTTATTTTAAAAAAAGGAGAGAGAGTATAGGGTTAAAAGATCAGTATACACTCAGACATGAGTCGGTCTTGAGATTCAGATTCATAGCAGAGATGGTGAGCTTTGTAGATGCAGAGTTCTTTCAGAAATAGTTCCTAGTTTATAGTCAGTCTATATATTCAGAGTGATCCAGTTAGAACTGGGATCTCAGTGTTGTGGCTTAAGTTTCCCCTGCATTGAAGCATCAAGCAGATCTGAGATGACAGGATCAGGACCAAGGGTCTTTTATACAATTTTCTAGCAGCCACTTGACCATACAGTCCTGGGAGAACAGTAGGCTTTTGATGTAACCTTCTGTTTCCTAAACCTCACCGGTAATTAACTACATGGATTAACATAAAATAATTTATCCATTAAGCTGTTTATCACAAACCTTAACGAGACGCATAGACAATGATATTATTTTATCCAAGATTCATCTAAATGTTAATATTCCCTTTTGATCTCTAAATCAATAGCGATAGTGACAGATAGGAACTGTCTGTTTACATGGTTAACATTTAACAAGCTATACTTAACATATACAATTCATATCACCTTTAATTCTCTAACAATACAGGCTTGCATTTAAAAGTTCTAGCCTACTTAGCATGGAATGGCGTTAGTTACCATTTACATAGTATTCTAACATCTCTCTAATGGTTGGCTCTGATCATGTATTCTGCAGCATGCTTAACCCTTTCTGGTTATGTGTCACACTTTGTATAAGATTTGTTGCAATTATATAATAGTGGTAGCAACAATGGTTTGCACAGTCATAGTTTAATTAGATAATGTCACACCTGGATGTTGTCCAGAAAAAATAAATGAGCAGGGGAGGAGGAATGTGATAGAGACCCTTAAGGAGACAATGAAGAAGTGGTCAGAGATGTCAGAGAAGAATCAAGCAAACACAAGTATTGGGGGAGGTGAGACAATGATCTGCAATGTCAAAGGCAGCTGATAGATCAAGGAGACGAAGCACACAGATGTGGCCTTTAGACATGGCCAGGAGGTCTTCAGAAACTCGGGTGAGAAAAGTGTTGGTGGAGTGAAGACAATGAAAGCCAGATTGCAGGGCCTCAAAGGAAGACACCTTGAGGAAAGGGATTAATGGGAGGAAAAACTGATCCCCTGTTTAGAGCATCTGTCAAGCAGTTCAGAAGCAGGGCTGAGGAGGCAGATAGGATAGCAGTCAGAGAGGCAGGTGGGTTTTTCAGGATGAGAAACCAGAGCTTTTTGTGTGAAGATCGACGGTTCCTGAAGAGAGGGCAGAGAGAGAGAGGAGAAAGGGGAAGAGAAGGCGCAGAGATCCCAGTGGGTGGTGTAGATTATAGGAGCATAAGGATTGGAAGGGACCTTCTGGGTCCATTGAATCCAGTCCCCTGCTATTTCAGGCAACCCTGTCAGATAATTCCATTCATAAACTTATCAAGCTCCATCTTAAAACTATCTAACTTGTTTTTCCCCATTACTCCTATTGGACAACTGTTATGCCCCTGAAGCAGCCCATGTGGTACAGAAAGGGAGAAGGCCGGGGCTTGGGTAGAGAGCCTGAGGAGGGAAGCAAAGGGAATTAGAGACCCATGACTCACTGAGTGTAAATGCCTTGCCAGGGAAATAACTACCCTGAGGGAAGAAAGAGCAACTGGAAAAATAGGAAATGTTAGTAAGTGGGTGCATCATTAGCTGACAAGTGTAGTAGGGGCTTTATAATGTCCTGTTTTTCCAAGGGACTCTCCAATTGGCCACAATTTCACACTCAAATCAGGGACCACTTTGTTTCATTTAGATCTGAAATGTAGGTCAGGCCAGCTACATCGCACAGGGGTGTGAAAGCCCAGTGCAGACCGTGCTAGGTCAACAGAAGAGTTGTTCTGTTGACCTAGCTACTGCCTCTTGGGAGGTAGATTTACTACAGCAATGGAAGAACACCTTTCGTTGCTATAGTAAGTGTCTACACTACAGTGCTACAGCAGCAAAGAATCCTGTGGCACCTTATAGACTAACAGACGTTTTGCAGCATGAGCTTTCGTGGGTGAATACCCACTTCTTCAGATGCAAGTGCAACTGCAGTGCTGCAGCTATGCTTCTGTAACATTTCTAGTGTAGACAAGCCTTAAGACACTGAATGTCCAGACTGCTGACCTGCCAACCCTCATCCTGTGCAGTTCTGAAAACTATCAACTTCTGTGCATTTGTGATTTCCTGTCCCCAAAGGCATGTGGTATTAGGCGAAGCCAAAAGATACTCTGCAGTCTGAAAGGTATGGTTCTGCAGACAATTTACTGAGTCTAAGTTTCGGCCGTGCTGACTTTTCCTTGCCATAAGTGTTGCATAAAAACCTGCTTAGATGTGTTGCCAATGTAGAGCTGACTGTCTGCACTGTGTGAGTTTTATACATCTTTCAGCTGAATCAAAGATCCAAATGTAGCATTCGGGGACATCACTGATCTGTGACAATCACTGGAGCACTTTGTGCTTGTAAACCAACAAGAGGATTGCACTGATCCATAGAGTATGGAAAGGGACAGATTTTCAAAAGAATTCAGCATCCACCAGCCCCCACTTATGCCTCTAAATAAATGGCCTGGTTCCACTCAAGTGCCTAAATGAAACAGCCAGATTTTCAGCTGCTGGGTTCTGCGTAGTTTTAAAATCTGGTCCTAAACAGTTTCTCATCAGTGACAGATGAAATAAGGAGAATATTCTCCGTTTTACTTATTCATTACAAAGTGCTATGTGCAACAGAGCATGATACAATGGAAATTGCTTATGAAACATACTATATGTTGCAATACAATATGCTATACAATACTGTATTGTGTAGTCATGATTAGGGATCTATTAAAGCTAAAGGAGCATTGCCACTGACTTCACTGGGTGTTGGTAGTCCCCAGGGTAATGGATTTGTGGTTGCATATATTTGTGTATGTCTCAGTGAGTGCACAAGCTTTTATTTCTGCATTCTTTAGCTACAATGTTTGGATCTTGTAATTTCTGCCAGGGATTATTAATTTATTAGCGGCAATTGTAATCACAATGGGGTATATATTTCTCAGTAAAGAAATTATGATGGCAGCCAGAATAGAGCATATTAAATAATATAGAGGAGAAACCCATATATAGCCATAGGGACTAGTTAAAGACACAATGTTGGTTAGTATAGAATGGGCATCCTGCAGTCACAACCACACACAGACATCTGTGAAAAATCAAGGCACAACATTTGGGAACATGTCCCCTGCCCTTATAACATGGGGAGATTGGCTGAAATTTTTCTTCCACAGCCTTCATTTTTCATATAAATAGATAGATACCTTATACTAAGACACACAGGGACCAATCCTGCAACCCTTACTCTTACAAAGGGGCTACCTTAGTCCTATTGACTGGGATTATTCTCATGGGTAAGCATTGTAGAATTGAGTCCCTGTCTAAAACGATACAAATTATTATCAGTATTTTACTTCTAATAAAAAATTGACCGTGCCAAACAAAAGACAATTTTTGGAGGAAGTGAATGAGCATCTTTGCTGAGGATATATATTAACCTGGGTTTTAGTTCAATGGAAATTAAATTGTCCAGGTATTGAGCTGGATTCTCAGCTAGTTTAAATTGGCATCGCTCTGTTGATGTCAGTGGAGCTACATCAATTTATACCAGCTGAGGGTCTAGCCCATAAGTTCCTGAATTTTTAATGGATCCTTCACTGAAATTGGGCTCAGTCCAACATCCTGTACAGTCAATGGGAAATTTGCCGTTCACTTCAGTATGCAATGTATCAGGCTTCTATCTGTGGTCCAAAAGATTCTGTCTAGAGTAGCACCCACAACAAATCAAGGTCTTGGTTTTAGCTGCTAGCAATTACATTTTATCACTACTCTAGATCTCTGTCTTGTAAAAAAAATCACATTCAGTCTAGTAATCTGACCGCAAAGTCATAGATCAGCATTTGGTAAAATTCAGTACAAGAGGACTTCATACATTGTTAATTTGTACACCTCGTTCTTTGCACACACAGAAAAGAGCATCTGTGTCTCCTCTCTTCCCTTGAAAGTTTTGACATCAAAGAGCTACAGTGAACTTTCATATGACTAGAATATTTACAAAATGTGCTATAAAAATGACTACTCCAGAGTTATTTCTAAGTATTATAAATTGGTAGAACTAAACTATGTTTGTTAAATACATGGACAATGTCCATGTTTCCGATGCATTCTTCTTGGCTTTTTCAATTGGACTTGCTCACTTTCTCATTAATTGGCAACACTCAAACTTATGATGGGGCCTCCATTGTCATTTGATCTGGACAGATATTGCGTTTCCATTATTTATTTATGGACCTGATCCTGTGTGTTGCCAAGTGCTGTCAGCTCCTGATGAAGTCAGTGTGAATTAAGGGCACTCGGCACCACATGGGATCTCAGCATTTTGTTAAATCAGGCTCTTGTTACTCTACCTACTCCCAAAAGCCAAGGAAGGGGAGAGTTCTTTAAGGGAATGCAAGATCAACATTAATGTCAACATCAGCCAGTTCTTCTGAGTCATCTTGTTAGCAACCACATTTCTGATAAAGGAAAATCTACAGCTACTCCGCTTCCCTTGACATTAAAGGAGACATTTACCTTCTCTTTTGTAGCCAACAAGCATGCCTAATCCTAGGGATCTTCACTGTAGAACAATTACAGTAATATCAGGAGCAACATGCAACCAGTCCTTTTCCCATCCATTTGTCTGTCTATTATGTGGTTAATAAGGCTATGTTTACACATGGGTAATCCTGAGATCGATTTATTAAAATGAGTTTATGAGTTAAAAGGGAAGAAGATCTAATGGAATAGTCCAGGGAATACAAATCAGGTGAGATGACTTTTAGAGAATAGTAATTTTGCTTCCTGAAACTGACTTGAAATCTCCAGGAAGAAAACTGCCCAGCTTAAAGCAACCTGTTCTTTTTTCACTCAGAAGTGATCTCGAATTAATTGTGCAGTTTAGCTGAACTTGGTTTTCCTTAGTATCCTAAGAGAAAAGCTCTGAGAGACTGGGAATTTTAACTTGTTTGAAATGTAAACTCAGTATATTGGCATCACTTTTTAACACTCCAGAAACTGGCAGGAGGGGAAAAAAGCAAACAAAGCAAACAAAGAGGAAAAAAAGCAAACAAAGAGGAAAAAAAGGTGACAGGAATCACCCTCAGTGAAAGGCAGATAATGAAAATGTGGGGAAAGGTCTTTATTTTAAGAATTGCCTTTCCAAGGCCACTTAAAATGATATTTACAATGTCAGACTCTTTATTATTATTAGACCTCTTCAAAAATGGGTGAAGCGGGAAGGAAATTTCCCATTTTTTTTGTATTTAGTTATTAATTTGCTTTTTTCAACATTTTCAAAATTTCTCAACTATTATAATACATTTCATTTCATTTCAATTTAGCCAAGATTTCTCCCAGAAGCAGGTATCTGGGGCATTCCGCAGGTGTTGTGGACTGTTTTTGTACCCTGCGGAGCAGGTTCTGATACCCTTATACACCCTGGCACTACTCAGTATGAATAAGGGTATCTGAATGTGGCCCAAGTGCAGTATCCAGATTCTAAAGGCTAGACTGTGATTTTAGCCATAGCTCTAAGCCAGAGGTGGAGCATAAACTGCACCTCCCAGGAGTAGCCACAGGAGGCGTTGTCACTCAGAGAAACCACTATAAGACACAGTTCCTACTCTTCTTCCTTCTTGATCCCAAAGGCTACTACTATGTAACCCTCTGCTGGATCCAGTGCTCTGGCCAGTTAGTAGGAGGGTGAAGCCATTCCCCGCCCCTTCCAGCTGATGAATCCTGGCCCACCTGCTCCAAGGAAGGACTAGACAGATGGGTAGCCCTACTTACTCCCACATGCCTTAATCCAAGATGTAAGGAATAGTAGATGCCCTCACTCCCTCTGACTTCCCTGCAAGGACATGCAGCCCGAGTGAGAATCTAGTCCTGAATGAGGATGCTCTTTGATTTGGCCTCTCTAGATGAAATGGCACATGCAGCACCTTATGCCTAATGAACCATGCCGCCCACAATGATCCACGAACATTTGTGATTTTTAAAACAAAGGCACAGCTCTCAAGCTTGCGCCCCAGGAGAATTCTAGCAAATGAGTTTACTTGCAAGAATGTCCCTGAAACGGGGCCACATTCATCTAGTCAGGCAACTGGCTCTGAATTGCGGCCCTTGATGGCAACTGTGTGTTAAGAAGAAAATGTGTGTTTGCTTGAGAACTGAATGTGCATTTGTTCCCTGAGCTGCACCCTGTGATTTTTAAACTGATGTGCTTGAATCAGCCTTGTCACTAGGGAGTGGGAGGCATCCCACCTTTTCTCTGCAGCCCCAGCAGTAGCTCTGGAATGAGTGGGACGTGCTGTCCCTTCCCTGCTGCAGCTGCTCAGCAGCTCCCCCTCTGGCTGCCCACTGCATCACAGCAAAGGGAGGAGAATTCTTCCATTGACAGCATCCTTTCCAGGCTGTGGGAACCCCAGGGAAAGCTCAAACAGCTCTGCCTGAGCTTAACAGAGTGCCCAGCTAGGGAATGCTCCTTCCCCACACATACACACAGGGCAGACCAGGAGAGGGGGGAAGGGGGAGAAGATGAGAACTAACAACTAGTTACAGCTCCCTGATTTTCTGCCCCAGAGCAGGTTAGAGCACCTGGTGAGCTGCTCTAACTTGTGCCAGCTCCAGATGGTGCCCAACAGACTAGTCACCAGGTCAACAGCATGCACCAGCCACTCCTTTCCTTGACCTTGACCTGCCTCCGTGCATGCCCACATGCCCCCTGCACCAGGTGCTTTGAGAAAGGAAGCATAGGAGCCAGATAGATTGGCACTACACCTGCTATGACATGTGGCTGGTTTCCGCTCCCTTTGCAGCACACAAGTGGCACAAATGGAGTGGTGAAGGCCAGAGAACCTACCCCAAGGTATTGATTGTGGTCCCTTGGCCTTTGTGAAATAATATATTTGGCCCCAGGCTGGAATAGTTGGACTCCGCTGGTCTAAGGAGGACCAGTAAAACAGAGGGAGGCGAGACTGTGGACACACAGCACACAGCAAAGGTGTGTGTGCAGCTGGGTATGCTCCCCCCTCCCTTGAACGAGCTGTGCGACAGCCCATAGATCAGAGACATGCTCCCTGGGAGCCCACTAACGTCCTGCATAATGGTATTGAATCGGCTGCAGTGGGGCAGAGGGAACTCATTCACTCAGGGCTTCTGCACTGTGGGTCCCCAACAGGACCTCTTCATGGAGGTGAAGGTGCAGTGACCATGCAGGGAGGCCTTTGCAGTCCTGCATATCGGGGTGTGTGCTCCGTGCCAGCTCCAGTTATGCCAATGGGAAGGGGAGCATTGGAGTCAGGCTGAGGACAGGGACGCTGGTCCAGTGGCCAGGTACTGCAGCACTTGGGCCACAGAGGGGCACTAGCTGTCACTCCAGTCTCCGAACTGGAGCAGTGACTGTAGTAAAGTGGTCATCAAGGCAGGGCCGCCCAGAGGATTCCGGGGGCCCGGGGTCTTCGGCGGCGGGGGGCCCTTCCGTTCCGGGACCCGCCGCCAAAGTGCCCCGAAGACCCGCAGCGGGAGCCCCCCGCCGCCGAATTACCGCCGAAGCGGGACCGCCGCCGAAGCGCAGCCCGGTCTTCGGCGGTAATTCGGTTGGGGGGGGTCCCCGCCGCAGGCCTTCCGGGCACTTAGGCGGCGGGTCCCGAAACAGAAGGGGCCCCCCACCGCCGAAGACCAGGCTGCGCTTCGGCGGCGGCGGCGGCGGCGGCGGCGGGTCCCGCTTCCCCCCCCCGCCCCGGCCCCAGCCTCTTACCGAGCACGTCTCCGGCGGGGCCTGAGCTCCGTCCCGCTCAGAGCCATGTGGTGAGGGGGCGGGGCTGTGAGCTCCACGCCGAGCGGAGGCAGCTGCCCCGCCCCCTCCCCACGGCACTCTGAGCGGGACGGAGCTCAGGCCCCGCCGGAGACGTGCTCGGTAAGAGGCTGGGGCCGGGGCCGGGGCCGGGACCGGGGCGGGACCGTCTCTGAGCGGGGCGGGGCTCAGGGGCCCCGCCGGAGACGCTGAGGCTCCAGGAGAGGGGCGGAGGCGGGAGCCTCCGCTCTTCTCTTGGGGGCCCCTGCGGAGCCCGGGGCCCGGGGCAAATTGCCCCCTTTGCCCCCCCCCTCTGGGCGGCCCTGCATCAAGGGGTTAACTGGGTCACTCAGAGTATTATGGGTTGAAGCTGTGCTCCCTGACTTCTGGCTTAGTTAGAAGAGTGGGAGTTTTCTGCCCCACCCTGTTGTGATAGAGTTAAATAAAGCAGCAAGTTCCCAGCCTGCTATCCTTTGAGTAGACTGATCGTCGTTGTACTGAGCAGTCCCTTTACAAAAGTGACCACGGAAGGCTCTGTACAGGAATCCCAAGCGAGAGTGTCCCCCTGCAAATCCCCTCATAGGTCATCCACATTAAGCCCAGCTACTGTAGCTTTTGGCAGGATTCAAGAATCTCACCTGCAGCAAAATTCTGTTTCAAGCAGAGTTTACGTTATTTACCTCCCGGTGTTTATTGTTAATCCTGCTATTAAGAAACAAGCCCTTTTTGATTAGCATAGAGCACTTGCAAGGCAGGACCGGGAAAGAGAGAGCATTCTGCAGGTACTGGTGGAGTTCTCACCGGTCTTTTCTCAAAACCTCCTCTGTGCCTAGTGCACAGCTTGCACATCTCTAGCTTCAAGGAAATGAAACATGCAAGTAGTAAAAACTGCACTTGAGCCTCCAGAGCAGTTCACAGAGCGCCCATAACATTGAAAAAAGCACCCCCTGGCCTCCAAGCTAATCAACCAGATGTTTTAATTTATCTCAGCAAATTAAAACACATTCAGTCAAACTGTTAAGTTAACTTCCAGAGCTCCTTCTTCCGCTGAGCTCTCATTGTACAGGTGAGCAACTGCTTTGCAGGCATAAATAGCATGGTGCTGTACCACAAACTTAGCTGCCACTAGCCACCAGGTCTACCTGAGGGGAGAGGTGAGAGAGCCCTTTAGCCCCATTGCTTCTGTGTAGGCATAGTGTGCCTATTTGCACTCCCAGAGCACAAGGATAGAGCGTGTCAATGAAACCCATGGGGTTGTCTGGGCTGGAGCCAGGGCCACTGCTCTGTGATGATAGAGGGCTACACTGAGGCTAAGAGCAGCAATGGGAATGCTCCTGTCATGTCTCTGAAGTCATCTCACCTCCTACTGCCCTCTGCCTGCAAAACATCCACTGCCTCCACTTGGGCCATATACCTTCGCACCCCCTCACTACCCCGGCTCTGCTACTAGCTTCACTGAGCCCTGAATCAGCACCTTCTTTGGTTCCTGGCCATCGCTAGGGCTGCAGAGATCAGCTCTAGCAAGAGAAGAAGAAAACGAATGACGATGGGTTTCTTAGATTAGCTGTAATTTGGAAAATAGGCATTTGGGCATCAGAGCTGTCGGTGGAATTGAGGATCACAGTCCCCCTCTTGGTTTCACAGGTACAGCTCTCCTGGACTTCAATGACAAATGCATGCATACCCCCAAGCTCAGAATTTCCTGAGCACTGCAACAGAGAAGCTGTTTTGTCTTTTCTGAAGCATCACTAGCATTCGAAAACCCAGCCAGGAGTTGCTCGAACATTTTTTGTTTGTATTAATTCACATTTTTAATGCCGATATCTCACCAAACACGGTAGCATAACAGGATTCAAGTAGCTTGAAAGACAAAAGCCCACTTGGAATCAGACATGTTTATCTTTGGAGAATAATAACTACAGAAAGGAATGGATCAAGGGGCATTAAATGCCAGGCTAATCATTCATTAGGCAGCCTAATACTGATTAAATGTGTTAATCCATTTCATTTTTCATCTATTCATTTCCATTGTTAACCCTGCCCATTGTCTGTTGTATATATTACTTAACCCAAATTGGTTTGCTAATGGAAGAATCCACATGCAACTCAAGGCTCAAATCCTGCAGTCCTTACTCAGGCCTACTGATGACAATGCCATAAGGACTTCAAGATCTGACCCATATTCTCTGCCCTGCTTTGTGCCCTGGACAAAATAGTAACATGAGAGTCTTTTTATATACAATGAAAATTAATACACATGCCATGCACATTGATTCTAGATAGCTCTTCCACACAGTCATGTTAAATTAATGTAGGTTTATTTGCAATATGTTTCTTGTGTCTCCTTCTAGGAAAAAGGACCTGATCCTATAACCCTTGCTCATGTGAATAGTCCTAAACTAGATTGTTATTGTTTATTATACATTGCCTGGAAGTGCTCTAGGCTGCGTGCTTTACAGACACGTAGGGAACAAGGCCCCTAATTACGAAGCAGAGATCACCAAGCCACTACTCCCACTCCCATGCAGGCTGCCAAAGAGTGCACAGGCAGGTACAAAGAATGGGTGGGGCCGAGTCTCCAGCTCGGCCACACACAAGCCAGCACAGGTGAGAAGGTGCAGAAGGAGAAGTTAGCTAAGCCAGGTAAAGGGCTGATGCAGTTTACTTCCCCCGGAGGAAGCAGGGACTGAATTGTGACTCTTCATCCAGTCCCTGCTCTGCTCTTGGTGCAGTGCAGTAACATACTACCCCTGCCTCAGTGCACGTCAAGGTGCCAGTCAAGCCCACAGTGTTTAAGACCACTTCCATTGGCTTCAACAGAGTTGCTCGTGGTAGGTAGCAAGGAGTTCACACAGCAGTAAGTGTTTTCAGGATCAGACATTATACGGATACAATGCAAGGGTAACAATTTAACAATCAGAAAGAGCAAAAGGGAGAGAGATGGTAAAGTTTACTCTATCCATGTTAAGCTATGTGCTGTGTTTTCATTGGTGTCAGGACTCATGGGTAGGCTTTACATTATCTAAGGCTCTAAATAATACATATATTTTTAATATTTGCATTCGGAACAAATGCAGTATATCTATTGACGTCATCGATGCAGAACGACAGTAACTCTTCTACACTGCAGTGATTATTATGAAACTAATAGGTATTTTGTATTATTAACTCAAGCCGTCAGCTGTAATAAATACTTATAAAACCTGATGGCTAGAACATAAGCTGCAGGAATATATGAAAGGCATGTGCAGTATGTTTTCTGTCATGCCCCAATTGCTAATGCTGTTTCCCACTAATTATTTGGTCAAAAATATATTGTAACTGAAATCAGAAATTACTGAGAAATTTCAGTTGTTAGAAATAAGGGCCTAATGTTAATATTAATTACTGGAGCAGGTTGGAGTATATTTTAATAAAAGTGTGAAATGATATTGAAATTCAAATAACTCCTTAGGGGTTTTAAGGCTCATATAGTATCCAAAGGAATTCAGGATGAGAAGACTTTAGAAATTAATAACTTTTTTTTTAAATTGAGATTTAAAAAATCATGTGTCTTGTTCCAAAAGGGCATTATGTTTTGTTGTCAGTTTGTGGAAATATATTATTCATATATAGTGATAGAAAAGATGCTTAGGTAAATCACACACTGTCTTTTCATCCATTCACAAGCTTTCATTATGTGAGAATATAGAAATATTCCTTTTCGCCCTCTCAGAACAACTCATTCCCTCAGGTGAACAGTAGAAATGTGTTGATTTGCGATGCAGCAAAGTAGTTCAGGAATGAACCTGACCTAAATACAAGACTCAACGGGGCAGACCCTCAGCTGGTTTAAATTACCAACAAAGTCAATGGGTACTACACCAGTTTACCCCAGCAGAGGATCTCGCTGGATGGGTCAGATCCACGGTACTGTCAATCACTGAGTTACACTCATGTAAATGAGAGAAGAATCAGACCTAACATTTCCAGTTCTTAGAACCTATTTTCATTCCAAATAAAAAAACAGTGGTAAAGAGGAGACATATTTTGCCATCTCCATGTATTGCAACATGGTATTATTGTGGGGCATGTTTAAAATCACTCACGGTACTAACACTGCTCTCCCTGGTTCCCCCCTGGCCTCCAGCTAAGAGCTTGGTAAGTCACCAGATCTTTAGCTAGTGTCAAAAGAGTTCCATTACTTCACTGCAGCTACACTAATTTATGCCAGCTGAGGATCTGACCCTTAACAAGTCTGGGCATATCTGTGGCAGACATTTCCCAAGTGATTGCTGATGTAAATGGAAAACCAGAAGCCCAAACTGCAAGATTCAGCCTATCTTTAAATTGCTGACCTGTTCATACACACAGCCTTCTGTTGTTTCAGGAGCCAGGAATGCATGTTACAAGTAGTGTTGCAATGAGTTGCTTCAGGTGCTCTACTGACTATTTGTTCCACTGCTACATCTTAGGGTAGGTCTATACTTACCTGCCGGGTCGACGCGTAGAGTTCGACTTCTCGGAGTTCGAACTATCGCGTCTAATCTAGATGCGATAGTTCGAACTCCGAACGCGCTCCCGTCGACTCCGGAACTCCACCACCGCGAATGGCGGTGGCGGAGTCGACGGGGGAGCCGCGGACTTCGATCCCGCGGCGTCTGGACAGGTAGGCAGTTCGAACTAAGGTAGTTCGACTTCAGCTACGCTATTCGCGTAGCTGAAGTCACGTACCTTAGTTCGACCCTCCCCCCCCCCCCCCCCGTGTAGACCAGGCCTTAGTCACCATCTCTCTAGCTTCTGAAATGTTACAAGGTGTTTTTAATTTTGAAGTTAGTATGTCAATTTTCCTTAATGGGTGGAATTCACCCCTGTGCAAAGGACAGTACAATTTATTATTATGGTGACAGGTTCCTCCTAGGGTGCCACCTGGAACTGGGGCACCACTGAGCCCTGACTTACCAGCCTGGGTTTCCTCTCACACTGTGTTGCTGTGACAAGCTGCAAACCACTCCCGGTCCTACACTTCCACGGGCATTCACACAGGCAGGGATACAGCCAGCTGCAGTTGCATGCAGGCTCTGGCCAGCCACTGCATGAACCAACAATAGAGAGGCTGCAGCCAAATTAACCCCCAGCTCCCCAGCCTAAGACCCCAGAACTGTACTGTCCTGCCTTGGTCAAAACCCCAATCTGTAGGAATTTATTATCCAGTTTGCCCCTTCCTCAACGTGGAGAGGAATATGCAACAGACTTTGCTCACAGAGCTGAGATTTTCCCCAGACACTTCTCTCAAAGGCAAACTGGTTTAGATAAAGCAAAAAACAAGTTTATTAACTACAAAAGATAAATTGTAAGTGATTATAAGTGATAGCAAACAAATCAAAACAGATTACCTAATAAATAAACAAAACTGCAAACTAAGCTAATATAGATTGAATATGAATTAGTAATTTCTTACCCTGGCTGATGATACAAGCAGTCCACCAAGTTTCCATACACAGGCTAGAAATCCCTTTATCCTGAGACCAACACTTCCCCCAGTTCAGTCTTTGTTCCTCAGGGCTTTCCAGAAGTGTGTGGGGAATGAGGCCACTCCGTGATGTCACACCCCACTTTATATAGCTTTAACATATAGCAAAAACCTTTTGTTCCAAACTCAGTTCCCACCCCAGTTTGGGGAAAAATACAGGTACCCCAAATGAAGTTCAGTACCATATGGGCTGGTCACATGCCCTTGCTGAGTCATAGCAGCCATTACTTGCAGGCCAGTTGAAATGTTTACGGAAGGCTAAGCTCTTTCATCGTCTATTGTCTTTGTTGATGGGCCATCAGCCCTGTCTAGCTTCTTCATTGTTGTACCTGAAAGGCTGGCTGTTTCCAGAGTAAACACATTTGAAATACAGATACATAGTCAATATTCATAACTTTAGATACAAAAATGATACATGCACACAAATAGGATAGTCATATTCAGCAAATCAAAGCTTTTCCAATGACACCTCACATGACCCATCTTGTAAAGAATGTATCATAATTATGCCATAATCATATAATATTACTATGATGAATATGGGGTGTGGTGTCACAATTATTACTTGATTATTAATTTGTATCACTGTAGTGTTTATGAGCCCTATCCTTGGATCAGGACCCCATTGTGTTAGGTGCTGTACAAACACAGAAGGTCTATCTATCATTTAAATCCCATTGTGAGATTAAGTGGAATTTAAGTGATAGTTGGCTTTGTCTGGCCATCTGTACAAGGATGAGAATGAATGAATGATGTGCCAGGGATGGTGTCTGCACAGCAGGAATCTTATAGGGCAGGGCTTCTCCACCTTTTCCATACCACAACCGCTTTCCAATACCATGGCCACCCCAGACTACTCCCCACTTCCATCAAGCAGGATCTATCTGGGATCCCCTCCCATTTAGCCATATTTAGCACAGAGACTGCATTGCTCACAGGGGTGGATGGTCTCCTCCTGATGATAGATGAACACCGGTTGTCCATGCTGGTATTGTTAGATCTGTTAGCTGCCTTTGATACTGTTGATCACCAGGTGTTGTTGATTCAACTGCGGACCCTGGCGGGCATGGCCAGGGCTGCTCTTCGGTGGCTTTGTTTGTTTATCTTGGAGAGATCTCAGCAGATGGTTGTGGGCAATTGTTCTTTTTCCTGAAGAACTGTCAAGTGTGGAGTACTGCCGGGTGCCATTCTGTCACCACTGCCTTCTGTATGTGGGCTGTTAGTAACGAGTCATGGGGTTCAGTGTCTTCAATCTGATGATCACACCTAATTGTAAGGTGTACATCTATTCTGACACCAACACTGTGGGTCAACGTCTCAGCCAGTATCTAGTAGAGATAGGGGCATGGATGAGAGCGAGCTGGCTGCATCTCAGCCCAGAGAAGACTGAGGTGATGATGGTGGCTTGGGGAAAGCAGCCAGAGGAGATGAGGTATGTAATAATAGTCCCTCATAAGTGCTGGAATTATGGGTGCTGGGAGTGCTGCCACATCCCCTGATGTGAAGTGGTTTCCATGATATACAGGGTTTACAGTTTGGTTCAATGACTCTCAGCATCCCCACTATACAAATGGTTCCAGCGCCCCTGCCTCTGACTGAAGGCGTACATCCCCTATTAGTTACTACTAGTGTTTGCCCCCAGCTGCTGTTTGACATTCATATTAGAGCAGTGCCCTAGTCAGCTTGTTAACATCTGTGTCTGGCTATGAGGTTTCAGTCCTACCTGTTTCAATCCTATGGACCTTGCCACTGTTATCCCTGCTTTTGTTACCTCAAATTTAGTCTACTGCAAAGCACTATACATAGGGCCACCCACACCTTAATACCATTTGGACACTGATTGCATGGCATTGCATTGGCAACATATGACACGAGTGGCCCAGGATCTGCATGGACTGACCAGTGGTCTTCGGGTGGAGATTAAGGTGTTGATTATAACCTTTAAATCCCTAACTGGCCTAGGACTGGCCTACCTGAGGGACCATCTCTCTCCCTGTTCCAGTCTGCCGTAGCTGTGATCAGCAAGGGCACCACTTGTTATATCAGAGAGGAAGCAGTTACTGCTATGTGAGGGCTCTAGGACACTGAAATTTGCTTCCCCCTTGGTCTGAAATAGTTCACACTGAGTGACATGAAAGATATCAGTATGATAGGCCTTTGGAGAGGATTGTAGGTGTGCTTGCAGAACAATGAAGGGGTGAAAGGAGCTTTTTCTGTAGTTAGGTGGCAGGCCAAGTCTCTGGCTAGTGGATTGTTTAATGTTGCCGGAGATATGCTGTAATGTTACTTGAGTGGTAGGATGCCTAGAGCCTTGCAGAGATGTCTTTTTTTTTAGTATATAATTGGGGATAAATAAATAATATGAGAAGGGTGTGATGGTCAGTGACCCCCATGTTATAGGGACATTTTGAATTACAGACTTTCACACAGGAGACATAGGGCTAGGGAATTTGTGGATAAGACAAACTGCTAGTGCAACTATGGTAGTTTGTTACCAGGAATGTGGTACTTTTAGTGTCATCACAGATGCTCTGCTCTATATTTCCTCTGCAGCACCCTCTGGGCACAACTCCAACAGTGGTTAAGGCCATTGCATCTTCTCTCCTATGTGATTCTGCAGCACACCTGAGGACCAACAGGCACTGCCTACTTTGTGTTTCTTGGGCTGATCGCAAATCTGAGCCCTTATTGGTTTGCTCAGATGTGACTGGATTCTTGGTGCATGGTGCCTCGCCCTAGTGGCAGGGTGAGTAATGCCCATTAGAACAATAATAGTTCTTATACTCTTATCAGAGTCCTAATGTTTGGAGGAAGAAATAGCATTTATTTGAAGAGAGGACAGAGTGGAAATAAAAGAAGGGGGTGTTGATGGACAGAAGGGCTAGAAGAAAAGTCCTGGGCAACAAGGGAGACATATATATCAGTCTGGCTCTCAGACAGTCATAGCCTCTCAGTTGAACTAATCAGTCATGGTCAGCATCCCCAGAAGAAAAATGGATTGAGCCGCAAGGTCTACCCTAGTGGCTTAGCACTCATTTCGCCTTGTGTTGGACTCTTTAGTGCTGACTAGAGAATAGAAATTTGCAGGTAATAATAAAATAAAGAGATGAACCAGGCCAGGCCATCTCCTATGTACATGGGGAAGTTAATGCCTTCTCCTCTTCCCCCTCCAAAGCCCTCTACTAGGATGTGGCCTTCTCTCGCTGAGCTGCTCTGGGGATCAGCTAGTTTCGGATGAAGCCTCATCTTGAAGTTTGGCACACCAAGTCATCAGGTCTTTTGCTGGGAATCAACTAGGGTTTGCCTCTTGCCTATCTGTTCCAGAGCTGAATCTCCTCCTGGTGCTTAACCAGCTCCCTTCCCATCTTCTGAACAAGGGCTGACTGGCAAGCTCTGAAAATGTTTGGGGTACTCCTAGGCATGTGCAAGCTTTTCTTCGCTTGTGATTGTCTCTCCTGGCTGTCAGCCATGCTCCTGACCCAGTAGTGCCCCTTCTTCTGCAGTTAGTCTCCTATTTCCTCTCACAGCTCAGGCACACAAGTTAATGCAGTCCATTGGGACTTAGCAACAATTTTTTCTCTTTGGACCCTCCTGATGGGATGCCTACTCAGGTTTGACTTTCTGTTTCCCAGTTGTTCCCAGTTTGTTTACTTTCAGTTTCCCAGTTGGTGCTTCTGTGGGAGCTGGTCCCCTGCAGATCTTAAACTTAACTTCATAATACCCCTGAAGTCACAAGGCTGGATTCTCCTCCCAGGTCAGCCAAGTTCCATGGGAGTAAGACCGGCAGGCTGACTGAGAGGAGACTCACGCCTGCCAAGTACAGCATGTTCTGGATCTATGCCTGGCACGTAGTCAGTTCTCTCTCCAGCTGCCCTCAGAGTCCACATTGTGTGACGTGCTGAGAGCCTTGTGCCCTTAGCTTCTGTAGGTCATGTGCGACTCTAGTCCAAGCAGCCTAACAAGTATGTGGAAAAGCCTTTTTGGAGAGTGATTGTAAAGGGCCACTGATTGCATAAATATGCCAATTATTTTGGCCGTTAAGTTTGAGCACCTTATAGTTTTGGATCCCTACAAACGACTCGCTGTCAGACAGATAACTACCTTTTACCTGAGACACCTGACCAGAATATCTGAGTCAAATCGTACTTTGTAGGGAGGGCCCATTGCCCTCAGATTCCAGTTTGAAATCCAGTCTATTGATTTATACGTAACTCTTCTGCCTGGTGGTTACCAGTAGCAATAAAGGCTGGCAAGTATGCCGAGGGTCCCTCTTGATGAATAACAAAACTGGCTTGAGACGCCACCTGGAATCCTGGGGAAAATAAATAAATCCTCCGCTGGTTATCAGGAATGCCCTCTGCATCTGTACACAAAACAAGGGAATCTTTATAAGGGAAAAGGGGGACATAGACGCTGAGAAAGCTCAATAATATAACATTAAAATAAGGATTAACCCCCTCAGTAAATCTGCAGTAGTCCAGTCAGCTTTCGCCTCACCAAACTCTGTGTGTTCCCAACAAACAAGAGTTCCCTGGCCACTTCACTTGCCCACTACAAACCCCACTCATGGTTCAGGTCAGTGAAAACTAGTGGTCCAGATGTCTAAGGGTGATGATCTCTGCACATCTGGCTCTGGCCCAGTTGAACCTAATCCCCTAGTCCCATCTTGAGGTGTCTCTACCTGACCCAGCTTTGTGATTCATCTCAATTTAAGTGCTAGGTGAGGGGGAACTCACTGAAGCCAATTCAGCTCATTACCATAGCACCGATCTCTGCCGAGGAGTCCTTTCTTCTTTACAGGATCCTCAGCAGGGGGAAGCAAAGAGCACCTAAGAGATGAACTACATGAAAATGAACTTCTCACTACAGAGAGCACCCGTCCCCTTCCGTCTCAGAGTTCGAACTTCATTCTTCTTGTGACTATAAGCTTACCAAGAATCATAGCAATGTAGGGCTGGAAGGGACCTTGAGAGGTCATCTAGTCCAGTCCTCAGCACTGAGGCAGGACCGAGTAAACCTAGACCATCCCAGGCAAGTGCTTGCCTAACCTGTTCTTAAAATACTCCAATGATGGGGATTCCACAATCTCCCTTGGAAGCCTGTTCTAGAGTTTAACTACCCTCATAGTTAGAAAATTTTTCCTAATATATAATCTAAAACCCCCTTGCCACAGATTAAGCCCATTACTTCTTGTCCTAACTTCAGTGGACATTGAGAACTATTTATCCCTGTCCTTTTTATAACATCCCTTAACATACACCTCTACCCCGATATAACGCGACCTGATATAACACAAATTCAGATATAACGCGGCAGAG
This sequence comes from Mauremys mutica, assembly GCF_020497125.1. Lineage (NCBI taxonomy): Eukaryota > Metazoa > Chordata > Testudines > Geoemydidae > Mauremys > Mauremys mutica. The sequence continues at coordinate 374,684,495 of NC_059072.1, read as the reverse complement.
CAGCACTCTGGGGGGGGAGGGGGGCTGCGTGCTCTGGCGGATCAAAGCAAGTTCGATATAATGCGGTTTCACCTATAACGCGGTAAGATTTTTTGGCTCCTGAGGACAGCGTTATATCAGGGTAGAGGTGTATTTGAAGACTGTTATCAGGTCCCCCTTCAGTCTTCTTTTCTCATGACTAAACATGACCAGATTTGTAACCTGTCCTCAAAAAATCAGATTTTCTAAAGTGTCTGTCATTTTTGTTGCTCTCCTCTGGCCTCTCTCCAATTTGTCCGTATCATTCTTAAAGCATGGCACCCAGAATTGGACACAGTCCTCCAGCTGAAGCCTTGTCAGTGCTGAATAGAGTGGGACAATTATCTCCTGTGTCTTACATACGACACTTCTGTTAATACACCCCAATGTGATATTAGCCTTTTTCCTATGACTTATGACATTAACTCAAAGGATACACGCACAAAAGGATTCCTGGCAACAGATTATCAGTTAAATATTTCTTTATTACACTATAATACCAAGAATTAAGATTACACTCTTCTTTAGATAACATGCGTCTATATTTTAAAATTATTTCAAGGCTGCTTTCTCTTTTTTCAGTGGGTCCGTGCTGATGTTTCCTAGATTTTATTAATAGTGTGGTGAATCTTTTCTCTCCCTTTTAATTACATTTAGGTTTCAGTTCAGAACTGACCTGACTGACAGATACTCTGTTTAACTCTCAGGTTCCATTTTCTCACCATGTTTAGTTTCCACCTTCTTCCAGTGACTTGTACAAAATTCAGCATGGCCGCATGAACACAAAGCATTCGCTGGCCATCAGGCACCTTGTGTTAATCTTGCTATTAACATAAGAGCTCCCACACAAGCACACGCACTGATAATGTGATTAAACATTACATGCTAGATCCATAAAGGGATTTAGGCACCTAACCAGGAATGGATTTACCATGAAACAAACCGTGCAGTGGCACTGGGCCCCCAATGACGGGGGGGGCCCAAAATGCAGGACAAATATCTGATAACCTGCCCCAGAGTCCCGGCCGGCAGTGCGGCAGGGCTCAGGCAGGCAGGCTGTCTGCATGCCGTGGCTGGTGGCCCCACGCTGCTCCCGGAAGCGGCCAGCTGCTGTCACATCTCTGTGCACCACTGTCCAGGGGAGGTGGCTCCATGCACTGCCCCAGCCCCGGGAAGCACACAGAGACTCACTGGCCCTCTCCCCACGAAGGGCGCGCAGAGATGTGCCAGCAGCAGGGCTAAGGTGGCTCCCTGCCTGCTCTGCCTCACTCCCTCTGTGCTGCTTCGCTCCCGGAAGTGGCCAGCATGTCCTTGCGGCCCCTAGGGGGGGTGTCTTCACACGTTGCCCCCGCTCCAAGCACTGACTCCGTAGCTACCATTGGCTGGGAACTGCAACCAATGGGAGCTGAGGGGGCAGCACTTGCAGGCAGCGGCACACGGAGACTTCCTGCCCCCTCCTCACCTAGGAGCTGCTGCTTGAGAGGTGTGTGTGCCGGTTGCTTTTGGAACCATGCTGCCCAAGGTAAGCACTGTCCCCCTCCCACACCCCAACCCCCTACCCCAGCCCACAGCCTGCACCCAGCACCCAAACTTTCTCCCAGAGCCAGCCCCCCGCACCCTCTCCTGCACCCCAACCCCCTGCCCCAATCAAGGTACCTCACTTTATTTTCATTCACTTCCCATTACTTATAATATCGGAGGAGGAGGAAGAAAAAAAGAATGAAAAATGCGGCGGGAGATAAGAGAAAATGTTCTTTTTCTTGGCTGAGTCCCTGGGAGGGGGAAGGGGTGCAAATGAATCTGCACACAGGGCCCCACTAACTCTAAATCCGCCACTGCACCCAACTGCCATTTTAGGTGCCTACATCCAAAATTTAGATCTTCAAAATGCTCACTCAGCAGCTGCCTAAACCTACAGGTGCCTAAATTCCCTATGTACCTAAGTCTCCATTGGTAAAGTCCCTAGCCACCTACATTTCTGCCATTGGGCATGTGGACAGCTGCCTAAATCCTGACACCTAGGTGCCTGGCTCATGCCTAAGCCCAGTGGAATACCAAACTAGGTGTTGCCCCACCTATCTGACCCACCAAATTGGGCCCTGAACAAAGAACAGCCAGTGGTTTCCCACTGGCAATTTGTAGCCGATCGATTAAAAGACTCACCAAGGGTGTGGAAGGCGCAAGTTCAAGTCAGTGTTCTGCCTGGTGCAGAGCAGGGATTCAAACCAGATCTTCCCCTTTTCCTAGATGAGTGCTTAACCACTAGTCAATGGTGTATTCAGGCATAAAACGCCTTAATTCTCACCTCTTGTAGTTGTGCCGTTTTGTATGACATACTTTATAGTCATTGGACCAGCAAATGCATGAGAATGACTCTATAGCCCAGAGTTAAGGGCACCGACGTGATAACTGGGCTTATAAATTTACCCTAATCGTGAGCTCTACTGCAAAAAGTATGTGAAACTTCATAAAATGTCACAATAATCTATAACTTTTTGCCTGTTTGAGACTTACTCATGGAAAGTAGGTCAAGTTATTTTCAATAAAGAATGTTACGAACAAGTGCAAGAAAACCAGATAGGGAGACTGAATTAGTCCAAACTAAAGAGGGCTACCAACAGAACTGAAAGACTGTGTTAAGGACATGCTTAGTGAGCAAGAGGTGGGTCCGGAAATTAATGGCCCAAAATTGGTGTGGCGGATATTAGGCTTAACTGATGGACAAAAATATGTAACCCACCTTCCCCCCTACACACACCATTTTTGGGATTCTGAAAAGGAGACTGAAAAATTATCAGTTCAGCTCAGCTCAGTGAAATGCCGCTCATCCCAGTTCAACTCGTCCCAGCTTAGCTCATCTTCCTCAACCCCAACACAAAATGAACAGAACAGACCGAAGGATTTTCTTCTCAAGAGGAAGGCCATTAGGCCTTGCTCTCCCTTAAGGAACTTTGTTTTCACTTGTGAGTCCTGAAAGTCAACATATCATGCCATCCGGTCCTCAGCCCATCAGTGGGGATATCTCATTCTCAGCACTGCAGCCTGTTCTGTTTCCCTTCCTTTTTGTGTCTCTTTCTTCCTCACTCCTTTTTTTCCCTTCTATCCTCACTCTCTCGGCATTTCAATGGATCCTGAAATCAACAGCACTGAACGCATTACGATATGGCCCCTTCAGCCTTGCCATGTCTGAGGAGAAAGGACCCAAACAGACAACATCCCTGGCCAGCATTTGCGCCTGGGTCCAAGCAACAGGTGCCATGGCCAACCTGCCATCAACAAGCATCCATTCATGACCTACCAGTTGTCCAGTGTTCCAAGAAATCAACAAAAGCTGTATTTCCCCTATCCGTTCTATACTGTCTCCCCTCCACCTTGTGTCTGCCTGCTAGTTAAAACCTGGAATACACTTCACACCTCAGAACTGAGAGTAAAATTAATCTTTTCCTTTTCGCAAAGAAAGGTTGTTGGTGAATATTAAAGGCTCGGATATTGTGCCTCTAAAAGGAGAAAGACTTAATTTTAGTTTTGATTGTTTGTTTTGCATAATTGCCCAAATTCAGTTTCAATATAAATCCTTGTTTTGATTTCTTGTTCTTCAGTCTGTTTGATCAATAACTTCCAACTTTAAAATGAGCACCTAAGTAAATCAGTGTCCAGATAGAACTCCACTCCCACTCCGACCTTAGTATTGCTGTTTGAATATTGGACAGTGAAAGAGTTAATACACACCTTGAACTCTGTTGAGCCTTGCAATTAACACAACAGCACTCACCCAGGGTATGGGAGACGCAAGTGCCTTTTCCAATGACCTCTTAAGTATTTATACACAGTAGGAGAGTTTCAATAGAAGAGTCTGAGAAAGACCCACCCCAGAATACCCCATGCCCTCAGGGCATCCACCTGAAACACAGGAGACCTGAGTTGAAATCCCTGCTCTACACCAGGCAGAGAGGGATTTGAATCCTGGGTAAATGCTGCAACCACTGGGGTATAGCCTATGGGGGGGCAGCACCTCTTTCTTCTTAGGGTTTTTTTTTGGGGGGGGGGTTGTTTGTTTTGTGAGAAAGGGCTTAACCACCTACCTCCAGGAGAGGGTTCCCGGCTGTGATTCCCAAACAAAGGGACTGGATTTAGACACCTAACTCCCTTTGAGGGGCAGGGTTCAGGCCCTACCTCTCTCCTCAGCATTTCCTATTGGCAAGTTACGGCTCAGCGTGCTGGCTCTTGCAAATCCCATTCTTAGGCATCCAACTCTCCCCTTGCATTGTACAGGGAGCCTGGTTGACCATTGTGGATTCCACTAGGTGAGAGGTTGCCTAAATGTTCCGTGTTGATGAGTCTAAGTCCCTTTTGGGGATCTAACCCTGGAAGTCTTCACCTCAAGAAAGATGATGAAACATTGGAGAAGGTTCAGAGAAGAGCCATGACAACGATGAAAGGATTGGAAAACACGCCTAAGAGTGATGGTCTCAAGGAGCTTAATCAGTTTAAGTTATCAAAGAAAAGTTTAAAGGGTGACTTGATCACAGTCTGTAAGTATCTAAAAGGGGAAACAGAAATTTGATAATAAAGGATTCTTCAATCTAACAGACATAAGGAACAAGATCTAGTGGCTGGAAGTTGAAGCTAAACTAATTTAGACAAGAAATAAGATGACAATTTTTAATAGTGAAAGTAATTTACCACTGGAACCATTTACCAAGGGTGGTGGTAGATTTTCTATCACTGGAAATGTTTAAATCATGACTGGATAGTTTTCTAAAATATGTGCTCTAGTAAGTTCACCAAAGCATAGGCACCAACTTCTCCTCTTTCCCATGGGTGCTTGACCCCTCCTCTGCCCCTGGCCCCGCCTCCACTGCACCCCTTCCATGAGGCCTCACCCCTGCCCCTCCCCCATTCCAACCCCTTCTCCAAAGGTCCCGCCCCAACTCTGCCCCCTCCCTGTCCCTTTTCCAACTCCTTCCCCAAATCCCCGCCCTGGTCCTGCCTCTTCCCCGCCTCCTCCCCTGAGCGTACCATGTTCCCGCTCCTCCTCCCCCTTCCTGGAGTGTGCTAATGCTGCCAAACAGCTGTTTGGTGGCGGCCGGGCGGGAAGCGTTGGGAGATAGGTGGAGGAGCGGGAACGTGGCACGCTCAGGGGAGGAAGAGGAGAAGGTGGGGTGGGATGGGGGGAGAGGGGAGCTTGTCTGCCAGTGGGTGCAGAGCACCCACTAATTTTTCCTGTGGAGTCGGCTCCTATGCACCAAAGTTATTGAACTTGCAGCAGGAGTTTATACAGGTCTATGTTATCCAGATAAGACTAAATGATCTCCATGCTTCTTTCTGGCCTTAACTCTATAAATTAACTTAAGTTCATTGAACTGTTCCCAATCTTCAGGGATGCAAAATAAGTCACTGGTAAGGTGAAGCAAAAATGATTAGAAAAGTAGGCAAGATAGTATGCAAGTTGAAACATGTTATTCATATCAAACTTATTAACTATAAGAATTTAGGTTCTGGGCTTCTCAGAAAACATTACATTCTCCTTCCACTAAACTTATGCTGATAACTGTCCCGTGCAACATTAAGCGATGAAAATAACTTTCTCTTTTGCATTAGTATGTCATGCATGTGTGATGACATTCCCTTTGGTTGTGACGAGGGTCTGAACCGATGACCTCCAAAGCTAAAAGCATAAACCTCTACAGCTGGAGTTCACAGGGTACCTGCTGAAATTAAGTGCTATAGCAGGTTCATCTCTTCTGTTGAGCAAGCATAGAGGAGGATGCATAAGACACAAGCCAAAGCAAAGAATTTCCCCCCAGGTAATATCTTTTAAAACATTTCTGTTAGACCAGTGGTTTTCAACATATGGTCCACGGACCCCTGGAGGTCTGCAGACCATGTCTAAGATTTCCAAAGGGGTTCACATCTCCATTTGAAATTGTTTAGGGGTCTGCAAATGAAAAAAAGTTGAAAACCACTGTATTAGACTATGAATGCCACGTCTCAGTGAAGTCAAAGATTTAAATTCAGGTCAGTATTAATGTGCAATACTCTAAATATCCTAGAAAATGCCTATTTTTCTGCTCATGTCAGAAGGACTATCTGCAGTGAGCTAGGACTAGCATTTCTGAGTTCTTACATTGCTTGCTTCAGCACCAATTTTTGCAGGCTTTTCTGTTACAACCTGTTGCGAGCAGGGGTGGCTCTAGGATTTCCGCTGCCCCAAGCACGGCGGCACGCCGCCGGGGGCGCTCTGGCGGTCGCCGGTCCCGCGGCTGCAGTGAACCTTCTGCAGACGTGCCTACGGATGCTCCACCGTAGCCGCGGGACCAGCGGACCCTCAGCAGGCACGTCTGCGAGAGGTCCACCGGAGCCGCGGGACCAGCAGACCGTCCGCAGGCACACCTGCGGGAAGTCCACCGGAGCCGCCTGCCGCCCTCCCGCGGGATGCCGCCCCAAGCGCGCGCTTGGCGCGCTGGGGTCTGGAGCCGTCCCTGGTTGCGAGGCTGCAGTTCTCTGGTGAAAGGCTGGACCTTTGCTTCTTGCTGCCTTACAGTCCGCCAATGACACATTCTCATGATTTCCCCAGTGTAATTCTTCACATTGATTTTTTTCCCCTTTCTCCCTGTATCTCTAGGTGCATATATACAGAAGCCAAAAAAATGAAGCAGCAAGTTTCAGCGCTGGGTCAACTGGCTCAGGCTTGTGGGGCTTGTGCTGCAGGGCAAAAAATAGCAGTGTAGACATTTGGGCCTGGGCTGTAACCCACCGGACTCTGAGACCTTCCCCCCTCGCTGGGTCTCTGAGAGGGAAGGTCTATGCTGCTATTTTCAGCCCCACAGTATGAGCCCCACACTGTTGACCCTGGGCTTTGAAACTCACTGCTGTGGGTCCTTTTTTGGTGTGTGGCCGTATCCTCTCTTTCTGTGTCTCATTCATCTGGAGCTGGCTGGAAGTCTTTTCCTTCTCTCTGGTACTCTGAAGGTTGCCTAGCATTTCCCCTTACATACTAGGACCTCGATCTTATAAAGACTCATCTGCATGTAGTACAATTATCAGCAGGGCCGGCTCCAGACCCCAGCGCGCCAAGCGTGCGCTTGGGGCGGCATTTTGCCGGCAGGGCGGCAGGCGGCTCCGGCGGACCTTCCGCAGTCATGCCTGCGGATGCTCCACCGGAGCCGCGGGACCAGCGCGCCCTCCGCAGGCACGTCTGCAACAGGTCCCCCGGAGATGCGGGACCAGCGACCGGCAGCGCGCCCCCCTGCGGCGTGCCACCCTGCTTGGGGCGGCCAAATTCCTAGAGCCGCCCCTGATTATCAGTCTACGTCTCTTGAGCCTCATGGTCCGGAACCTTTGTTTCACTATGCAGTTCATCCATCTTTTCGCCTTTTCCCTCACTGAGTTTATATTCTTTGCTTTGCTTTGTTAAGTGGAATCTGTTGGGTGACTGATTATTTGTGCCTTGGTTTTCATTCTCTAGGATTACATGAGTAAAAGTCAGACGATTACTAGTGAGTTCCTGCTCAGTCTAATGATGTCTTACTATTCTATTCAGGTTCTTATACCATGCTCCTCACTGATGGTGTAGACATATTTGTTTCTCCTTTCCCACTAAAATCTACAGAGCCAAATTCTGGTTGAAGTTACATCGGTGTAAATCTGGAGTAATTCAACTGACTTTAGAGTCATATCACTGTATGTGTCCCAAGGTATCATTTTGCAGGTTTTTTTAATACTTAAATCTGCCAGCATTGCCTGCGTTGCTGTTACTGAGACCTAAAGATGACTCTAAATAGAACAAAGGGGCCTGACAGTTCACAGATTAGATTTTCATGTCTCATCAGGGAACACAGTTACTATCTGAATCAACCAATGTACAAGTGGAACAAGGAAGCCATTTCTTTAATGACTCATATCCCCTTAGGTGTCCTCATGTTCCAAAATGTCTAAATTATCCCTAACCTGTTCAGAACAGAGTTACATGGTTTTTAAATAAATCCCAGCTATCCAGGGCTGATTAAATGCACAGAACTTATGCGTAGAAATTCAGTAGGTTGCAAGGTTAAGTTCAGTAAGCAGCCAAATGTCTGAAAAACCAGCCTGCATACCTCACAAGATAGGCTTGCTAGTGAGACAAATAAATAAGTTGTATATGACAAAATCAACATTAAAATAACCTTAAGGCTGTTTCGATAAAGAATGGTAAGAGCAGAGCAAATTGAGAGATTTAGGGCTGTCCAGTACCCAAACACAACAGGACAAATGGCAAAATATTTTTAAAATTACATCGATGAACTGAATACATATGGCTCCATCCAGAGCCATCCCCAGGGTAGGGCGAATCAGGGTGACCACTCCAGGCCCTGCGCTTTGAGGGGCCCCGCGGGCCAGTGCACATGAGTGGCATGTGAACTGCTGGCGGGGGGAAGCTAGCACCCAGCCCCGCCCCTTCAACCCAGTGGAGAGAGCTCCGGGAGGGAGAGCACAAGGCACCGCCGAAGCCTCCCAGCCCCAGCAGCACCGCTGAAGAAGGGCTCTGGTGGAGGCGGAGAGTGGGCGGGGCCAGGCCCAGCTGTTTGGGCAGGCACCACCTCCCCCAGCCTCCCCTACCTGCCGCCCAGCACGGTCAGTCCCCGCAGGGCCGGCTCCAGGCACCAGCTGAGCAAGCTCCTGCTTGGGGCGGCAGATTCAAGGGGGCGACATTCCACCCAAACCTAGGGCGGCACGGCCACTTTTTTCTTTTTGTTCGCTGCTCCGGCTGCCCTGTAGGGGGCGGCGGCGCGGAGGAGGGGAGCGCCCTGCCGCAAACTCGGCAGGGCAGCCCGCGTCCTTCCCGCCCCGCCAACCAGAGTGGAGCGGAGCCCTCCCAGCAGGTGACGCGGTGGTCGGGGCCGCGTGGCGAGCGCCCCACTGAAGCCCTGGCCGTTCCCCTTCTCTCTCTTCCCCCCGCTCCCTCCCCTTCCCCCCCATTAGACTAGCCGCGCGCTCTGCAGCACAGGGAGTCCCCTGGCTCCGGTCGCCCTGTAGGGATTTTTTGTTTTGTTTTTCCCCTGCTTTGCCGGCCACGCCATTGTTTCTCCTCCCGCCCCCCACCCCGCTTTGCTGCTCTAGCCGCGCCGTTTTCCTGTTGTCCCCCCCCCGCTTTGCCACTCCAGCCGCGCCGTGGTCCCCCCCCCCCCGCTTTGCCATCACAAATTCGTCACTTCCACCCACCCTAGGGACGGCCCTGTCTACATCCTCAGCTGGTGTAAATTGGTGTAACTCTGTCAACATCAATGGACCCCTGTCAGTTTAACCCAGCTGTGGATCTGATCTGATTGTCCTGCATTTGGTGGTTTTGGTCCATCCTCTAACACTCTCTCACACAGCTGAATTTTTTTTGTTTTTGAGAGTTGGGGAAGGCAATAAATATTAAACAAATTAGATTCCCTTTGCTCTCCAATCCACCTGTTAGTTCTTTATTGAATATTCAGCATAAATTCCTAACATAGAACTCCCATAGAAACCAATAGGAGTTCCACATGCAGGGCAAGTGAAGAATACAGGCAATGCTGGGAAGACTGTTGCCTGTTGTTTGCAGTTGAGAGACTATTTTTAGTTCACAGACTATTATTCCATGAAATAAACTCAAGTCAGGTAGAAGAAAATGCGCTTTGCAGCTTCATCTACACAGGGAGCCAGATCAATCAGGATTCTCTCTGCCTTTAATATGTTCATATTTTTAATACTTGTGTCTTGCAGATCCCTGTGACAAATCCAACAGAATTAAATCCCATTGATAGGTAATCTAGCTATTTAATAAAATATCCTTATGATTTATGTTGTGCTGAAATAACAGATATTGAAATAATCTACAAAAAAAACTAACAGCATGCCAGCTCCGTATTTTTGTTGCTGCCTGTTGCATTACCATAATAAAAATTGGAATAAACATTGCAATATATATATACCTGAATCCATAAGGTGCCTCCGTGCTATGGTTTTAATAGAGGAGTCGAATAGTCTCTACTGAATTGCACAAGGGATTAGAAACCTGGAACTTCTAAATTCTAACCCAAATTCTGCCAAATTGTTTTAATCTCTTTGTGTCTCACTTTCCCCATTGGTAAGATGAGGAATAATTATACTTATCTCTCTGAGGAGTGGGTTGTGGGGGTTAATTACTGAGTGCTTGTAAAAATCTTGGCCAAGATTTTTTTTTGCAACATAAGCTACCACATACGTGCAGTGAAATTATTCTTATTACATGCTGATGGTTTCATCATTTGCCTAAGCTGTTTTTCATATGGATTATTGCTATGCCATCTCAATGCAATTTTCACAGACATATTATTAGCCTGTATTCATCACTTTTATCTTTCTCCTGTGGGCTATCCTAACATGCTCAGGAAGAAGATAAACACAATACATGTGCACATCTGAGAAACTCATTGTTGCATCCATCCAGCACCATTGTGCATGGATTGTGGTGGCAGAGAATGGCTTGGAGCAGCTCATCAGACACAGTTTGCTTTGATGGGAAAGGGGGGAAGAGGATGGATTGATGGGACTTGAGGAGCATGGCAAAGACATAAGGAAATAGGGCATGAAAGATATGGAAACCCCAGCAGAGGACAAGAGATAAAATGGTTGAAGATCTCAGAGGAGGTATAATGAAATATGGAGTGGGGCAGAAGCAGAAAGACAGATCTGGGATGATAAAAATCGTGTTGGAATTAACAGAACAAGAAAGAGAGAGCACTGCAGGGATGCTAGTGTGCAGTGAGTTAATAATCATGATTCTATTTATATCCTCAGAATTTTTTTTTTCTAATGTCAATGGATACTTTTTTTTATTCTTATTTATTTAAATGTTCACAGTTGCATAAAAGTTTTATCAATTTAAATTTTCACATTTGTGGGAAATTGGGGGAAGGGACCATAGCGGGGGTCAGACAATAATTATTTAATAAGTGTAGATGTTGAGATTCAAGAAGTTAAAGCTTTAAAACCATGAAAACCCAAATTGTCAAGATCACATGATCAAATATACAAAATAAGTATTCTTAAATCAAATTCAGATAATTTTTCAGGCAGCATTTTTCTTATTTTGCCTCTCTGTAAATTTCAGTTACTATCAATGGAAATATTTTTTATTGGTTTGTGTGTGTGTATGATGCAATCAATGTTTAGCAACATTTTCCGATAAACATCTGGTCCTTCCAAGACTACTTATATTACAGCGCCCAACCCAAATCAGGGCTCCATTGCGCTAGACATGAATAACACACAATGAAAGACAGTGTCTATCCTGAAGCCTATACAGTGTAAATGAACAAAGGAAGGCATGCGAAAGAGAGAGAAGTGACTTGCACAAGGCCAACAGCAAATCAGTAGCAGAGTCACAAATAAAACCCTGGTCTCTTGAATTCTAGAGTAGCGCCCTATCCACTAGACATTTCTGCCCCAGTGTCTCCCTGCTGGGAGGAGGGACTGAGCACTGGGAGGAGCTGGGACAGAAATGTGTGAGGTGGGAGACAGAAAAAACAAGGGTGGAGAAAACTGGGAAGGGAGAGAATGGCTGGAGTGGTTTAGAAGGGAGGGTGGGGAAGGAAAACATGAAATCAGATCTGCTAGCCCAGCCTCTTATGCCTGTGCAGAGCCCATTAGAGTCTGACTGCATGATCAAGGCCTTTGTGTGTAGCAAAAGTTGTCACTGGGGAAAAAAACAGGGAAGAGACAGGCAGCTATAGAAGAAAATTAAGTCAGTGAAGGAAGGAAAAGAACATAAAAACCCAGTGTCCCACAACAAGGGAGATGTGCTAGCCATATTAATTCCTGGCATAATGACACTGATTTCAATGCAGCTCCACAGGGAAGAATTTGGCTGCCATAAGTTTAAATTCTTAAAAATTATTTAACAGAAAGTCTTGTGCCAAGAGATATAAAAATCAAAGACTTGTGCACACCTTTGGGTGCAGGAGGAAAGGGGCTTGGGAGATCTGGCTGTGGGTGCGAGGTCAGTATGTTTTTATATGACTGAGGAAAAGGATTTTTGGAATATTTCAATGGTGGATCTGATTATGGTAATAATAACAACAACAACAACCTCTTACATAGCACTTTGCATCCATACACAAAGTGCTTCTCAAAGGAGGCAAATGTCATTATCCCCATTTTACAGATGGCAAACTTGAGGCATAGAGCAGTGAAGTGACTCGACCAAGGTCACCCTGCAGGCCAGTGTCAGAAACAGGGATCAATACTCAGGTCAGCTGAGTCCCAGACTATCTACTAGGCAATACTGCTTCCCCTCCATGAGTGTATTCATGGCCCAAAGATTTTGGTGTTGAATTGTTGGTGTTTCAGTGCACCAGGAAGTTCAAAATTTCTAGCTAGACTCCTATTTTATTTATCCACTGTGGTAAATAGGGTTGATTTCTTATAGACATCACATTAAGTTAAACCAGCTTAAGCACAAATTAAATTGGTCTATATTAAGCATTTACCTGGTGTAACAAGCTCAAGCTTTGGTTGATTCAGTTACACCAGTGCAATATTTCTCATAGAAAAAACAAGGCTTAAGGTTCCAGTTTTGGTCTATCAAGCCCTGAATGCTGAGGACCCACACACCTGAGAGACTGCATCTCTCCCTGCAGCTGCAGTAGAGATACCCCCTTGGTTTGATCGTGAGGGAGTTGCCAGTAAGACCTTCCACACGTGGGCCCTGAACATTAGCACTGGCTCACCACTTTGGTCTGAAATAAGCTCGCTCTGCTTTCAGGCAATGCCCATCTCAAGCCCTTTGAGAGGTGCTGAGTGAGGAAAGTCTGGAATTTGAGGGGAGGAGGGGGTTTGGTTGGCCATGTCCAGGGCATGGTTGGATGCAAATACTTTACACATTGGTCATGGGTGCCTAGAGTCTGGGATAGGCCCTTTTCAAATCTTTCACCTACAAATGGAAATCAGAATCATAAGCCAATCTACAAATCATTGAGACGTCGGAAGAAATTTTCCCTGGGAGCAGGTTATCCTATAACAACCTTCTGCAGAGCTTCTTGTACCTTCCTCTGAAGCAGCTGATGCTGGCCGCTATCAGAGACAGGACACTTGCCTAGATGGACTTGGGGTCCGATCGAGTCTGGCCATTCCTATGTTCCTTAATACCTTATGAAATGTACTTGCATTCTGCATCCAAGTCTTTAGAAAGACATGCAAATAAGTAGAATCTTCTTCGAGACATTGTGCATTACATGCTTTCTGATATTCTGGGGCAACTTTCCTTTCAATTCGCTGTTTAAAGCACTTGGCCGCTCAACAATGGATTTAATGTGCTTTATCAAGGTCTCACTTTCGCAGCTGCAAAGGCACAGTTAATTGCTAGTCACGGAGTATTTGCTGTGGTGATTTTTTAAGTACGCTGCCATCCTCTAAGGTGTTCATTTGTCTGATTCTTGAAATGACCACCTAAAAGAAAGGCGCCAGTAAATGTGCTCCAATTACCTTGCTGATTTTAGTACCGGATTATTTAACACCTTTTCTCTTTCAAATTGCAGTTCATTAGACCTCAGACAGAAAAAGAGACAATGAAAACATGGCTTTTGACTCAGAACTCACAGCTCTCCCCCAGGAAAATGGGCTGTTTCCTTTGGGCTATAAATGGATGAAAGATAGAGTGAAAGTATTTATTTAGTGACATGGGGCTCAGGTTGATGCAGGAATTAAATTATTTGGTTGCATTTTTTGTAATATTACGACTATTTCCCTCATAATAAACTATTTGGTGCAGGGACTCTCTCTTTGATTATATGCATGGAGAGTGTTTAGCAGAACAGGGATCCCTAACTAGTGTCTCTAGGTGCTCCCTCAGTACAATTAATAAACAATGCACACAAGTACTTCATATTTGAATAACATGCCCTACCAGGGGCCAATAGTGTAGCCTTTATAATACTGGTAGGTTGGTGTTTCCAATGGTATCTTAAACCACAATAATCTGTGCCAAAGGTTCATGCTCCCTGAGGGCTACAGTATCAGAATTAGCAGCGTGAGAACCGCTATTAGAAATATCATCCGGACTGGAGACTGTAGGGGCACACAAGGAATGATAGCAGTGCCCACAACAACATTCACAAGTTATCAATCTTCCCTTTATTAAAAGCCTTACTACACGGATAATCAGTGCCACAGTCATAGATACATCAATGAACTTGGAGGAATACCAGAAAAGATCCAGCATCAATGTTTTCATACTCATATCCCCAAAGGTACCATAGAAATGGCTGGATCTCTCAACAGATGGTCATCTTTGGAAGGTCTCCTGTTGGATTCTTCATCTGTCTTCATGCTGGGGAATCCCTTTTATTCTGTGTTACACTCACGCCCGTAACCCTTACGCATAGGCATGAGGGTTCCAACCCCTTTTCCTTTATCTGGACTTCCACACCCCATAAAATTTGGGGTGCTCGGCTTTTCTTAGGCGACCTTCTTAGTTCCCTTTATTTTTATGAGCATTTACATCAGCATGTCCCAATGGTAACATACGGTCACGGCAGAATTTCCCATGATGTTACAGTCAGGTGTCTTGCAGTATTGACATATTTTACAGTAATCTTGTAACTTTATGGGTACAGGATTACTCACAGGTCACCTCCTCATGTCAACCCTCATGTCCTCATCCCAATGTGGCTAAGCTAAGATCTGGCAGGAATCAGCCTGCAGGATTTGCATTACAGCCTTACTTTGCTTATATACCTGATACACACACATCGCTCAAATGCTTGTCAATATTATACCTCTATGATATTATCCTACTTGTTCCTATACCTAGCACTTAAATCTATTAATCACACATTGATCACATATGAGTAAACCACAACAACAGATAACACAAGAAATGATTATAGAAGGTGGTCAGCTACAATAGATAGAGATTGATCATGCGATCTCAAGCACCTGAGCTCAAGTGCCAAGTCCACTAGCTGGGAGCAGTAGTAGGTAGTTATCTTCTGAGGACCTCTGTAGAGATGTGCAGCACAAAATGAATAGCTGGTTACAATCTGATTTCATCTGAATATAACAAATGGATTTAATAAATGGATCTAATTTTGCGAACAATGAATGGATCTTTAAGCCACCTCTCAAGAGAACGTGGCTGCTATTCCTTAGCACACGGCAGTATTAAGCAATTTAGGGGAGGAAGTGAAGAATACAAGGCCACACTCATTTGATATATGGAGGCTGTTACTAAAGCAAATCAATTAACAAGCCCCTAGGAAAGTTCACATATAAAATACCACCAACCCCCCGCCCCCACCATTGGTCCATTGTATTCTATACAGCTGTGTTGATTTACACCATGTGCAGATCTGTCCCCGTATATAAAAACAAAATCACATGGTATCCTTATGCCCCAATCTTGTGAGGTGTTAAGAGCCCACAGCTTGCATGTTGAGCTGTGCAAACAAGTGAATTTTCAGTTCACTGGCAGTTCTAAAAATTGGGAGAGGGAATAGTTTTGGATTGACCCAAAAAATATTTTTTTCCAAACAGACTTTCAGCAAACCAAAAAGTTGAAAAAAATATACGCTTTAGGCTGAACAAGAGGTTTAACCCAAAACAAAATTTGGTTTTATTTTCAAGCTTTTAAAAAAATCATTTTAAAACTTTATTTTAAAGTAAATTTTGAAAATGGAAAATCATTTCAAATTGAAAAATCGAAACATTTCATTTAGAGTGTTGAAACAAAGCATTTTGTGTTAGTCGCAGAAATTATTTTTAGTTTTGTTTTTTTTAACTAAAACAATTCTGTGAAATCAACACAAATTCACAAAACGTTTTGGTTGACCTGAATCTGCATTTTTCAGCTGAAAAATGTTGCCCACCTGTACTTGCACAGACTACAAGTGACAGCACATGGATTTTACATTTTATCCACAGCCGACATCTTTAATATGATGCTGGATGATTGTTCCAGTGCTGACTCGGGATCATTTCCTGCAGCTCCTGTGTTTTCCTTGCAGGTCTCCCCACTGAACACTCACCAAGCTCAGCCTATTTTAGCTTTAGAAATACAACAAGGTGATAAATCACAGTTGCAGTGGTACTGTATGCTGTGTTATAGTTAAACAAGAATGATGTCATATACTGGGATGACAGCTTTCTACATCGCTTTCAATGGACCAGAATGTTCATTTCCCTATTGTATGCCAGAGGTACTGGACAAGAACCTCTCCTGAGCTCTGGGGCAGGAAGTGGGTAGCGGGTGTCAGGGCTTGTCTATATGGGGAGTTAGTCCATGGCAAGCTGGGGTGTAAATCTGCAGCTTGACGCACACTAACTGGCTGTGTGGACCCTGCTAGTGCGCTCTAAAAATTCTATAGTAGTACAGCAATAGATCAAAGCACACTGCTGAACTTTTAGTGTGTGGTAGCAGGGTCCACACGGCCAGATAGTGTGCAGCAAGCTGATGTGCTGCAGTTTTACACTTTAGCTACCATGAACTAACTCTCCATATAAATAAGCCCTTAGTTGCAGCTCCATGATTCTCAAAACCAGCCCAGGCCCCAGGCAATTTTGAGCAGCTAACAGGCAACTCTAAATTCTGCCACAGGTGTAGGCTCCTCAATGGACCCTATGCTAGTGTAAAATAGGCATAGCAGAGTGGAGGTCTGGCATGCACCCTATTCACCCATAGTATGCCCCCTCCCTGCTTTGCCAAGAGGGGGGAGCAGAAACTCAGCTCCAGAGCTGGCGTACATCTGCCCAGTGGCGAGATTTTCTACATCAACCAGATTACTGCCCCCTTGTGCCACTGCCAAAAAATTACTATGGAATCTGGCGCTCTAGTGCTATAGGAATCAACAATTTGTGTATAAGTTGCAGGTGAGCCAAGTCTGCTGGAGCTAATCGCTGAAAAGGTAACAATATTAATGAAAGCAACATGCTAGTAAGATGTTGCACTTAAGTAGCACTCTCCTTCTTTTCGAAAGTGCTCTACCAACATTAGTAAAATGCATTTTAAAAATAATAATAACTGGAACTTCCTAACAGCATGACAATGGGAAAACCCAGTCATTTTGATACACCTGTGTTGTGCGATACGCTACTGAGTGGCAACACAAAAAGTGTAAGATCTCAGTTCATCTTGTTTTAGGAGTGCGGGAAGAGCAAAACATTGAACTTAGTGAAAATGTAAACGACTTTACCCATCACTCTGCCCCATTCTTAATGGTACATAAGTATTTGGGATTATGATTTCCTGAAAGAAAGAATCAAATTCTGTTTTGAAGACCTGGACTTCAAGAGCTGTACTTCCATTTGGCCAAGCAAGGCTATTTTTTAGATATGTTTATGAACCAGAAATCACAGACATGCAATGGTTCAGTTCTCAACACATACTTGTGAGAGAACTGCAGGTATGCCTATCAGCTAGAGCAGGAGTACTGACTGGATACAATGGGAGAAATCCTGGCCCCACTGAACTCAATGGCAAAATCTCCATCAACTTCAATGTGGGGAGCAGGAGGTGGGACCGGATTTTGCCCAACGACTCATGAGTTCCATTCCCAGATCAGCCACGGACTAGCTGTGTGACCACAGACAAATCCCTTAACTTCTGTGCCTTATTTTTCCTTCACCTGTGAGTTAGGACAGTAATAATGACCTACCTCGCTGGGTGGTGTGAGGATGAATTCATTACTTAACTCCCAAGGTTCTCTCAGCAACAATAGCAGCTCTCGCCTTCCAGTAATGAACCTCACACCCACACAACACCCGCCCACCAGACTGTTCTCAACAGCCAGGCCTAGCACCTCTCTGGGTTCTCGTCCTGATCCAATCTCACTATTTTAAATACTGGGCTTAATTCCAAATCAGTGTGGGACTATCAGGCAAGTAATGTGTGTGTGTGTGATGTGTGTATATATATAATTTTTATAGTATTTTTTGTTTTGTTGCCATTGTTCCTGCCAATCAGATAAACCGCCTATGTTTTAATGAAAAATATGAATGACAGAAAATTCCATGTTCCCCTTACATTCATAAGTGCCCTTTAACTTTAATTATGCTGCATGCCATTTATTATAATAGTCCTGTTATAACTGACAGCATCAGCTTACGGCTTACAGCAGATTTCTCCTGTCAGGCATAAATAACTCAGTACCAGTTTCCCTGTAACAGACAATAGCATGAGACCAGATTCTACATGCCTCACTCACATGGGGCCAGATCGTGTAAATCATAATAGATCCAATGATGTCAGTGGAACGACATCAATTTACATCAACTGAGGATCTAGTCTGCCGAGCAATCCCTTATCCCAGGAGTAGTCCCACTGTTTTCAGTAGGAAACTCACTTTCTGTGCTCCTTAACATCAGTGGGGTGGCAGCATCTGACCCTTTGTTTCTATGAGACATTTTTGATGGGGTCACTAAAGGGTGCTCAGCAGGAGCAGAGAGAAAGCCAGGCCGGCACGAATGAGATGGAGGAGCTAGGGAGATTTCACTTCCTTACCAAATAATTTCCCACAAGCTGTGTCAGCTATCTTTAGTTAAACAAATACTTGAAAAGATCAACATTTTCTATTTGTATGGTGGGGCAGTACCAATGGCCTGTGGTTTTGCTGTCTTGGGAGTCTTAGAAGTCAGCTTCAAACACAAACTCCCACACCCTGACAGTCATGAGTTTCCTGATTCATAATACTGAGGTCACAGGGTACCCTTTGTGGTGAAGTTCTCCTTGCTGCTGAAGTGCATGGATGTAGGGCGGTGTAGACCCTGATTCCTTTGTACTGTGTAGATCTTTGCCTTCTGGTTGGAGACTCACAACTAGAACTAAATCTATGTTAGGCAGTCTTGACAGTTCTGGTGCTATGTTGCAGGATGTACTAATTATCAATATGCAAAGGTTTCAGATGTGATCAGAGTCTTGATTCATAGAATCATAGATTATTAAGGTTGGAAGGGACCTCAGGAGATCATCTAGTCCAACCCCCTGCTCAGAGCAGAGACCAATCCCCAAATGGCCCCCTCAAGGATTGAACTCACAACCCTTTCTTACAGTAGGTGGAAGTCAGGAATGACGCCATCTGAGCTAATGTAGTTACACTGATGAGAAGCCAATGTGAGTGAAATCAGAATCATGGCCGTCAGCTTACCCATTACAATGACTTCATAGGACCTCCTGTGCTCCACCTTTCTCCCATTTTATCCTGCTCTACAGGCAAAGGATGGGGATTTTTAAAAATAATGTTTGTATGTAGTAATGTAATTGTATTTTATGTCTATTGGCCTTGATCCTGAAAACTCTTACTCATTGTCTTCAGTGGCACTACTCATCTGATTACAGGTGACGTGATGAATGCTTGCAGAATCAGCCCATCATTTGTAATTAACACTATGCAGTAGACTGGCAAGATGGTCCAGCAGTTAGGCCACCAACCTGGGATGCAGGAGACCTGCGTTAAAGTCCTCTTTCTACTAAAGGCCTCCTGTGGGACCTTGGATTATTTACTCTCTCACTGACATCCTCAAACATATTTAGGTGCCTAACTTCCATTGAAATGGATTTCAGTGGAAGTTCGGCACCTAAATATTGATTGATTTCAATCAATTTCAATGGAAGTTAGGTGCCTAAATACCTCTGAGAATCTGGGTCTCAGTTCACCATCCGTAAAATAGGGGAAATACCCCTGCCCTACCTCACAGGGCTATTGTGAGGGTAAATATGTTAAAGACTATGAGGCACTCAGATAGCAGGGGACATGTGAGTACCTAAAATAGATGGTCCCTGAATATCACAGAAGGAGTGAAGGAAGCACTTTATAATGTATTTATTTATTACCCTGACAGAGATTAAAATAGCAGCATTGTTTTTGCCTTTCACAGGATTCCTCAGAAATATACACTAGAGAGTCATGGAGCTGAGAAAGGATCCTCTGCTGGTGTAAATTGAAGCCAATGGAGCTACACTGATTTACAGTGACTGAGGATCTGGCCCTGTATGCTGCATGTGTGTTGGTGTTTATAGGAACATGCCAAATAGTCCTTCATTGCTGTTGAAATAGTTCAAATGTATTGCTTTAAAAAAAACATTTAGGAACTGTTGGGGTCTGCTGCACAGAAATGAAGCAAAGGACAACATCAAACATTTGGAAAATGTACAAATACACCAAAGAGAAATATGGTGATTTACTTGGCTTTAATCAGTTTAATATAATTTCATGAATTTTACACCTAAAGGACTCCCATCGGTGTACCAGTTACCTGTGAATAAAGCTTGCTTCTGGCAAGTGATAATTAATTCTTAAATCTTAGAAGCCTTTGAGCTTCCGAGACCCCTGAGCACATTTGTATGAAGATTAGATATTGTTTCTTTTCTCCAGTTTTCTTTGAAGTCTTTTCTTCAAAGATACCTGTTCGCTGTTTAGACTGCATAAAGCCTCAACTGACAGAGCTTTTCTGTACATTGCACAGGCTTTGTGTCTGACTCTCCTCTTTCCTACACCAGCAAAAATCAGGAGTAACTCCACTGAAGTCAATGGAGACACATCAGTCTAAATCTGGGGTAAGGGAGAAGAAGAATCAGGCCCTTTGTCAGGAAAACAAAAGAAATCAAGTGACTTACCCCATAGTGGAAACTTAACAAGTAACAATGTACTAATTGATATTAATGGTGCATGTTGTAGGCATGTTGATTTTTTTTAGAAGCTCCTCTTTGGGGTTGGGCAGTGACCGGTTGTATAGAACAAAGACTGATGCCTCTTATTCATTGTAACAAGATCTCAGGGCAGTGCTTGCTTGACATGGGAAGAAATTAGTGGTAGGTAGAGCAAGTCCAATACATATATATATTGGACGAGCAGCCTTGAGTCATATATAAATATGTTTCAGAATGAACCAGGCACAAAATCCTCAGCAAATTGAGAAATCAAAATAAATTTTGTTTTGAGTCAAACAAAATGTTGTTTTGGTTCTGATCACTTTCACTCCTTAATTAAAGGAGATTTCTAAATTAAAAGTCATTTTGAAACAAAAAATCAAAACATTGTTTGGAAAATGTCAACAACAGATTTAACTTTTTTTTTATTTTAAGGTTGGGGTTTTTTTAAATGAAACAGTTCCGCAAAACCTGCACAAATTCACAAAATGTTTCAGTGTCACCAAATCTGCATTTTTTTCCCCAGAAAAGTTTCAGTTGAAAACTGTCACCCAGCTCTAGTATGACACAGGGCAGTCCTGAGCTGATAGTGATGGCAGATGCTAGAGACAGATTCTAATCGCATTTACACCAGTGTTAGTTGGGAATAACTCCACTAAAGTAATGGAGCTACTCCCAATTTACCCTAGGTAAATAGATAAGATCAGCATTTGGCCCCTTGAGAACACAGCAGAGCTTGTCTGATCAACCTTTCATTTTAATGAAAAAATAACAATCGTGCAGGCAAGAAGGGTGGGATTCACCAGGGGGGCTTAGGTGCTGCCACCAAGTGGAATTGACAGCCCCAAATTAGGTGCTCAGACTCCCTATTCAATGCATGGGGAAATTTAGGTGCCTAAAAAGGGGATTCACAGATACCAGCATAAGCAGAGAGCCAGCTAAGCTAGCCAATAGAAAATGCAAAGCAGAGGGGTGTGGCCTAACCCCCACCCCCATAGGGATTTAGGTTCTAACTTCCAGACTTGTTGGACCAACTGGCCTTTCCCTGCCCAGCAGTTCTTTCAGTTATAAGACTTTATGCTTCTTCTGAAGAATGGCATCATTGTTGTAGCTCAGGGACCAGCAACCTTTGGCATGCGACCTGACCCTGCCTGCAGGTATATGGGATCTTGGGGAGCAATTACCACACAGGTGGGGTGCAAAATAAACTTTATTAATAAAATGCAAAAACGGAAAATTCAATAGTGAGGGGTATGGGGTTTGTTAAGGTAGACAATTGGGGAGGGGTTTCTTTTAGTGAACAGTAGGGGGGTTTCAATAGTGGGGTACAATACAGTGGGATACAATACAGTGGGTAACCAATTAACACAGAAATATAAATGTAACAGGTAGCTAACAATTTCTATGTAAAGGTTGTGTTACAGCAGCATATAATCAATTAACAGTTATGGAAAAATATGTTAAATAACAAACAATTTTAGGTAAAAATGTGTCACAGTAGTGTAAATGTAGAATGTGAGGTGTATCAGAGAGGAAAAAGTAACCAATGGGGTTTTATGCTAGAGATTTAAACTCAGTGAAACACAGAGAACAAACAGGCTGTAAGTTTAAGCAGCAGAGAGAGTGTAACAAGGTAGGGAAACACAGAGAAGCTCGGGGGTGGGGGGGTTGGCAGTGGGAAGACAGACTTAATTACAATTATACAGAACACAGCAAAATCTTATCTATGATCTAACTTAACCAAGACTACACAAATCAGCAAGTAACAAAACACAATGCAACAATTCTCTAAGCCTAACTTACAGAGTATAATGCTAAACCTAACTTAATGGGTGCACCTTATGCTAAGGGTAGTTTTAGAGGGTGTGGCTGCAGCAGTGGGACAACTGCAAGTGGGCTGCCCAGGATAGAATCCAGGGAGGCACAGCTTGGCAGTGGCACAGGCTTATTTTTTAGCAGCACAGACCACGGAGTTAGCTTAGGTCTGTCTGTTGGGGAAACAGAGCCAGCAGCCAGGACAGGGGAAGTTTGCAAGAGGGAGTTCTTACCAATCCCCAGGACAGCAGCAAAGGCAGAAGCAGGCACAGCAGTTTCAGCATCAGAGGATACAGAGAGGACTCAATTCGTTCACAATAATCAGGAGATCTCCAGGCAAAATTCGTTGTTCGTGGGAGGGGAGTTAAAAAACGGGGGTACGCTCAAAAATAAAACAAGAGCGGAGAAAGGACCCCCAGAACCCCTGGCTGATCAGACCAGGCAGCAATGCAGGAACCTTTCTAAGGTCTGATCAGAAAATGTCTGGTTATAAAGGCAAACTTAGGCAGTTTCCCGCCAGTAACTTTGATTGGTTCCCCTTCTTACAGGGAGGAGAGAAGGCAGGGAAAAAAACTGCAGGTAGGCATAGAACATGTCTGGGCAAGTTCTAGCCCCCAGGTATGACTCATATGCTCAGCTATGTGGCCATATAAGGTCTTGCACGCCTGGGCAGAGCACCTCTACACCGAGCCCAGGTCTGAACAAAGGAGCCAAAAGCCCCCCTCCCTAGGCAGAGCAATGGCTCCAGTTAGTCTGCACAAGTCATTTCCATGAACAGCAGGGCCAGGCTGTGACTTTTGTTAGCCCAAGGCCCGGGAGGGGCGGACACAGAACAACCAGAAAGGAGAGGGAGAAAAAAAATGCAGCAGGGGGACAGCTGTAACAGACACGACCCATCAGGGAAAGCCGCTGGTGGGCCGGGACGGTTTGTTTACCTGCAGCATCCCACTGGCGTGGTTCGCCAGTCCAGGCCAATGGGGGCTTTGGGAAACGGCAGCCAGCACAGCCCTCAACCCATGCCACTTCCCGCAGCCCCCATTGGCCTGGACCAGCGAACCGTGGCCAGAAGGTGCTGTGATCAGTTGAACCTCCAGATGCTGCAGGTAAACAAACAATCCCGGCCCTACAGCACAAGTCCTGGTGGAGAAAATGCTTATTCTATGGAGTCTCTTTCTCCAAGAATCTAGTTAATGGATCTGAAATTTGGTGTGACCTTTCACCAGTGTTCAAATTTTAGACTATTTTCCTTCTCTTGCATGTCATGCATGTGCAATACCTCCCCCTGCTGGCCCAATGTGGACGACAACTAAGATTTCTCTCAAACTCAGCAAGCCCTCTGACAAGGAGACATATGAAGGTTTCTACCTAAATATCTTTACCCAAGAAAAAGCAAGCCAAAGAATACAAACTGTCAGTTGAGGGCATATTGCACTTGATAGAATGGAGAAAGACCCCTCCTGGCTGGAAACTCAACATTAACAACAACAACAAGAAAATTAGCAAGGTTTGCCAGCTGGGGATAGGCAGCTGGCTGGTGATCAGAAGGGCCTTTCAGTCAATTAATCCATCTCAGAGCGGGATTAACACATTTAAACACATTTCCCTTAGCTGCTTCAGAGACACCCATTGAATGAGCTGTAAAGATGAATGGAAGTGAAGAAATTTCATTTAGAGGAAGGAAAATGTCTCTGGATCAGTGGGTGGGTGATTTTTACATACCATATGTGCATCAATAACTGAGCACAACGGAGTGAATTAAGGGCAGAGACCAGCAGCTTTGAGTCAAAAACTCTTGAGTTTGAAGGTCTGTTTGATTTTAAATGACTATCTATCCGTGTTTCTAATGTGCCCGTTACCAAAGAATCTTTAGGCAGTTGCAATCAAGTTAGGACAAGCAGACTTCTGCCTGAGGACTTTACTGTCTGCTCCTGTCATTCATTTCTCCACTGCACTAAGTGAGGTAATCTTGCTTATCACCGGGGAAGCTATTGCTGGGCTATTTTGCCATCATTCTGAATGGCAGAAGACTGGCTCAAAGAGGTCGCTTCAGAGCTAAGTGTAGGAGGTATTTGAGACTTGATCTCAGCCTGGTCTATCACTGATCAGGTGATTGACTGAAAGTCAATGTGCTTTATAAAGTGTTTTCGTTCATAGTCAAGGTCCCTCCACAGAGAATGCTCAACCCCTGCCCTCTGAGAGCTTGGGACTGGCCTCTGTTAGCTGTAGCATCCCAGCTGCTTTCAGCTGTTACATTAAGTTGTGGAAGGAAAGGTAGTGTCTGAGATAAGCAGGGCTTTCTAGATGAGACCCAGAACCTTGACATTAATGCAGCAGTTGACTGGAAGGCAGGGGCTGTTGCAGAGCATGATTTCCCTTTCAGTATATAAAGCATTATACGCTCTGACCCTCTACTAGGCGAGGGGAGATCAGTCTCTTTGGAGGTCTATGAATGTGCTTTATTCTTGTATATTCCCTTTTAATAATGGACACATAACAAACGATGTTTGGGGCCAGATTGTGACTTGGACTATGCACCTGCACAAGGGTATAAGATGGACTAAGACCCCCTCCCCCACCTTACATGTCAGCATATTCCACCGGGACCTTAAGTCCAGGCATGCAGCCCCAGAGCAGGTAGGCACCCAGTGATGAGGAAAAGACTGAGTTTGGGCTCCATCCCCTCTGCTCACTGGCCAGCACAGCTGAGCCAGCATTGAGGGTGAGGGTAGTAATTTACTGCTAGTATTAACTAGCAGCACAATTACTTTCTCCTGGAGGCAGCGAGGAATCAGGCAGGGAACTGTGGTGGGGATGCTCCTGGACGGGAGCAGATACCGACCATGCTTTAGTGTGGATAATGGCCTAGAGACACCCCTTAGCTTTCTTTGCAGTGATGTTGCAATGGTTTCTGTGGTGCTGTCACAGTGCTCATGCAAGTCTAAGACAAAATACCAAAGAAGGGAAATCTACGCAGCAGTAAAGAAGTTGAGAAGAGTCCATCCTGCTGGAAGCAGCAGAGCAGCTAAACTTGTTTCTTGGGCGATGGCACCATCGCCCAAGAAACAAGGAGGCACAGAACAATGAAGGAGAAAAGATGGACATTTTAACAGTATCAGAGGAGTAGCCATGTTAGTCTGGATCTGTAAAAAGCGACAGAGTCCTGTGGCACCTTATAGACTAACAGACATTTTGGAGCATAAGTTTCGTGGGTGAATACTCACTTCGTCAGACAGGACTCTGTCATTTTAACAGTGAGGGTGATCAACCAGTGAAGCAGCTCACCTAGGGATGTGGTGGATTCTCTATTCTCACATGAAGATTGGATGTCTTACTAGAAGATATGCTCTAGCCCAGTGGTTCTCAAAGCCAGTCCGCCGCTTTTTCAGGGAAAGCCCCTGGCGGGCCAGGTCGGTTTACTTACCTGTCACGTCTGCAGGTTCAGCCGATCACGGCTCCCACTGGCCGCGATTCACCACTCCAGACCAATGGGGGCTGCGGGAAGGGTGGCCAGCACATCCCTCAGCCTGCGTCGCTTCCCACAGCCCCCATTGGCCTGGAGCGGTGCAATTGGCCAAGCCTGCAGACATGGCAAGTAAACAAACCGGCCCAGCCCACCAGCGGTGGACAAGCGGTGGACCGGCTTTGAGAACCACCGCTCTAGCCCACCCACAAGTTATTGGGCTTGATGCAGAACTCACTGGGTGAAATTTTCCAGCATCTGTTGTTATGCAGGTCAGACTAGATGATCGCAGTCGTGCCTTCTGAGTTTGAATCTTGTTTCAAATTAGACTGTAAGTGCTTTGGGGCAGGAACTATCTCTTGCTATCTGTACAGAGTCTTGTGACATGGAGCCTCAATCCTGATCAGGGTCTTTGAACCCTACTGCAGTTTAAACAATAAATAATAATTCACCTCCCCCAATTCCAGTCAATGGCATGAGGAAGTCAATCTGCACCTGCAACATTCCGGTGGGGGGGTGTGCAAATTTTGCAGACACAAATGGTGTCGGGGCGGCTCTAGCTTTTTTGCCGCCCCAAGTATGGCAGTCAGGCAGCCTTTGCCTGCGGGAGGTCTCCGGTCCCGCGGATTCGGCGGCTTGCCTGCGGGAGGTCTACCGGGCCTGTGGCTTTGGCATACCCACCGCCGAATTGCCACTGAATCCGCGGGACCAGTGGACCTCCCACAGGCAAGCCGCCGAAGGCTGCCTGAGTGCTGCCCTTGCAGGGACCGGCAGGCCACCCCCGCAGCTTGCCACCCCACGCGGGCACTTGGAGCACTGGTGCCTGGAGCTGCCGCTGAATGGTGTTCACAGAAAGGGAGGTAGCCCTTCTGAAAACTTACAGTACAGAAAAAGGGCTCCAGGCCATTTTCACATTAACTTTAAACTGAGTACTTGTCTAACAAGTGGCCCAGCTTGTCTTTTGGAAACTGATAAATGAGAATAGTGCATGTAAGAAGGAAGGATATCTAGCCAATAGCATACTAGCCTGGGTTATGGGTTCAATTCCTGTTCCACCTGACTCTCTGTGTGACCCAGGGCAAATTACTTAGGTGCCTAAGTACCTTTGAGGGTCTGGGCCTAACTCCCGTTGCAATCAAAATACCAACTTCAGGATTACAATCTAAGCAAAGATGGTGGGGTTTTTATTAATCTAAGGAGCTGGGATGCCATAACACTTGTTACATTTCTGATGCTCTCTGGCCATACCTTCCTTTCCCATGCAGTAAGCTCTCGAATCACTGTAGCACTATTGGTGACACACTGTTATGAAATATATATTGCCATAAATACAAAAACTGCTGGTCACCACCTGAGCCATGATCCAGTAATGGCTTCTGGTGTGGTGCTCCTCCAGCCAACATCCCAAATGCAAAATGCTATTGATTTTTTTGAAAATAGAGCTGTTATTTTCTGCGGTTGGTACATTTCATACACACATCATAGGCAAGTTGTCATAGGATCAAACATTCTGTTGATGAGCAACCAAGGCAATCCAGTAGAACAAGGGGCCATAAATTAATGTCTATGCTTGAAAATGACAAGAGAAGAACAAAACAGAAAAACTTATGTTACATTAAATCTGGTACAAATGGAAACCACTGCGATAGTTGAACTTGATAGGCCACCTTCTCTTATTTGTGCCACTGTAAGTAAGGAGTGTATTGTTATCATCCACATTTTAGCAATGAAGACAATGAGGCCCAGAGAGATTAAGTGATCTGCCCATCACAGAGAGAGTCTGCGGCAGAGCTAGGAATTGGACCTAGATTTCCTGAGCTCCAGCTCATAAAAATTATCCTATGCTGAGAGCTTGAGGATCTGTTAGGGCAGCTCTGACCCTAACCCTTGTTTGACTACCCAGTGGATGTCCCTGCAATAGGGGTTTTTTGGCAGCATAGAGCCACCGTAGCAGCTGCCATGCTGCACCCTTTCTGGCCACTGGTGCAAGCAGAATGGCCGAGGAAAATGCCCCCATTTGATCCCTGGCTGCTAACAGCCCCTGTTAGCCATTGCCAGCTGGCCTAGATTTATAACAGGCACCATCATGGACATAGACAACCCCAAGATTGGACAGGAAGGGTCACAAAAGTGGTTTAAAGCCACTTTTGAGCTGCCCCATCCCCAGGCTTGTATCAAGCTCTCCACAGCTGGACTAGAGTCCTGGAGCCTGTGAAAGGAGTTGTTACCAGAGAGATTATTATGTTATCTACCAAAATGTAGGAAATGAACTATGGAAACCATAGGGAAGTATTAACATTAATTCACCTTCCAGTGAAATAAAGGCCTGATCAAAAGCCCACTGAGGTCAACAGGAAAGACTCCCAGGGACTTCAAAGAGCTTTGAATTAGGCCCATAGATTTTTAGAACTCTGAGAAGTCACACGGTAAATGCTTTTGCACTGCATTCTGAAGGAAAAAGCTGTTCCATTTGGTTTACTCAGGAGAGACTTTGCCATCTGTTGTCATAGGAGACCGAAAAATGAGATTTTTTAAAAGAGGGGGAAAAAATCACTTTCAATTTTCTCAATTTATTTATTTTATTTGTCTTAAAATGTTCCAGCACAGAGAGCATGTTTTATGAAGGAATATCGTTAAAGCAACAGGCCCAATTTCTTCTAAGTTTCATGCCCTTTCAGTGTAAACTAACCAAACAATTCTCTATCATCACATCCCTAAGTGTTTCTGAGTAATTACTTTTTTAAAAATTCATGGTAGCATTTACTCCCTACATGCAGAGAGATAGCAGAATAATGATCAGCAAATGGTTATAATTTGATCTTGTTTTATTCTGCAGCTTGTCTGCCTTCATCCGTCTTCAGTTGTGAAGAAGTAACAGGTCCCCTCGGTCTCCAATGCAAATGTATGAGCTTATTATGAATGCATTACAATGCTTTCATTTTCTATCCAAAGTAATGTCAATGATAAAAATAAACCTACTGATGGCTGTCACGCTGTGTGGAGTGGCTCACGACTGTGAGTGCCAACCTCAGGATAGATTGTCAAGAAGCAGGGGAGACCCCAAACTGTAAGTTCTATCATTAGATTTCACCAACTCAGTAACAAGTATGAACTCCTAAAGCACTATAAAAGTCTTACCATAGAGTCACATAAGAACATAACGGCCATACCGGGTCAGACCAAAGGTCCATCTAGCCCAGTATCCTGTCTACCGACAGTGGCCAATGCCAGGTGCCCCAGAAGGAGTGAACCTAACAGGCAATGATCAAGTGATCTCTCTCCTGCCATTCATCTCCACCCTTTGACAAACAGAGGCTAGGGACACCATTCCTTACCCGTCCTGGCTAATAGCCATTTATGGACTTACCACCATGAAATTATCCAGTTCCTTTTTAAACACTGTTATAGTCCTAGCCTTCACAACCTCCTCAGGCAAGGAGTTCCACAGGTTGACTGTGCGCTGCGTGAAGAAGAACATCCTTTTATTTGTTTTAAACCTGCTGCCTATTAATTTCATTTGGTGGCCCCTAGTTCTTGTATTATGGGAATAAGTAAATTACTTTTCCTTATCCACTTTCTCCACATCATTCATGATTTTATATACCTCTATCATATCCCCCTTTAGTCTCTGCTTTTCCAAGCTGAGAAGTCCTAGCCTCTTTAATCTCTCCTCATATGGAACCCGTTCCAAACCCCTAATCATTTTAGTTGCCCTTTTCTGAACAAAGAGTCCTGTTGGGCATTCCAGTCTATCTTGCCACCCAGGCAAGCTAGGCTCAGTGATAGACGGTTGCTATACACCAAAGATCACAAAATATCCAGGTTGCTCCTAGTCCCAAGAGACCAGTCACTTACCCCATGTCAATTTGTACCCTAGATCTCAGACCAGAGACATTGCTTGTAGCCAATGCTATAGTAAAGTCTAGCTAAACTATCTAAAGCAGGCAAGCATATATACATCAGAGTTATAGTCTATTGTTTCAAAGGTGACAGAGTTGTAGTACTGTCAGCTCTGAATGTCTCTTAGGGCTAACCCAGGTTGACCGTGGGGATCTCTGCTTCTGTTTCCTAGCTCTGGCCCTCTGAACATCCAAACAGCAAAAGAGATGAAAAATTTTCTGGCCAGGTATTTTTATTTCCTTCTTCCAGAATTCAAGCTGATAGGATGAGCCTCTTTATGGATCTAAGGGGCCAATTAACATTGTGATGTCCCATTGACAGGCCTTCTTGGTGGGCAGGAGACATCCCTCCTGACTGGGTTTACAGTTTCAGAGCAAACATTTTTAGAGTTACAAAGCAAAAACTTAAACATTACCTTATAGCATGTGATAAAGAAATTGGAAGTGAGATAAATGCATGCAGCAACTGACAAGCATTTCATAAAAGTCTGAACACATGGTTGTAAGTCCAATCCCCCTCTTAACCATACTAACACACAAGTGAAACAGACTGGTTTCCAGCAATGAATTTGTCAGTGCTCAGCTGAGCCCTAAAGCTTTGGCAAGAGCTGGCACCTGGTCTGCCAGTGCCAGGGCCGGCTCCAGACCCCAGCGCGCCAAGCGCGTGCTTGGGGCGGCGTGCCGCGGGAGGGCGGCAGGCGGCTCCAGTGGACCTCCCGCAGGCGTGCCTGCGGAGGGTCCGCTGGTCCCGTGGCTTCGGTGGAGCCACGGGACCAGCGGACCCTCCGCAGGCACGTCTGCGGGAGGTCCACTGGAGCCGCGGGACCAGCGGACCCTCCGCAGGCACATCTGCAGGAGGTCCACCGGAGCCGCGGGACCGGCGACCGCCAGAGCGCCCCCCGCGGCGAGCCGCCCTCCTTGGGGCAGCGCAATTCCTAGAGCCGCCCCTGGCCAGTGCCACAGTGGATAGTTCCAAAACCTTTTCGGTCCATTTGTATAGTTAGCCTTTTGCAAATGGCCTTCTCATGCCAATGCAGCTACAGTCAAGAACTGAACTTTATCAGTACATAAATGTAAGGAGCATCTTTCCCCTTTGCAAAATGATAGGTGCAAAAGGTGGCGGCAGGGAGAGCATCTCATGCAACATTGAAATAACATGTTGCAATTCTGCAGCTCTTTTATTTCAGAAACTCAAAGAGAATATTGAGAACAGTAGGAAAGCCATCAAACAGGATCATGTGAATAAGGTAGTAAAACATCCCACCTACCCTCCTCACTGTTAGCTGCCTCATGCAGAAAATATATAATCAGCCCTAAAAAACCCAACTCATCTCACAGTATTACCAGTGCACACTCATTTGCTCTAGGTATTTGAATTCCTCGGGGTTTAGTGAAACTGTCAAAACCTTACAAGTGTGAATTCTGTTGTGTAAGTAAAATTAATGACTGCTTTGCTGCTTCCCATATTTTAAGGCTTTAAATGAGTCTTATTGCTAGGGGGTTTATCAAAATGTAAACGTAAATCTGTCCGCATTTAAATTCTCAGAACTGATTGACCTCAAGACAGTATTTCAGACTGGCATTTATCTTGGTGTTGTAAAGCAAGCAAACTACTTTATCCAGGCATGAATCCCACATCACAATCTGCTTTAACTAACTAGGGAATAAGGCTCAAATGGAAAGATCCAGTCAAGCAAGTAAACATTGGAAAACAAACAGGAGCATTTGCATGCAGATGTATTATATTTATTCATACTTTGACCTCTTTTTCTAAGGAAGGGCACAGTATTCTGGGCATTGCTGTAATACAACTATTAAATACATGTGAATTATATGAATAATAGAAATTAACGCTCACCAGAGCCGTGTTACCAAAAAGAAGCTTGCAAGATAGATATAGCGACAGAGTGAGGGAGCTTAGTCTACTTAGTTTAACAAAGAGAAGGTTAAGGAGTGACTTGAACACAGTTTATAAGCATCTACCTGGGGAACAATCATTTGATGTTGGGCTCTTCAGTCTAGAAGACTAATGTAAAACAAGATCCAATGGCTGGAAGTTGAAGCCAGAAAAATCCAGACTAGAAATAAGGCTAATTAATTAACCAGTGGAACAATTTACCAATGGGTTGTGGTGGATTTTCCATCACTAGCAATTTTCGAAACAAGATTGGATATTTTTTCTAAAAGATATGCTCTAGCTCAAACAGGAATTAATTCAGGGAAGTTCTCTTGCCTGTGCTATGCAGGAGGTCAGACTAGTTGATCATAATGGTCCCTTCTGGCCTTGGAATTGATAACGTTGGGTCCTCATTCAGGAAACAATTCCTATTCAGGAAAACACTTAAACGCTGGTTTAAATTTGTGCTTACAGGCCCTCCTGAATAAGGGCCTTTAACTGCAAACTTTTTGCGGCAGGAACTGTGCCTTCCTCTGTGTTTGGAAGGACACCTGCGTAGTTCGAGCAATTCCTCAAGCTATGGCCCTTCGGTGCCATGCAGTGAAGTGGAGTCAGAACTTCTCAACAACACTCTGTGGCCTGAATAATGGCAAACCAGGAATTACGGCCTATAGCTCATGGCCAATACGAGGGACATGCCCCCAACAATTCCCACCTGAGCAACTCAGCAGAAGAGGGGTGGGACTCCACGGGAGCTCTAGGGAGTAGGTGGAATCATGGCTCCATCCCATATGTATAACAGCAAAGATACAGGATAATGTCCTGTCCCCTGCCATTGTAAGCTTTGGATGGGCTAGAGTTTACTTCGTCACCCCTCTGCTAGTGCTTAAACACATCTGTAGAAAAAGCACATGGAGACACAGAATCTGGTCACTGAGGATTTTCAGCAAGGATTGCACAGGGTCAACCTCCCCACAATCAAGTCAATGACAAAAAAAAGGGGGGAGGGCGGAGATGAACTTAATTCTTAAGTACCAACTTTATAAAATCATATGATAAAGAAACATAGTAGCTTAATTTCTACTACATAACAAGGCTACATTCTAATCCACATACATTATCTTCACATTTATACATAAATATAAATAAAAGAAACATATTAAGTCTAAGCAGGTTGGTCCCCACAAAGACACAGTGAGAAGTAACTCAGAGATCCAAAAGCTTAGGTTGAGTTCCCCTGAGTCTCAGAGTCTTTGTTCATCAACTGCTGTTCATCAACAGCCTGCTGAGTCAAAAGCGCTGCAACAATATCTTCCTCCTCTTTCTTGCAGAAGTCTCCAATTGGGACCCAGGCAGATTCTCTCTCCTCTCCTGGGCTGTGGAATCACTCCATTAGCTAGTCAGCTAACTAACCAACACCCAGTGTTAAGTATCTAAATGAAAAACCCTGTTATAAGAAAAATACAAATCCGAGAATAGCAAGCTATCCAAGACTTTCCCCATCATCACATTTAACTAAGAGCCGGCGAACCAGACTGGTTAAGACAACGTAACTACACTGCTGCACCCAACCTAAGAGTGAGAACTTTGTTTTTCTCTGACAGCTAAAATCAAACCACATTCAAGGTATATGTAGCGAGGAGGCATGCGCTCCCTCCCTGACAGAAGGGGAGAGAACCACGACTGCCCCCTGCTGGGCAGAACTGGGACACCCATGACCAGAAGCAGAGGGGCGGGATAGGAATCGGAAATATAAAAGGCAGGCCCTCCACCTCAGCTGAGGGTGAGCTGCCAGAGGAGCAGGATGTCTCCCCCAGGGAGCGGAGCATGGACCCGATGGAGGCCGCTACAGTGCCAGAGTCCCGGAGGGACTGCCGGACCTGCCAGACACCGGGGCCACCAAGGAGCTGTTGGGGCTGTCACTAACCCTTTACTCCAGCGAGACAAATGCCAACCCCGGAACCCAGGCACCCCCTGACTGGGAGTGTAAGAAGGAGCCCAGGGAAGCCTAATAGAGTTGAGCTGTGTTACTAACTGCAAGCCGGCCAGCATCTTGCGGCCAGATTTCCCCACTGACCCAGTGGTGGACCATTCTGCTACTGTTAGGGCCCTAGACTGGGATGCAATGGAGCAGGTGGGCCTGTGTCCCCCTACCACTGCCACCCCACCCCTGGGGGTAGCATCCTCCCCACCTTTAGACCAGGAGGCCTGCATTGGTCTGATGCCCGCCTGAGCATCATCAATGGCTATTAGCCAGGATGGGCAGAAATGGTGTCCCTAGCCTCTGTTTCCCAGAAGCTGGGAATGAGTGACAGGGGATGGATCACTTGATGATTACCTGTTCAGTTCATTCCCTCTGGGACACCTACCATTGGCCACTGTCAGGGGACAGAATACTGGGCTTGATGGACCTTTGGTCTGACCCAGTAGGGCCATTCTTATGTTCTTATGCGCGAGGACGCCAGATGGTTTTGCTGGCTCTCCCACCAGAGAGCTAATCTCCCCGAGACTGCTGTGTTCCTCTGCCTGACTGCCAGCCAGAGCCCTTACCCGATTGCTGCCCTGCCCTGATTGAGGGCCCCAGGGCAGATAGACTCACTACTGCTCTGCCTGACTGCAAGCCAAAGCCATTAACTGATTAGGTTCCCGCCCTGATTGACGGCACTGAGCCTATAGACTTACTGCTACCCTGCCCGACTGCAGGCGAGAAGCATTAACTGGCTACTGCCCCCTCTGGCTGAGGGCCGGAGCTCACAGACCCTATTGCTGCCTGGCTTGGACGGCAGGCTTGGGCCTATTGACTGTGGGTTAATTCTCCCCTGAATGGAGTCGCCCTAGGAGCATTGCAGCGAGAGGGCGTGCTCTCCCTCCATGACGGACGGGGAGAGAACCACAACCACCTTACAGGATACAATTAAAATGAAAGAAATTAGTTATAGGAAGGGGAAATTGGGAGGGAAAACTAACACTGCCAGGGCTTCCCTCTGTCGGAAAGTTAACAACAGCATTAATCTGCTGCACAGTGCTTCAGAGTTGGGGTGAAACCAGCCTGCTTTGTGCTCCTGTGGCCGAGCTTCTCCCAACCCATAAAGGTCAGACCTCATTTTGCAAAGCAGCTGCCATGACTACTTGCCCTCAGTGGAGTCTGAGTCCAACTACAGAGAGCCTGTTGCGCATCGCCAGAACTACCACACCCAATTCCCAAAACTTCTGGGTGTGAAAAGCTAATATGCAGATGCAGAGCAACAATGACCCAGACACAAGTCATTCCTTCCCCATCTCCGTGCACCAGTCTCTTAAAGAAGCGTCTCCTTGTTAGACATGTGAGTTACACCAGTGCACCCAGAAAGCCTTGGAGTCATTATGCCTGTCTGAAGCACAATGCCACCTGCTGCTCTCCCTGGGATGATGCCCAACACACTGCCCCTTATCTGATATCCAGGCTAAGAGCACAACTTCTCCATAAATAACCAAACAATTATAAGAAAATACCATCCCTGGGGGGAAAAAATCTTGCAGCCCATTCCTTGCAGGGCATAGCAAATGATTTTTGCTGTTAAGCACGAGGCTAATGGCAGCTTGAGTGAAATCCCATCATAAAACACTGGAGGGGGTGGGGTTACATTTTGCACTCTGTGGGCCAAATCGCTGCTCTCAGCTGGAGAGATGCCACTGACATCAAGAAAATGACTCAGTTTAATAACAGGTTAGGGGTGAACAAAATGTGCCCACGGTGAACAGAGGCAGATTAAGATTTATTGGGGCCCTGGATACAAAGAACTTTGGGGCCTTCCACACCCCCTTTGCCATGGGGCCCTGCTCCCTTCTCCCCTTCCCCCGGAGGCCCCACGCCCTGGCCAGGCCAGAAACCAAAGCTGGTCCGTGGTAAGAACCATGGGGAGCTTGGGCCACTGTGTGGAGCCCTGGGCCCTCCACCTGCCCTGCGTAGCGTGTCCCAGGGAGTGGGTACATGGGCTGGTGGCTGCTCTCACCCCCCACACAAAGGGCAGGTGGAGGGTTTGGGGCACCCCACAGTGGCCCAGGCTCCCTAGGAGGCTCTTATCATGGCCAGGCTCTGGCTTCTGCCCTGGCCAGGCAGCAGGGCCCCAGGGGAAGAGAAGGAGAAAGGGGCAAGGCCACAGTTCTGGAGCCGATGCCTCCCCCCCACACACACTTCTACCCGGGGTCTGGTGCTCCTGCGGGAGCCTGCAAATTATACGGGGGCCCTGGGCATGGGCCTCATGGGCCCATGTGTTAATCCACCACTGATGGTGAACAGTAATGTTCATAAGATGAGCTCAAAGCTCTTCACAAGACTTGATTTCCATTGCTGGCTCTGCCACTGATTTGCTAACCTCAGGCTGATCATTTAAACACTCTATGCCTCAGTTTATTACCTGTAAAATGGGAGTAATAGTACTTATCCACGTTGGTAAAGCTAAGAGATGTCTTTGAAGGAAAAGTACCATTGGCAGCAAATGCAACAGGGGGCTCTGAGGGAGGTGCAACATGACACAGCTCTTGCAGGAATTCTTACAGGAGGGAGGGGTACAAAATTCGAAAAACGAGTAACTAGGGGAAAAGAAAGGTTATAGGTTTATCTCCTGGTTGTGTCTTGCCAATCCAGCTTGGAAAAAATTAGTCTTAGGAAGAAAATTGTTTCATTATTTAATGCTTGTTGTATGCAGTGAAGCAGAGCTAATGCTCTGTAGTAATGGCTTGTTTGATGCTGAATGTAACCAGCCAGCTGAGACACACCCATTGCCAGTTTTAAGCTTATGGCAACCTTATAACTACTTCACCCACTCAGGAATCCTACTCCTCCAGCCAAGGATCAGCACATTAATCCAAGCAGCAGAACTAGGAGCTGAAGCTGAGTTCTCTGAAACATCAGGTTTAACAGATAAAAGCAGCAAAGCTCCAAGCTGGCCAGCTGCTGATGTGTTTTTAATTTTTTCTCTATGGCTCCTGAAGTGCCATATATAAAATAAAGCAAATTCTGAGCCGTCTCACTGGCCCCTAAAAATCAATGGAGAAAGTCAGCACATTCCACCAAGACAAAAAATCAAGGGCCAGATTATCATCTGGTGTAAATTGGTGTTGTTCTACTACCAAAGGAGCTACATCAGTTTATGCAAGCTGAGGATCTAGCACCAAATATTTACAATAAAGCACTCCCAACACTTTGGATTCCACTCTGTCCCTCCGGTGCAGTTACATGTATCTTGTAAAGTTAGCTTGTGCGCTTGTACACATGATTGGGGTTAATTTGGATATCTAGAGTATTATGGTATGGTGCCATGCACCACCCCTCACTTCCTTCTTCGGTTGTGATGCAGTTGTAGGAAGTAGCAAGTTCACAGCCTCAGTCCTATGAGTAAAGTGTTATTTTTGTTAAACTGAGCAGTCCCTTTAGAAAAACCTGTCTGTAAGCTCGTTGTCCAGGACATTGAACGCAGCCTCAATGGTGTGTCCACATATCTGGGGGCAGGAACCAATCCATTTTTACCTAGTCCGGGCACATTTGAATATATCCAATTTCAGTGTTCACTGGACTAGATCCATTGAAGGGATGATGGGCAGATTTTAATATTGTCACTTTACAAATTTTGGATTTGTGTGTGTCCTTCCCATCCCTTTTTAAACTACCATTCCATTTCCCTTAAGAGCCTCGGATGAAAGATGCTAATTTAAGTGCAAATTATTGTTAGTCTTGCACGAGATAAATAGTATAACATAGCCAGAAGAAAAGACAAAAAGTATCTGAATATGGACAAAGGGCCAAATTCATCAGCAGTGTAACTCTACTGATACCAATGAAATCCCTTTCACCAGGATTGAATTTGGCCCATGCATTGCACAAAGTCTGTATTTCTCATGATCAGAATCCTAGTTAAATAGGTCCATTCATGCAAACTCTTGTGCACTTCAATGTGAGTTTTGTACAGTTAATGTCTGCAGGATCAAGCCCATAATGGGTCTAGTTCAATGCACCACTTAAGTCAATTGATAGTCTCCCATTAACTTCAATGGGCATTGGATCAACAATGAGCACAAATTCTCATTGCCTCCTGCAAATCTCATAGGCAGGGCTGACAGCACCACCTATTATTAAGGTTGCTTGATATTTCCCATTACACGATTCTTTATCAGTTGCTTGTAACTTTATCAAATTTTAACAGTTTGGGCTGAAATTTTTCATGCCAGGTGTCTGCCTGAGGCTGAATGTGTTTGAAAAGCTTCAGCCAAAATAGTGCCATTTCAGAGAATGAGGTTTGGGGAAAATCGTTGTTTTGCCATTAAAAAAAACATACCTATAGCAACCTTATCTTTGAACAGCGATAGCACCCTCATGTTTTGGACCAGGGATATGAAATTTGGCAGGGAAGTGACTTTTGTGTCAGGGATGGGCCTCTTGCCATCCCTATGCAAATCCATCCAGATCTGGCCAAGTTATATGCCTTTGAAAAATTGTAATGTGCACATGCTCGGTAGAGACTTGTGGTTTCTGAAGTTTGTCCATACTGAGCATGCTCCAGGGCCGCCCAGAGGGGGGGCAAGAAGGGCAATTTGCCCCAGGCCCCGGGCCCCACAGGGGCCCCCACAAGAGTTTTTCGGGGGCCCTGGAGCAGGGTCCTTCACTCGCTCCGGGGGGCCCAGAAAACTCTTGCGGGGCCGGGCCCAGGAGTTTCTTCCGCTCCCGGTCTTCACCGGTGGGGGGTCCTTCCGCTCCGGGGCGGAAGGACCCCCTGCCGGCAAATTACCGCGGAAGCGGGACCCGCCGCCGAAGTGCAGCCGGGTCTTCGGCGGTAATTGGGCGGCGGGGGGCCCTTCCGTTCCGGGACCCGCCGCTGAAGTGCCCCGAAGACCCGCGGTGGGGGCCCCTCCACCGCCGAATTACCGCCGAAGACCGGGCTGCACTTCGGCGGCGGGTCCCGCTTTGGCGGTAATTTGGCGGCGGGGGGGGGCCCGCCGCGGGTCTTCGGGGCACTTCGGCGGCGGGTCCCGGAACGGAAGGGACCCCCACCGCCGAAGACCCCAGGTCCCCGGAATCCTCTGGGCAGCCCTGGCATGCTCCACCCCGTCACAGCTCCTGTGTGTTACCAGACTGTGCATGCAGCATCCCCACAGCCCAGAGCTATAGAGGCAAATCCAAACTTTCTCTGTAATGGCTGCACCTAGCTGCTCCAGGCCAGGGTGGTTTGGGCATTGGAAGTGAGAGCAGGGAACCTGTCTCTCCTGTGCTCTCAGTGACGCTCTTGCTGGTGCCCAGACAATGTGTAATAAACCACCTGGCCTGAATGCAGGGGGGACAAGAACTGGATGGGTGGAGGGGGGGAGAAATAGACTGGGACAGAGTCTGATGACATTGGACTGGGGGTAAATCTGGGCAGGGCTGCCCAGAGGGGAGGGCAAGTGGAGCAATTTGCCCCAGGCCCCGGGCCCCACAGGGGCCCCCACGAGAATATAGTATTCTATAGTATTGCAATTTTTTTTAGAAGGGGCCCCCAAAATTGCTTTGCCCCAGGCCCCCTGAATCCCCTGGGTGTCCCTGAATGTGGGACATATTGGTCAAGGTGACTGGGATCGGGAGCCTGGGGAGGAGAGGAGGAGGAGAGACTGGGAGCTGATGAGGGAAATTGGGTGGAAGAGGGGACTGGGAGCCAGTTAGAGGCGGAGAACAGAATCACAGGGGACTCAGATTTGTGAAGGAGCTGGGGAAGAACTTGGACTGGATGGGCAAAGCGACTGGCTCAAGGAGCAGGGAGGTGGACGACTGTGATAAGGATCCAGGAGTAATTTGGGGAAGTTTGAGATTGGATAAAGGGGCTGGGGAGTCAGAGTAAGACTAAGAGGCAGTGGGAGGAGGGGAAACTGGGGTGGAAGCCAGCAGGGAGGGGAGAGACAGATCAAATGAAGAGCCAGGAATGGTGAACTGGGACTCGCTGGCAACAAGACTGAGAACAGGGATTCAGGGTGGGAAAAACTGGGATTGGCTGGGCAAGGAGACTGGAACTGGAAGTAGGTGGGAAGGCTTGGAGGGGGGTGACTGGGACTCTGAGTGGGAGCCCAGATAGGGAGAGTAGGAGTGGCTATGCCAGGAGACTGGGACAAGACTGAGGGGTGGAGACTGTGACAAGGAGCCAGAGATGAGAAAGAGGACTGGGACAGAAACAGGTTGGATGGGATGGAGCAGGAAGCATCAAGCTTGGTGCAAACAGACAGAAGAGTCTGTGACCACTAGACCCACACTCCCCTCCAAAACCTGGAATGAAACCCAAAATTCTGAAGGGCTTGTCTAGAGGAACAGTTAGTGTGCAGCAAGCTGGAGTGTAAATCTATAGTGCCTTAGAGTGCCACGCGCTAACTGTCCATGTGGACCCTGATGCCACGCACTAAAGCTCTGACGTGCACTTCTATCTATTCCACTTTGAAGTGCCTCATTTGTTCCATAATTGGAAGGTGCGTACCTATTGTAGAAACAGTGGGGGATGGCAGGCATGGGCCCACCCATCGTTAAAGGCCCTCCCCCATCATCTGAACAGGAGGGACCTGCAGACCCAGGCCAAAAATGAATTCTGGGGATGACAAATGAAAAAACAGGGTCGGGAATGAAGGCCATAGGGCAAAAACCAGATAAACAGAAGGGGACATGAAGCACAGATCCCCCAACAGTGCCCACTGCTCCTCAAAAGACATCTAGGGAGTCAGTGAACACTCCCCAGAGGAACTCTGCTTGGAGGTGTGACTGTACCAGGGCACAAAAATAGGCCCAGTAGTCACAGAACAACCCGCTCCCCCCCCACACACACACCGGCTCAGCTTCCTATATAAATTCCTATATAATGCTAAGAACTTTCAAAAAAAAGTCAGGTCCTATATTACTCAAATTCCTATATAATGCTAAGAACTTTCAAAAAAAAGTCAGGTCCTATATTACTCAAATTGGACACCCAAAATGAGTGGACACTTTCATCTTAATCTCTCTGCCCCAATTCCCCATCTATAACATAGGGATAATACCACCCCTTCACAGGGGTGTTGTGAAGATAAATGTCTGTGAAGCACGTAGGGGCTATATTGACGAGCACCATAGAAAAGCCCATGAGGAAATTAATAATTCTGTCTTCAGAGCAGGGTTTGAATAATGTGCAGTAAATAAGGGGACACACATTGAACAGGAACAAGTGAACAAATTACTGAATGATCAAGCACTAGCCGTTCTCTGCACTGAACAGGGCAGGGGCCCTGTGGAAAAAAATGATATGCGATCATGTAATTATAGGCTGTATCACAATACATATGCACAAGGGGGTGCCGTTCAGGTTTCACAGACAACCTGAATTCTGGCATTTCTTAACTTTTGAACCCTTGACATAGCAACATTAATGCTTCAACATTCTTTTAATGTAGATTTTTTTGGTGTTTATATATATATATATATATATATATATATATATATATATATATATATATATATATATATATAT
This sequence comes from Mauremys mutica, assembly GCF_020497125.1. Classification (NCBI taxonomy): domain Eukaryota; kingdom Metazoa; phylum Chordata; order Testudines; family Geoemydidae; genus Mauremys; species Mauremys mutica. The sequence goes on along the minus strand of NC_059072.1, from coordinate 374,643,289 downwards.
ATATAAAATTGACAATAGGTATATATATATAGTGTCATTTTTGCAGCCTACAGATTGCAGAAATAAACATCTAGCATATGAAATATACACACACACATGCACATACACACATATAAAACCAAACATCCTTAAATATGAGCATCTAAACTGCTGAGAAATACTAACCCACTTGGTTCACGTTGGACTAAGTGAGGCATGCAGAAAACGTAATGAAAGCATTTATCTTTCATGAATGCAAGCTTACAGACTGATAGATCAGTTGATATCTATGACTCCATTATGGACTTGTCATTGGACCCACCCAGGAGGCATTAAAGACCATATTTATGGCATTATAATTTTAACAAACCTTGCATGTTCCCGCTGAGCTCACTGGAACCCAGATTGTCTATAGGAGATGCTGTCATTTAGCAAATTTATGGGAACCAATTTGTCCAAAGAACCTGGTCACAAAGTGCATTTTCCTGTTAGTATCTATTGAGTAAGGTTTTAAGGGGAATAAGTCATCATGGTATGTGTGGCCATTAGCCATAAAAGAGAGGGAAATGTACTGCGGAGAAGAAGCACAACCTTAGGGCACATCTGTTTCTGGTTTGATAGAGAAAACAGCCCCAAACCAACAAATCAATGGCTCCAGAGTGAAGCTGAGCAAAGTATCCATCACATGGATATAGTTGCAGGGTACAAGTTCTCGCTAAGTGGTATGGTATTGCTTCTGCTCCTGGACTGGACGGCTGTTATATTAAATGACACAAATAGAAGCTGCTGTAACTGTAAGAATAACGTAACAAGGGGCCAGATCCTCAAATGCTGCAAAATCAGCATATGTCCATGTGGCCACGAGCAATTTACAAGGTACAGCCCTTGTAAAAAATGTGCTACAGGATTCATCAGCAATGGACTGAACCACTGCCGTTTTAGATAGTGATACCGCAGTGTCTGGGGTGGTAACGGTAGGACACTCATCTTTTCAGATTAGGGGATCTTCTTGTGCCATGTGCTGTAGGGGCAGGACTGCAGACACCACATCTCTCCTTTATGAGTAATGTCCCAACATTACCCTAGACTGTATCCAAAGGGCCATTCCAGGCTAAATGGGGCTTGGGGAAATCTAGGGCAGGGGTTCTCAACCTTTTTCTTTCTGAGCCCCCCCCCACCCGGTCCCTGTCCCCATCCCCCGACATGCTATAAAAACTCCATGGCCCACCTGTGCCACAACAGCTGTTTTTCTGCATATAAAAGCCAGGGCCAGGGTTAAGCGGTAGCAAGCAGGGCAGTTCCCCAGGGCCCCATGCCACAGGGGCCACACAAAGTTAAATTGCTCAGACTTCAGCTTCAGCCCCAGGTGGCAAAGCTCAGGGTCCCGGGCTTCAGCCCTACACAATAGTGCTTCATTTTTCTGCCCTGGGCCCCAGTGAGTTGAATGCCGGCCCTGCTTGGCCGACCCCCCAGGGGGGCCCAGACTTCTGGCTGAGAACTACTGAGCTAGGGAAAATCCTGACCCCATTGAAGTCAATTTGTTGCTGACGTCAGTAAGGCCAGGATTTCCCCTTTGAAATACCTCTTTTTCTAAAGGCACAGCTTGCAAGGAAGACAGACCCAGCCATTCAATAGCCCATCTTGATCGGAGAGGAATTGCTTGGATCAAGGTGAAGTCCTGTCCGCTGCTACTTATTGTCTCAGTAGGGCACATCTCTATATTAAAGATGAAGGTAGCTGCAATCTGACCCATTGTATGCAAATTAGGTGCAGCACTTCGACTCTTAGCGCATTCCACAGCTGGGCATAATTTGGGCATCTCTGTTTCCTCGCACTCTGCCGATGGTTTTAATGAGGGGAAGGGATAAAAAAATTGCAATTTGCATGCATTTTTCTTCCGGAACCAGCTGCTCTCTCAGAACTCTCTTCTTGGCATATAGGTCACACAGTTCTCCATTTCCTTGGTGTAACAGGAAAAGGCAGAGACTTTGGGCTGTATCGTGCTTTGCTCTGCTGAGATAAAGTGTGCAGACGCCCCTTGTGCATTTGCAGTGGGGAATAAAGCCCTAAGGAAGACATTTCACCTGCCGTTACCGCTCACACTGTAGCCAAATTGTGCATGATAATCCTGTCAAAAACCTCACACGATCATTCAGCCTGAAGAGCTACATGCTGCAGTTCTTGTCTCCTAAACAGCTTCCTGAGCCTTAAAAGTCTCGGATTTTCCTGCCACTCATTTCCTGACTTAGAAGACTAGCTAATTTCGAAGCCTCCTTCCAGTTTCCTCGCAGCACTCCTCCACCCCTCCCCTTGTTATTTTCATTCCACGATCCCCTTCAGGACATTCACTAACAAGTGAGGCTCATGCCGTTCGTCCCGCACCCCTCCCTTCACCAGGACTCAGCGGTGGCTTTGCCACAAGCCCCAAGCAAGAGGCAGTGCAGGAGCAGCCCAGGTACCAGCCTGTGGCTCTGGGACTCACACGCTGGTCCCTGATTCCCCCATTGCTCTAAGGGAGCAGTCTGTGCCAGCCCAATATCTGGTGCAGGTACTTCACCTAGCCTGCCAGCTCAACTGTGCAGCCAGCATATTGGATGTGAGAGAGCCAAGACTCCACCCACTCCCTGCCTCTGCCTCTCCCCCCCCCCCACACACACACACGGGAGGGCAGTGCAGAGAGACAAGGAGGAGAGCCCTACAGAGAATGCTGTCCCCCACAACGTTACTGCCCTCTGATACAGGCTGCACTGCCAGAGGCGTATGCCACTTATTACTTTGCATGGGAGCATAGCCAGGATCACAATCCAGCCCTTGGGCATTTTAAATTCCTAACCTACCACTGCATTTACATGCAGCTTTATCTACTGACGGTTAACCCACATGCTTAGGTCACGCTCCCATAGAAGAATCTGGGGCAGTCACTTCATAATGTTCATTGCACTCTTGGTGCAGAATGGACAGTTCTGGCGAAGTTTCTTGTGAGCAATGTAAATACTGACAGACACAGACCTTCTGTCTGATCAGAGCTAGGGAGAGCTGTCAAAGACGACACTTTGCCTTTGGTCCAGGTTTTGTTACCTGACACAACTGGCCACCCTCAGCCAACTTCTGAGTTCCCACAAAATTATTACTCGTGCATGCCAATTTGATTGACACTTTTCACATTCAGTGTTGCAAATAAAGATGCTTAACCTTTGAGGGGAATTAGAACCCCAGCAACAACAAAAACATGTAGGCCACATCAGAGGTGCTGGAACAATTTGTAGAATGGGGATGCTAAGAGCCATTGAACTAAACTGTAAACCCTGCATATGATGGAAACCACTTCAAGTCAGGGGGTGCTGCCGCTTCCCCCCAGCACCCCTAGTTCCAGCACCTATGGGCCACACTGTAAAACCCCAAACAGACAAGATACAGCTCCAATCAGTACCTTTTGCATACAGTTAACTTCACATTCTAAGGAGTGATAATGACTTACTACCTCCGTAAGGTCCTTACTCAGTTTTAACTCAGCCCTTATTCAGAAAAGTCTCCTGTTAGCTACAGTAATGTGGGGAACTGGGGGGCAGAGTAAGGAATTAGCAAGAACCTCAGGATTGGGCCCATTTGGTACAACTTTAATCCAAGCATGTGAAAACATATTACAAATTAAGGACCAGCATTTTAGCTGGTGTGGGTGGGTGTTGCTCCACTGAAATCCATGGAGCAACACCCATTTACATCAGCTGCAGATCTAGAGAGTCTGAATTAAATTAAGCCTCACCACCCCCCTCTGATGTAGGTCCTGTGATTCCCATTTTACAGAGGGGGAAGCTGAAGCACACAGAACTGAAGTGACCTCTCCGAGGTCATGCATCAGTCCGTCTGTGACAGAGCCAGGAATGGAATTCAGGCGTCTGACACCAATGCCTGCTCCAACCACTAGGTCAAAGAGCATCAGAATGTTTGTACTTTGGGGAGCAGGTGGAGGGCTTCCTCCCTCCTAGGTCTACTGTCATCAGCAGTGCACAGCCCAACAGTACTGATTTAAATATGCAATTATTTCTATCTCCCTGAGCAAATTCATCTGCTCAGCGACAAAGTCATTATTATAACTATTTGTGTTGCGGGAGCGGTTCAGAGAACCTAGTCCTGGATCAGGACCCCATTGTGCTAGGAGCTGTGCAAACACACACCAAAAAGACAGCGCCTGCCCAAAAAAGCTTACACTCTAAACTTACCCCTCTTCTGTAAGGTCAGTAATTGCTTAATATTCTGGCACAGTGTTGTCCATAGGCACTGGCCTCTCCCAGCAGCTGCAGCCTCCCGGTGCACCAGTTGTCTAGAAGGTTGCATTTGGGCAGTAATTTCCCCAGTGGTTGCTTACAAGGTTTGTGCATGAGAGTCCTGTGGACAAAATGTCTTCCCCTGAAATTCTTCCCAAGGCTGTTACAACTTTGCTGTCCCCAAGGACTAAAGAAATGACTGGTAATAGAAATCATTTGCACCTGGCATTGTGAAGAGACATCTGTTTGGATAGGTTTGGGGAGATGTAATTTTCTCAATATCAGAGGCACTTTAGTTTATTCATGTTGGGCCTGATTCTGCTCTCACACCGGTGTAAATCTAGAGGAATTGCACTCCACTTAACACTGCTGTGCAATCCAAATTTGAACCTTTGCTCGAAGAGATGTCTCAGACACATGCTCTGCTCCTTCTGACAACCCCGCCTCTGCTCCCTCCATGCTGATCTTGCATATTGATGTCAGATCTGATTTAGGGCCTCTCCATCCCTTCCTGGCTTTTATTAGCAAAGAAACCTACAGCCTTTGCTGTCAGACCATGAATTATTCTGGTAGGGAGGGCATCAAGGATCAGAGTGTCAACCTGGGGAACTTAAATCTGCAAATGAGTTGCCATTGACTGTCACTACAGAGAAGAATAAAAAGAAATCTAAAGCCAGACTCAGCTGTTTCCTGGGATCTCTGAAATGAGGGAGCAGGTAGTTGAATCAATGGGTGCTCTGACACAACTAGGGCTCTGGTGACTAAGGCGATGGCTATTTCTAAGAAAGTGACCTTAAGTACAACATTTGTCTTTTTTTTTTTCTTTAATTTTTACAAAGTGGCTTGTGTCAATTTCAAATTAGCATGAGTTGTTGCCATAGTGATAGCCACTGAAAGCCAGGGAAGTTGGTGAGGGTCATAAAGGTGTGAGGTCTTGGCTTCTAGTGGTGGAAGCTCAATAGGCAGCTTAATCCAGGTCTGAGGAGGGACATTCCAGGAGAACGGGGGAGGGGAAGTTAGGCGACCCAGCTGAGCACAAGGGGATATGAAAGGGAGAAGCTTTCTGCTGAGGGCACTTGGTGTTGGCTCTGAATCCAGCCTAGTGCTAAGAGCCAGACAAGAAGGGAAATCAATCTGGGTAGCTATTCACTTATGTATTGTTTCATACACATACAACATCTGCTTGTCTATGCAGATACAACATCTGCTTGTCTGACCTCATTGCTTTGCATAGGGCTTGCTTATTACTGTACATGTGGGGTGTTTATTTGTGGAAAAATAACTCCTGTTCAGAAACAGGAAAAAACTATTTTTTTTTTAGGAACCAAGTCTCTAGTTATAGAGAACAAAGCACCTTTCAGCAAACTGCTCATAGTGCCTGGTAGAGTGGCTGTAACTAATCAACACACTTCCGTCTATAGGGCTGACCTTCCAGGGTGTGGTACTGCCAAGGACAGACTTATGTAATGGGATCCCCTTTCCCCTGCCTATTGAACTTGGGACACCAGAGTGTGGGTGAATACCTGAATTATCTTCATTTCCTGCTAACCTAAAGTTTTTATATTTCTCTCATAAGGGCCCCTAGTGGCCTCTCTAAGCAGTGGCTTGAGCCAGCCACAACTAACACCCCACTGCTTTCCTCTTCTCTTGATTGCCCTTTGGCATCCAATGAGCTATGAGCATTCCCTGTTCATACAGAAGGTAACAGTGATGTGATGGTCCTGTGAGATACTGTGGTTTCCTGTAGCTTTTCCCCATAGGAACACCAGACATTTTGGCCAATGGCAGTGCGTTCCCTCAATCGTATTTTGATACTGGCCTTTTTGAGGTGCTCTCCAGTTCACATCCACCAGGCTCACCCTCCAAGGCTTGAACGGCTATTGCACTTTTCTTATTTTCCTCATTTGCCCGGCCATCTTGCGGCTAATTTATGTTCCTTGTTTTAAAAAAGAGACCCCAGCCAAAAAGAAGTCAGAATTTAATGTTCTTGCAGCATTTGGATGCTCTTCATTACTCGCTGTCCTCTTGAACTAAAAGCCTGTCTTTCTCCAGGGACACTGGAATTTATAGAAACACTTAGCATGGGCCTAACTCTGCTCCCATTGAGGTCAGTAAGCGCTTTGCCATTGACTTCAATAGGAGCGGAGTTAGGCCAACTCTGTGCATTTTTGAAAACCTTTTCCCTTTATGGAGTCAGTGGTCTGGACAGTAGCTCTGGCACTATTAAAACCCAGGGGAATCATCAAAATTTGAGATGGCAAAAACCTGTTTGATCGCATAGCGTACTACCATGCCAGTGCAGTCATGCTTCCTTTAGTTTATCCTTTTGTGCTTTGTCGAGCTTACTTACAAATTATTCCAGGTATGGATCTTCTGCCACCTTTTGGAAGTGGAAGGCATATTTACCCTCTACAGCTATTATTTTTACCTCTAGGCCTCAGCATTCTACCAAATATTTAGCAGTGTATACTACTATCTAAGGCGCTGAAATAGCCCTGATTACCCTAGGAGCTAAACACCTCACAGTCTTTAATAATGTGTCCACACAACACATCTGTGACATAGGGAATTGCTAAGATCCCCATTCTGCAGATGGGGAACAGAGGCCTGGAGAGACTTGCCCACCATCACTCAGAACGTCAGAGAATTGAAGCTAGGTCCTTCCACCCTAACCCCCGGGCCATCATTCTGCTGGAAGGCATTACCACACTAGTTATTATTTACAAATCACCAGCTATCCCTCAGCAAACACCACTGCTACATCATCTTCATGTAAACCAGGTCGCCTCTCAAAAATTAGGGATATTAGCTTTGTAACAATTACAACTGTGTGTGTACTTGGGAAACAGCCACCAGACAGCAAACCATCAGCCTTTGATGGGCCATTAGGAAGAAACAATAAGATTTTGAAGATACTAATCTCTCTCCTTCCTGAGAAGCTGGGATGTTGCTTTGACACTGCAAGGTCAGGTGGTCCTGTCACCTGATATTAAAGACCATCTTGGACTTCTAGTGATTTTCCACTAAAAGGAGGAGGAAGGTCGAGACTGGAAAACAAAAGGTTCCTGCCTTATGTAAATTCTGTTTAAGGCTGGGGAGTAAGTTGATCTAGGTTCACTCTTCATTGAATCCCCACCCAGGATGACAGCTCGAAAGGTCTGAGAAACAAAGAGACAAGGGGCGGAGGGTGGGAAGAGTTGAGTCCAGGCTGGAAAAGGGATCTGGTCTTTGAATATGGTGTCTGAAGATTTAATCTGCAAGCAGGGAAGCTAACCTTCAAGAATTTCTGCATCCTGCCCAAAAGCAACCTTTAGGGTCAGAAATTACTTCTTGAAACCAGTCTCTTTAAGATCTTAAGCTTAGTATGTGTGTTTTGTTTTATTTGCTTAGTAATCTGCTTCGTTGTTTGCTATCCCTTGTAATCACTTAAAATATGTCTTTTGTAGTTAATAAACTTGTTTTTGCTTATTATAAAACCCAGTTTGTGCAATTTATAGCTGGGGAGGCAAGAAGTTGTGCACATCTTCCTCCACATTGAGGGAGGGGGCAAATTTATGAGCTTATGTTTCTCTACAGCACAAGACAATATTATTCTGGGTGTACTTTCCAGAGGGGATTTGCACTTGAGTACTGGGCAATTTCCTAGCTGATTCTTCCCATAGAGAGCTGCTTGCAGACTCTATGATTCTACAGCTGGTGTGTTCCTGCCTGTGTGTGTGTGTTGCCAGAGGCTGGAGAGCCTGATTCAGCAAAACAGGGAGAGGGAGCCCAGACTAGTGGAGCAGGCAGGCTCAGTGAAACCCCAGTACATCAGGTGGCTTCCCGGACGAGGTGTCCAACCCGTCACAGCTAGCTCAAAACAGACAGCAATGTTTAGGAACACAGAATCGAATTCTCTATGAACTGCAGGTGGGGGGTTTTAAATACAGTACTGTGCTTGCCTTGTAAGACAACAGATTCTTTTTACCAGTGTGTGCATTGTTAAGAAATCAGTGCAGTGTGTGGAAATGTTATTACATAATTTTATGCTCTCTTCCAGCATATCTCTACACTATCACTAGTATTTTCTGGTTAGAGGCTGAGATAGTCAGGACTCCGGGGATCTGTTTCTAGCTTGACCACTGACTCACTGTGTGATCTTAGGCAAGTCACTTAGGCCCAAATTTTCAAACGTGGGTGTCTACAATTAGGTACTTAAAATTCATGCTGAGGCACCCAAGTTTGACAATTTTAGCTTAATCTTTCTGTGCTTCGGTTTATCTTATCAGTAAAACAGGCAAAATAATATTAAAATATGTCACAGGGCTGTTGCAAGGGTTTAATTAGTTAAGGTTTGTAAAGTGCTTTGACACGAAAATGTTCTTACTTTCTAGGCCAGTCCTGTAGTGTTGCTTGTTTTGCAGTCGATTCTGTATTAGTGCTATTGCCTGCTTCTCAGAACAAGTTAAAAAAAATGTCAAGATAGGTACAGAAGATAGAGGAGCTTGTTTTTAAATCAACCTTCCAGGGTACTTTTTTCTTTTTTCAATCAAAAAGATAATTCACGCCTTCTTCAGCTGAATGGGGAGGATAAAAACAAAGGGCCAGATCTCCAGCTAGTGTAAATCAGTATAACTCCATTCGTTTCAATAGCACGAAAGCGATTTACACCAGCCGAGGATCCGGCCCAGTAATATGCTCTGTCATCTGCACAGTAACAACTAGTCCCAGTTTATAGGTGAGGGTAGCTTCTGTTTCCAGGGAAATTCTGTGCCATTAATGATTATAACATAAAAGCAGTAAGCACAATTCACAATTAATTATGTTTTACTAACGTTTTTCTAATACACGCCGTAGCCCAGCAATCATGAGGCTGTTCAAGAGAGCTGTTCTAAAATCAGCTAATAGGAGAATGTAATTTGCAGCTGCTTCTGCTCACTTACAAAACACTTGCTCTGTTAATTGTGATTTCACACTCCACTGAAGGCTGGAGCCTTGAGGTAACATTCATGTGATGGAACAGTTTCCAGTCTGTGGTTTGGTGTGGGAGCATTTACTATTATTTATTATTTTAGGAAAGGCTATAGTAGTTAATTTCAATTTTTTTAAATATTAACAATAAACCTAGCAGAGACAGGCCTCATAATCAGTTGCCGAATACTTTAATTCCTTCCTTTCCCCACGAACAGGAAAGGTATATCTCCTGTCTCTTGTCTCTTTCAGTCACTCCCCATTGTTACCAAGAACAATTATTAGTATTAGTATATGTATTACAACAGAGTCATGATCAGGTCTAGGTCTGCGCAATCACAGAAACCATCCCTGGTCTGAATCTACACAGCTAAAGGGAGCAATGCTATGCCTATTTTACAGCTGGGGAACTGAGATACAGAGGAAATTAAGACTAAGATTTTCAAATGTCTTCCAATGAGCATAGGGGATCAACCTTCCCTAGCCACTTTGGAAAATCCCAGCCTATGGATCTTGTCCAAGGTCACACAGGGAGTCAAGGCTAAATTTAGAGCCACTGCCTGAGGGTCTGTGCATGGCGGGCGCTGGGCTCAGGGTGCTGTAAGGTCTTCAAAAGTTTACCAAACTGGCGGGGGGGAGAGACGCTCCTTGCCTGGGGTGACATTTGGTCTAGGGCCGGCCCTGCAGGGAGTCTGTGGCAGAGTCAGGAACTGAATCCAGGTCTCCTGCATGCCAAAGACACTGAGGAAAATTGCTCTCTCTTCATCCTCACCTACAATCTCATTTGGTAACCCAGCCTTTCAATATATTGCTGCCAATCCCCATTTTCTGCATTAAACGCCTCCATTTCCCCATAAACGGCCATTCTTAGTCTGACACTTTTCAGGGTTACCCAAACATTGCCACTTGCTTACAACAAGCGCCTGGTCTGTGCCCACCAGGGGAAACCCTCCCCGGCTACAGGCTGTTAGCCATACAGGCCCTCCACTCCGGGCTCCACAAGCCCCGCTCTTTCGCCACGCAGGCTAGAAATGTACACCCCCCCCACTTTGTTACACTCAACTGCCCAGTCCCTTATCTTCTGGACACCCACAGTGCCTCTGTGGAAGCAGCGCACCCCAGTTCACCACTCTGCTTAGCACAAGGCACTTACACGCGTCTCTAGTAAAACCACGCTGGAGTTTATTTAACAGAGCTCGAGACAAAGAGTCACAAAAAAAACAGATGTAAGGGTTTGGAAACACAAGTAAAAGAGAACCCTAAAATGCATTTTGTAGCTTATACTTATTAACAACTTACTTTCCTGTCTAATAAGGTATTTCTTACCCATGGTAAATCTTTATAGCGCTTGTCCAGTTCAGAAAGCTGGGATCCACCTTTCAGGAGCTAGAGCCTCTCCTCTGTAACAGATACAATCTTGAGCTCTCTCCTCTTCTCTTAGGCAGTTACAGACTATTGTTACTACCCCAGGTGGGTCCCTATTCAGAAACTTTTCTTGGGGTTCTTTTGTCTTTGTAAATCCTCAAACCTGCTGCTGATCCAGGCAGTAAACACAGGCAGGGGCGGCTCTAGAAATTACGCCACCCCAAGCAGTGCGGCGCGCTCGCCGCCCTTCCCCGGTCCCGCGGCTGGGGCAGAAGTGTCTGCGGCGGGTGCGCTGGTCCCGCGGCTCCGGTGGAGCATCCGCAGGCATGCCTGCGGGAGCCCCGTCCGAGCCGCGGGGCCAGCGCACCCGCCGCAGTCATGCCTGCGGGAGCTCAAGCGGAGCCGCGGGAAGAGGGGACCCTCCGCAGTCATGCCTGCGGCAGGTCCGCTCGTCCCGGGGCTCCGGTGGACCTCCCGCAGTCATGCCTGCGGGAGGTCCGCCGGAGCCAAATGCCGCCCTGCCGGTAAAATGCCGCCCCACGCGCCTGCTTGGCACGCTGGGGTCTGGAGCCGGCCCTGAACACAGGGCTGGCTGTACAGATGTCCATTGTTCTCAAAATTAGCCCTGAGGCCTGCCTGAAGTGATAAGTTGCACTTCAACAGTTTAGAAACCCAACATCCTACCTGTTATAGAACTAAAATTATTTCCAGTACAAACATTGTGCCGTAAGCCAGGAGCTGGGAGAGGAAGACAAGGGGGGGATCACTCCAACTGCCCTGTTCTGTACACTCCCCCTGAAGCTCTGGTACCAGCCACTGTTGTAGACAGGATACTGGGCTAGATGGACAATTGGTCAGGCCCAGTATGGCCGTTCCTATGTTCTTAATAACCATGACAATCAGCTAGTTCTTACCTTTCGGCAGGGACCACACACGGCCCCTTTTGAAGACATATTGAGAAGATGGCCAAACACATAGGCACGAGACCTACCTGGGTATGCCTGTGTCATGCTTACATTTTTCCTCATCACCGTTTTGTAAAGGAACTGCTCAGTCGACAAGAAACACGTGCTACTTACAGGACTGAACAAATGGCTATAAACTGCCCATCCACAAGTTTAGGCTTGAAATTTAATGAAGGTTTCTAACCACCAGAGGAGCGAAGTTCTAGAACAGCCTTCCAAGGGGAGAAGGGGGACAAAAGACCTAACTGGCTTCAGTACTGAGCTTGATACGTTTAGGGAGGGGATGGTATGATGAGCCTGCCTAAAATGGTATGTGGCCGATCTGTGACTGCTAGTAAACAAACGTTCCCAATGGACAGAGGTGGGACACTAGATGGGGAGGGATCTGAGTTACCACTACACTGAATTCTTTCCCAAGTGTCTGGCTGGTGGGTCTTGCCCACATGCTCAGGATCCAACTGATCTCTGTATTTGGGGTCGGGGAAGGAATTTTCCCCTTCTGCAGCCTGGGACATGGGTCACTTGCAGGTTTAAATGAATGTAAATGGTGAATTCTCTGTAACTTGAAGTCTTTAAATCATGATTTGAGGACTTCAGTAACTCAGCCAGAGGCTAGGGGTCTATTACAGGAGTCGGTGGGTGAGGTTCTGCAATGTGAAGGAGGACAGATTAGATGATCATGATGGTCCCTTCTGTCCTTAAAGTCCACAAGACTGAAGGCTTGGAACGTGCTGCTTTATTCAACCACAGAACAGAGTGGGGGATGTGGAAGGGGGGAGAGAAAATTCCCACTGGCTAAACAGGAAGTAAGGGAGGGATGGAGATGGCTCCATCCCATAATACTCTGAGTAACCCAGTTAACCCCCCGATGACCACTTTTCTTTAACCACAAGTCCATCCTCAGACAGAGCAGAGACTTTGGATACCGCACTGCCATGGGTAGTTCCTCATCACCTACACACAGGGCTCTCATTTAATACTCTGGGCTCAAGACTCATCGCTCCTGAGCTGTATGGGGGTGAGGACAAGTAGTGGTGAGAGGCAGTCATTGGGGGCCTCCTTGCCTGTCAGGACAGAATCCCGCTACTCCAGGAGAGCGGCTGTAGTTTCTGCTGCCCTTGCTGGTGTGTAGGGGACTGGCCTAGGCTCATACACTGCCTTTTCTGGGGTAGTAAGCACTGCTGGAAACATCAGACAGCCCTCCCCTCTGCATTAGAGAACATTGAAAGGCAAATGTCATTACAGCTGCTGACTGCACAGGAGCAGTCTAGGAAAGGGACTTCCTGTATCCCTCCTATATGCACAGAGACAGCCATAATTTGGGCCTCTTGCTGTCACACCAGGGAGCTGTCTTGGCAGAGCAGTGGTGAAAGTGAAACTGGCAGATTCAAATGTCGCTATCTGGCAGAAGCCAGGGCTCTGCCTGCAGAGCAGCTGGGCTGGAGGGTGAACAGAAGTTCACAGCAAGAATGGGGCTCAAGAAGACCTCTGCAAATGCTCCAAAGAGCTGCCAAGTGATCACGAGCAAAGGAGTGGGATGGGGTTTACTAGGAAAAGACAGGAAGACACTTCAGAAAAGTTAAAAGGAAAATGCTAAACACTTGTCCAATGAATCAAGTCTTTGGTCCTGCAGACAGAGAGAGAAGTGAAGGGGGGACATCTGGTATCTGTATCTGGTGACTGTCCCTTACACCTCTTCTCTCTTCTTTGCCAGAGATTTCATCTCAGACCGGAGCACAGAGACATCCCCAACAGCACTGAGGGACAAATCGCTTTCTAGTGTTGGGCAGGGTACACACCCCTATATTTATACTGGGAGCACTCACTGGCCTTTGGCCCCATTGACCATGCAGTGCTGATGACATACATACAACAGCTAGCAGAAATAAATGTGGTAGCACTGCGTGGCATCCACAGGTTAAAGAAGGTTATGACGGGCACCTGCTTCTCCTCATCTAATGGAGCCCCAGAGGTCCTCAGTATTCTCCTCCTTTCTCCTCACTGATTTTATGAGAGTATTTAAAGTGCTATCAAAATGCAGGCAGCACTTGTCTGTACGTTGTTTTCTCCACTGGTGCAGTCTCAGCTGTCACCAATGCCTGGAAGAAATAAGCAGATGGATGAAGAGCATCAAGCCCCAACTCAATCCAGGAAGGACAGAAGGGATGATGGTGGGAAGGCAGTAACTCTTTGAAGGACTTGCAAAGACTCTAACTTCACTTCACATCAAGGTTGTCACACCACAAGATATCCAGATGGCGCAAAGCCTCAGACTCAGGCTGGGCTCCCCGTTACCCAAAACACTCCGATTGCTACAGTACTGAAGAACACTATCTTCCATCTTCAGCTGGCCAGAAGACTGAACATCCCCCTTGCATTGGAGCAGACGGCCATTGGTGAGCCACATACTATTGCAGCGCACTCTGCTGGGGCCCAACGTAACCACTACACCCAAGGCTCAGCTGGTGCTGAATGCAGCACCCTGCTTCACAGAGCAACACAGGCCAATGCATCCACATTGCATCAATGTTGTATAAACTCCACTGGCTCCCCTTTATTGATCGGAGTCCTAACATACAGGACCCCTTCATGTCTGGGACCTGGCTAACTCCAACAGTGTCCTATCAAGGGCTTCTATGTCTCCCTCTCTTTATGCAAAACCACTTAGGCTCTTTTTTATATACATATCAACAAGATCATTATAGGGTATAGTCTCTGAGGCAAGGACTGAATTTTCATTATACGTCTGCATCATACCTAACACAGAAGGGCCCCGATCCCTGATCTGGGCCTCAGCATTACCACAGGGCTAATACTTATAGACTTTATTCTGAAATAACAATTTGTTCTCTCTAAAAATATAAGGTAACATTTATAAATGCAATAACATATTTCAAGAAGGGCATCTGTACAGGGATAACTCACACTTGAGTCCACCTTCTTTGGCATAATACCTCCTGTTTTGTGTGTTGTTCCGTATTTTGAAGCCTTTCACAAACTTTCTGGGAGTTTTGACTGTAACATCTGCTCTTCTATGATATGCCAACCATGTGATGAACTTGTGTAATTTTACTTGAGGCTTCAAATTTCAAAGCATGCAAAATCACTCATAATTAGATCCTAGGAGAAAAGCGATGTTGCAAATGGGCAGAAATTGCTTCAGATCGACGCTGAAATCCATTTCTACATACTTGCAGGAGGTCAGACTAGATGATCATAATGGTCCCTTCTGATCTTGAATTCTATGATACTTGGAAGGCTACCACTAAACAAAGAGTTTACATAAAGCTTTTAATGTATGGTGGCGAAAAAAGCACATTTTAGGTATTCCACATTTTAATCATGTCCTTTTTGTAATATATCAGTTGTCAATCAAGTACAAGAAGGCACTGATTCAGTGTTAAATTTCCACAGATCTTTTTTCCCATTTATAGTATTTTATCAATAATAATAGCAATACCAACCTCTATTCATCATTAGATGTCAATATGCTTTAGTAAAGAGGTAAAGTATCATTTCCCCATTTTACAGATGAGTAAACTGAGAGGCATGGAGAGGCAAAGTGACTTACCCAAGGTTATCCAGCAGATCAGTGGCAGAGCCAGAATTAGAAAACTTACATCTCCTGAGTCACAGACTAATGCTCAATCTACAAGCCCATAGTGCATCCCCAAACTAACCAACTTTCTCCTGGAGAACTAACTACCAGAGAGGAAAACTCCTTGTGTACCAGAGCCTCAGCTGGTGTAAATTGGTGTAGCTCCTTGGAAGTCAAAATTATGCTGCCCTAATAAATCATTGCCATGGCACAAATAAAATAAAGCATGTTGAGCTGCATCCTCATCTGTGTAAATGACAATGGCTTGATTCTATAAAAAGGGATCTATAAAATCTATGAATCTATAAAATCTTGAATCTATAAAAAGGGAAATAAGGACAATCCAGGGAATTACAGACCAGTCAGCTTAACTTGTGTTCCCCTGAAAGATAATGGAGCAAATAATTACGCAATAAGTTTGCAAACATCTAGAAGATAATAAGGTGATAAGTAACAGTCAGCATGGATTTGTCAAGAACAAATCATCTCAAACCAACCTGATAGCTTTCTTTGACAGGGTAACAGGCCTTGTGGATGGGGGGAAGCGGTAGACGTGATATATCTTGATTTAGTAAAGCTTTTGATACTGTCTCTCATGACCTGCTCATAAACAAACTAGGGAAATGCAACCTAGATGGAGCTACTATAAGGTGGGTGCATAACTGGTTGGAAAACTGTTTCCAGAGAGTAGTTATCAGTGGTTCACAGTCATGCTAGAAGGGCATAACGAGTGGTGTTCTGCAGGGATCAGTTCTGGGTCCAGTTCTGTTCAATATCTTCATCAATTATTTAAATAATGGCATACAGAGTACACATAAAGTTTGCAGATGATACCAAGCTGGAAAGGGTTGCAAGTGCTTTGGAAGATACAATTAAAATTCAAAATGATCTGGACAAACTGGAGAAACAGTCTGAAGTAAATAGGATGAAATTCAATAAGGACAAATGCAAAGTACTCCACTTAGGAAGGAACAATCAGTTGCACACATATAAAATGGGAAAGGACTGCCTAGGAAGGAAGAAGAGCGACAAAAATGATTAAAGGTCTAGAAAACATGACCTATGAGGGAAGATTGAAAAAACTGGGTTTGTTTAGTCTGGAAAAGAGAAGTCTGAAAGGAGACACAATAACAGTTTTCAAATATGTAAAAGGTTGTTACAAGGAGGAGGAAGAAAAATTGTTTTTCTTAACCTCTGAGGATAGGACAAGGAACAATGGGCTCAAATTGCAGCAAGGGAGCTTTAGGTTGGACATTAGGAAAAACTTAACTGTCAGGGTGGTTAAGCCTGGAATAAATTGCCTAGGGAGGTTGTAGAATCTCCATCATTGGAGATTTTTAAGAGCAGGTTGGACAAACGCCTGTCAAGAATGGTCTAGATAATACTTAGTCCTGCTATGAGTGCAGGGGACTGGACTAGGTGACCTCTCGAGGTCCCTTCCAGTTCTATGATTCTATGTTCTGCCTCCCTAAACTGCCCTTAAAGTTGTAACTGGATATAGTAGCCTTTCAGTGCTTAGTTTGTGCTAGTGTTTGCCAAGGCTGAGCCCCGGCACCTCTAGGCTTGCTGTGTCCATTATGAAAGTAAAAAAATTGCTTGTGCCCCAGCACCTCTTTCACTCCAAATGCAGTACGGTAATCCTTACTTCCTAATGAACGATGTGTGGTGCTTCTGCTCCTCCTCCTCATCTGCTGCCATCTTATCAAACCTCAAAGGTGGCTGAATTCTGGAGATATTGCAGAGTGGCAAAAAAAAAGAAAAAGTGAAGGAAATCAACTAAACCATGGACATCACGATTCCATTGCATTTTCTGGATAAACAAGAGAAAAGGGGAGAGGAGGAAATGGGGAAAAATGAAATTTCAAAATGTTTTAAAGACAATGTTTAGCAAAAAAAAATCCTTTTCCAAATTAAAAGAACTTCAAAATGTGGAAAGTTTTCATGGAAATGTCTTTTCCTTTTTTCCCCAACCAGCTCTAGTTTCTAATACACACAAATTGGTACCAATCCAGCAAACCACTCAGGGTGATTTAGGATCAGATTTCAAAAGAGCACAGGCCCAGATTTCCAAGTGCTCAACAGCCGTAACTGGAATCAGATTTTCAGCAGAGGCCAGCAAGCCTTTGAAAATTTGTCCCCAGTTGTGAATGCAGTACTCTTTTGGAAATCTGGTACTAAAATAATGGAACTTGTGCTCCTAAATTACTAAGGTCTTGTCTACATGGGGACACTCAGGAAAGTCAATTCAAATTAATTTTTGAAGTGGATTATGGCTTGTCTACACTTGAAACGCTACAGCAGTGCAGCTGAAGCACTGTACCACTTCAGTGTAGACATGCCATCTCCCGAGAGGCAGTATCTCTGTCAACCTAACATTGTCTACACCAAGGGTTAGGTCATCTTAGCTATGTCACTTAGGGGTGTGGACTATTCACACCCGA
Organism: Mauremys mutica; assembly: GCF_020497125.1. Classification (NCBI taxonomy): domain Eukaryota; kingdom Metazoa; phylum Chordata; order Testudines; family Geoemydidae; genus Mauremys; species Mauremys mutica. The sequence goes on along the minus strand of NC_059072.1, from coordinate 374,625,726 downwards.
GTGAGGTAGCTTTAGTTCAACTGTGTTAAACTTCTGTGTGGATGCGTTTATTCAGAATTAAAGTGGATGTGATTCGATTTAGCTCAATTCACTTCCAAAGTGAATTAAGCTAAATTAAGTCCATTTTAATTCTGAATAAAACTGTCCAATGGGTTTAATGCAGTTTACCTAATCCACTATAAATTCACACCTTTAGTTAATTCAGAATAACTTTCCTGAATATCCCTGTGTAAACACGCCCATAGATGCTTATGAAAATTGCACACTTAAGAACATGCTTAACTTTAAGCATGAGTAGTTGCATTAAAATCAATGGGACTATTCACATGTTTATGTGCTTTGCTGGATTTTGGCAATAGACTTATTTTAATAACTGTATAATTTACCCCCCATGAGTCCCCAAGGACATCAAAAGCACCAGTCCTCAATGAGGCAAACAGAACTCAAACACAATTTTTAGCTCGACTGACTTTGAGATACTGGATAACTGGCCAAATAAGTTAGCAAAATTTTCTACACGTGAAAACACCTTCTATTTTGACTCCCCATATCTCACGTATGCTTTATACAATTTACTTCTGTCTTTCCAGAAAAATTCGAAGGCCTATGCTTCAGTATGTGAAATTTCTGGCAGTTTGGTTTAGTTTCAGCTAAGTTATGTGTCAAACTCTAGTGTTTCATGGAACGTTAGCTTCAGCCATAACTATGGAGAAAATGCAATTTTGTTTCCTTTACCTTGTCATCTATCGGCAATTTTCCCTTTTCTATTCCATCCAGGTCTGAGCTATCAGATTTCAGGCAGCCACTATCAGTATATGAGTAATTTGTGTACCTGGCATATATCTGTCACTCTAATGCTTGTGTCTCTGTGAAAAGACTTTGACAAAAGGTGACTGGATCTCTAATTATAACCAGTCAGGAGACTCAGGCCTGTCCATCACTCACTTCCAGCGAAGTGAGGTACCTTATCCTGCAGCATAGCTCTCATCAAGCATTAAGGTCAAGTTCTGGCAGAGCCAACACAAATGAGCCGAGTGTCTTGGATTAGCAGTGCTAGCGTGTTGGTAGTCCATCGTTTGCAAGGAGGGTATAGTGTAGCATTTAACCACGTCAGCTCTTGTGAGTCGGTCTTTAGACACATCAAATTTCAAGGAAAAAATCGAATTTTGTTTAGAAATGTACTTCAGGAGAAAAAGGCACCTATCTTATGGTTTGTCTACACGGCAACTTAGTGCATGGCAAACCGGGGTGAGAATTAAGGAATACGCCAGACTGCGCTTGGATTTCACTGCACTGTAGCAGCAGCAAGCCGGTGCATTATAGGTGCACACCCTGGCTTGCTGCACAGTAATTTGCCTAGCAGACCATCCCTTAGTTACCTTTGCCAGTAATTAATAATACCATCAAAGTCAGCAGCTGCTCTTCACCCGTGTGCCAAAAAGTAACCAAGCACAGTAAAATCAAACCCAAGCGCTAACCTTCTCCACTGCAAACATCAGCTTTTGTTGTTCCAAAAGTGTCGGTAAAAAGATGAGCTGTGCAGAATGCCATGAAGATCAACAAATTCAGGCTACTTCTGATCTGGGGAGGTTCCAAAGTGGAGGTACTCTCATAGATTAATGGTATTGGAGACAGTTGATAGAATTAACAACCACAGCATGGGCACTTGACTTTCATCCATTCCCAGGAGGAGATCACCTGCTAATGCCGCTAGTGCGGTTACAGTCCAGTACCCAGGTGTGTGGCCAGATTGACAAGACTCAAGGAGACCCGAGGCACCTAGGTGCTCAGAGAGTTCTCACTAGAACCTTCGCTAGAATCTTAACCAAAAACGGAAGATTTGAAACTACATAATTGTTAGACAGATTGTCATTGCCAAGTGGTGGTATTGTTATGCTGGAGGCAATCACAGACCGCACTGAAGCTAATGGCTATGCTGGCTACCATTCATTCAGGCTAAATGGAATAAGCAACTAAGCTCCTTTGTTGAGTATATATATAGCTGAAATAACTGAAACCACCGCCCAAGGTGCTGAGCCACGTGGAAAGACCTGAGCAAAAACTAACTCAGGAAGAATAAGAATTTCCTTGGGACTGATTGAAAACACAGGGGCTGGGCATTGATTGGGAGCCTATATCTATTTTATCTGGTTTCTCATTTCAGTATTTGGATTGAGTCAGTTCTAACAGAGGGGCCAAGTTAATTTTCACCATGAATCTAGCTTTCTAAAAAAAGGCCTTACTGCAAGAGATGCACCAAAAATGCCCCAGAAAAACTAGAAGCTGATGAGTAATCTCGTATTGGAGACACTAGACTGGGAGTTGGGAGATCATGATTCTCTTCCTGGCTCTGACACTGACTTGCTTTGTGACCTCGGACAAATCCCTTATTTTCTCTTTGCCTATGTTTCTCCTCACTTTGTCTATTTAGATTGTAATCTCTTTGGGATAGAGACTGTTTCTAATTACATGTTTGGATAATGCCTGTCATAATGGGCCCTGACCTCACTTGGGTAGTTAAATGCTATCACAGTATAAATGTTTGACGGATAGCCATTCCCATTTGAAACGATATTCAAATGCACCATCTCAAAAAAGTGTTTTAATGTCAGCCAGCATGGATTTGGGCAGAATGATGATATCACTTCTGGAAGCATGTGGCACAATTCAGCTCAGAGTTAGTGGGTGCTATTCCAACTGCAGGGAAGGGAAAGAATATGACCCACGTTCTTTTACATGTAACACTACCAAGAGTGACTTATGTATATTGCAGAGCTAACATACCCCAAACCAAGCCAGCACATCAGAGGTGTCTGTCAATGGAGATGTGCAAGAGGAAAATTAAAATCCTATCTCATCTTTGCTAACGGCTTCAAACCAACTTTTCTTCTTCACAGCCAGCACTCTGGGCAGGACTCCCCACCTGAACATCTAGCCACCTGAATCTACATTGCTGCTTAAGGCTTGTTCTTTTACTAATCACATAGCCAAAGGGAAAACATTTGCTCCTGTGAGCATCCCCCTTTTGACAGGGAACATTTTTTGACAAGCTGCCCCTCCCCTTCCCAGACTGATATGCCTGCCGCACCTGTTCTTGAGGGCAGTGCGGTGACACAAAAAGAAGCTAAAGCCACACCGGGCTCCAGGAGCAATGAGGAGGCAGAGGTTTGGAAGCGAGGTTGGCCGGTTTGCAGGATCAGAGAAGAGCTGTGCCTGCAAAAGGAAGCCAATTTTTTTTTTTACTGAAGATTATGTTCCTGGTTAATATTGAAAAGCTAAGAGACTGAACAACTGAGAGACAGTGATCATGTTTTCCTGGGAACCAGGAATCTGCTCCTGTGTTCCTGTCCGTTTTACAAAATACTGAATTTTGCCCTGGTTATGGGCTCCGATGCAGCTTGGAGACCTGAGTGAGCCACTGGCCTGCTGAGTGGGGCTAGCTAGCCTGTGTGCATCAGGAACCTTAGTGTGTCACATGTTGTCAACCCTCTGTCTCCTCACAGACCTCCCTGGGAGCACCCCCATCCTTCTCTCAACAGAAATCCTTTGGACCAGGGCTGCTCAACATGTAGAGTGCCAGAGAAGTGAGGTGGCTTGACAGAGGAGCATGAGGAGTGGGCCTACCCCCATCTCTCTCCCTTCCACACCCACTGCCCGATGCCCATGGAAAATGCCAACCCTTGCCCCTGCCATGTTTCTCACTTGAAAAAGCTGGTAGCCAAAGAAATGAACATGAATGGCTGGAATAAAGCTGACTCACTTTGCAGGATTGCTCATTCCGGATGAAATTTAACCCAAGACAGAAGGCCTGCCCATGTCCCTGTATACACAGCATTGACGCATAGGGTCTTGTGTAGGTTGTCTATGGGATTTAGAACACAGGGTTGTCTCTAACTAGACATTTCTGAGGGGAAGTTACTTGTTCCTGACAGCCCTGGAGTGCTGTTGTGACAAACTACTTTTGATATCACCCCATAAAAACCTCAAGCAAAAGGAGAAGGCAGGTATGGGAAGGAAGGGTGGCTGGCTGCCTGGCTATGGGACTGGCAGAGAGCTCAAAAGATCTGGGTTGGAGTCTGAGCTGTCCCACAGTAATCTTGGATGAGTCATTCATTATTATTGGTATATTGCACTGGGCTCTGTACAAACACAGGACACAAGATAGTCCCCACCCCAAAGAACTTGAAAGTGAAGTATAAGACAAGAGACAACAAATGGATACAAACAGATGCAGGAGTACAAGAAAAAAAATTCACCTGCATGATAAGCAGTAGTCTCAGCAGCCTAGCTCAGCTCTCATTTAGTTACCTAAATAAATAGCTAGATTTTCAGAAGTGTTCAGTTTTTGGGTATGGAGCTCTTTTGAAAACTTGCCCATAAGTGTTACTGTGGGAGCTGCAGAGTGCAGAGTTCTTTTGAAAATCTGTTTTTTATGTAGGTGCAAAAATGGGAGCTAAGCGCTTTTCAAATCTAGCCCCCAGCAGGGGTCGTGAGCCATTGAAAACCTCTGTGCCTCAATTTCCCCACCTATAGAATGGGGATAACAATCTTCATGGACCTGTTGTGGAGATAAATACATTAAATGTTTGTTGAGGCCTTAGGATACCAGGATGATATAGGCCATACAAACGCACAGAATAGATAATACTTAGGAAATCTCAAAGCACATTATAGTCCAGAGGACAGTTTACTACCATGAACTATGGAAGCAGATCTGATTGAATGATAAGATGCCAATAATTTATCGGACAATTTTGTCCAATAAATTATTTGCAAACAAATATTTTTCATTATCTGAAGCACTCTGAAAATGGTTGAATAATATCTGGCAAATAATTTGTTTGACTGAATTTGATGTTGAATTATTTGTGAATATATTTATTTTGTTATTCCTACCAGCTTTCCCCAGAGTGGATGTTAACCTGAGAGGTTCTGTTCCTGCATTGGTTAAAAAACCATATGGCTGATTGCCTATGGTGAAGGGTGAAACTGTTTGTTTGCAGCTGACATATCGCTTATCTGAGAATGGAGAACTCTGCTGAAATGGGCTGTGGTTCAGGCTATATACACATCAATATGGCTATAAAGAAGTATGTTTAACTGTGTAGCTGGCTTGCTACCGACTTATGATATAAAGATGCTCGAGTAAATATAAATAAAATTCTGTCCTTTGCCAGAATCTGATAGAGCAATATAGAAACTCCCCCAGGATAAACAGCTGCATCGGAATAAGAGTGTTCATCCATCTTTCAGTGTTAAATTTTAATTGTCTCTTCTTTAAATTTCTTAGCACTCTGTTTTAAATAATGCTAAGTGTTTCTAAATTATACATAGCCCTGCAAGCCTAATCATAATAAATTTTGCTTTAAGGAAAAGGTAAGTACAGTAATGAAATATTAAAGTGCTCTACTTAAATATTACCATAGTTGATTTTTTAAGGACTTGGAGTTCAAGGTGGCCACATTAATTCATGCTGTAAAGAGACACTATCAAGGAGTTTACAGGCAAATACATATAGTCATGAGACTGTTGTAGCATAACATGGTCAGATCTAAAGGTTTGATCCTGCTCCCCTTGCAATCAATAGCAAAATATCCATTGACTTCAATGGGAGCAGAATCAGCCCAAATATATACATGCTTGGATGTCTGTTTTCCCCTGACCCATGCACTGAACTATGATTAACATTAAAGTGAGTAAGTTTAGCCCTAGGCATTTTTCTGCCTCGGGCAAACTTCAATATGCGTATCCTTTCTGTTCTAGCTCATCTTCTTTGCTTTTACCTTTTCCTTGAGTTATTTGCTGGCAAGGTTTTTAACTTTAAAGACAAATGATCAAGTGTTTAAGGCACTAGACCATGATTCGCAAGATCTGGTTCAGTTTCCAGCTCCGCCACAGACTCACTGCATGTCCTTGGGCAAGTTATTTAATCTCCCTGAGCCTCCGTTCCCCCCGCCCATCTTTAAAATTGGGTTGATAATATTTCCTTTCTCTCAACCTTTGTTTATCTTGCCCAGCCCAGGAAGGGGATCCAGAGCTTCCCTCCCACAATGTCTCCCTCCCTCAAGCCAGGCAGAAGGTGGTAGGGGTGTACCTCCCCTATCCCATGGAGGCTGGGGCAGCTGGAGTTCAGCCTGGCACTTAGGAAGAGAAGGTCCTGTGCTGAGCAGAGCAACAACTAATTACCCAGCACCTGCAGGCCCAGGTGGTAGCAATGGGAGGGGCAAGTGGGATCCAGTGGGTGGAGATAGCTTTAACTAGGAAGGGAAGATAAAACCTAGGGGAGGTTGACAAGTGCAGTGATACACAGAGGGAGCTGCAGCCTAGATGGAGGGTGGAAGGAAACATGAGGGCACTACGACTCTCAGAGTAGGGGAGACAGCAGAAGAGCATTTAGACATGAGCGTGAGAGAGAGCTAGATATGGGGGGAATCTGCTGTATTTATTCTTCATCTCCTGTCCTAACTTGTTGCTTAACAGCACTCAGCAACATTACACATTTGGCTCGTTTCACCCCAGAGTTGGTTGTGTTTCTGTGGAACTTTGTGCGTAGTTGCTGTGTAAAATTTGTTCAGCTTGTGAAGCAATTATGGACCCTTTGGGATGAAAGGCACAATGCGCATGTAAGCCGATCTTATTTCTCATCGCCAGAGCTTTCTATTTTCCCAACCCATGTCCTTTTCACACCGCTCTGAATGTTTTATTGATGAAAAGAACATAATAACTGATGTCTCCTTTTGCCTTTTCTAATTCCTTTTGTCTATTTAGGGGCTTGATGGAAAGTCTTGGTGGCTTGTTCTTCCCTTGCTTGTGGGACAGCACTTCACATTTGGCAATGGGTCAAGAGGACTAAGGGGCATGTCTACTTCTGCCCATGCTTCTTAAAGCTGCCAAAACAGGACCAATGAAGATGTTCACCAGGCTGCAGGTGCTTGCCCTTGCTTTGCTCTCCAAAGGAGTTTTCCTTTCCCTAAGTGACCATAACTTTTTAAGAAAGGAAATTAAGATCGAAGGAGACTTAGTCTTAGGTGGTTTATTCCCAATTAATGAAAAAGGCACCGGGACGGAAGAATGTGGGAGAATCAATGAAGACCGAGGCATCCAGCGCTTGGAGGCTATGTTGTTTGCCATTGATGAAATCAACAGAGACAATTACTTGCTCCCAGGAATTAAGCTTGGAGTTCATATTTTGGACACATGTTCAAGGGATACATACGCTTTAGAACAGTCTCTGGAGTTTGTCAGGGCATCTTTGACGAAAGTGGACGAAGCGGAGTATATGTGCCCCGATGGATCTTACGCCATTCAAGAAAACATTCCATTACTCATTGCAGGTGTCATAGGTGGTTCTTATAGCAGTGTCTCCATACAGGTAAGACATTTCAAAACTTACACCCTCCAGAGAGAACTATTCATCTTGAGCTTCCCTGAAAGAAAAACCTACTAAATATGGTACAGATCATGGGTCACATTTGTTCCTAGAACCAATGAATTTACACCAAGGATGAATCTAAACCAAAGTGGTTTTTTTAAAAATCTGCTATAGCTTAAATATGGGTAGGCTGGGCATTTCCTTTAGCGATGGTAGAACCTGTGGGGATTTGTGATTTTGAAAAAATTAGATAATATATTGTAAGCTTTGACTTTACCGGAACTTTTTTGAATATCATGATTTTTTTTAAATTTCAATTCATACTACCACTTAAGCCAACAGAAGTTTTTCCACTGTCTTCAATGCTCATTGGATGAGATCTTATATCTAGAAGCCACAATTTTAATGAGTTCTAAATTTTCTGTCCCTTCCTTATTTATGTGTGTTGTTCATGACAAGAATGTGTTCAAATCTCTGTTGTGTATGAATGGAGAAGGTGTCTGAAGAGGTGCCTATAAAGCTAAGCTATGAGAAGTCTGAGTACAGCTGATTAGGTTTTAGCTGAATTAGAGAAGAAACCCTGACCTTTTGTTTTGTACATCAGGTGAATGCAAAGAACAAATCTTTTCTTCCATTTTTTTACAGAGATTCTGCCTGTTCCTCTACCTATCTAGCATGTCTACAGCACCTTTGCCATAGGATAAGGGTGCTGAGACTTCCAAGCATCTTCTAAAATGTTCATCTCTTGCCTTGGAATGCAATACCCATCACTATAAAAATCCTCTTGCATCTTTGGCGGAGGCTGATCTATTTTCAGTTCTTTTCTGCTGAACCAAAATATACCCTCCTTATTCACAAATGAGCACTGTCTTACTCCTCGAACAGTCCCAGCTAAACAGATGGGACAACTTGCCAGTAAGGTGCTGCACACTGTATTATATCAGTATCAAACAGGACAAAATCCTGCCTCGTGCTACTAGCAGAGAAAGAAGTCATAGGGAGCTTCATCTGTCCCTTGCAGAAACAGACAGGATTTCAGCTAGTGCTAACTTCAACTAGCACTAAACTAAGGGACTGACTGTCACCCTAGACAGCACACCAAGGCTCCACTGGCTTGAGAGGACAGCCAGGTCCCTATGTTAACATCATAGAGTTTAGAATAGCCACTAAGTGAGAATACAGCCTCCTCTTTATGGCGCAGACTGTGGCCTGTTTGGCATGCACATGCAGGGGAGTTAGGGGGTGAAGAGCAGCCTCTGGCAAGCTGCTACCCTCTCCCACATAAAGTGTGGGTTGAGCTTTGACTCTGCCCCACAATGTACCAGACAGCCATGCCAGGGGATGTATTCTGTGCCACATAAAGGGTTGGTGCGGGGCATGTTCCTCCCCACCAGAGCAAGGGAGAAATCAGGAAGCAGATTGTGACCCCTGAGTCCTGAATCGCACTGTTGGTGGCTCTGCCCAATACACAGGCCTCCACAGTTTAGCCCTAAAGGAACAGTAAACACATCCTTATGTGCATCTCCTGCCAGCATTCCTGAGTCATCTCCTGCTGTGTGCTATCTGGAATGCTCTAGGACCTACTGCTCTGCAAGCATCATTCCACCTCTTTGCCCCCAGCCTCTGGCACCTGCAAGGGCAGGATTAGGTCCGATGCCTTCTGAGGCACCTGGGAAAGAGTGTGCATCGCAATGATTATGCTAACAGCTGTGTCAGCCTCCCTTAGCTTTGGTTGTGGATGATGAAACAGCAGTAAGCTTACTAATAATTGATACTCTATCACTTCCATTCACCCAGAAGCACCTCTAGATTCCTGGGACGCTCCCATTGACATCAGTAGGAATGGACAAGCCAAGAGTTCAAGGAGTTTGAGTGCAGACGTCAAGAATTTCAAACATAGTGGCCTAAAGTTAAATACCTGAATCCATATTTAGACATCTCGCTAAGGAGGCCTGACCTTTAGAGGTGCCACTCCCATTGGCTTCTGTGGGAGTTGTGGGCACTCGGTGTCTTTGAAAATCAGGCCATGTTAATGACCGGATGGGCCTGCATGTCAGAGGAACTGAGAATGCAAAGGTCCCATGACTCCAGTTAGAAACGGAGGCATTCAGACTTCAAAAATCAGGCCCACCACGTTTCTAAATATGGATTTAAGTGTCTGACTTTAAGCACCCACGTTTGACCTCAAAGAATTAAACAGCTACAGATCCACCCCACAGTTTCTCTAGAAAAGCCACAACAGATTCTGTGCAGAGCCCTTTCAGACAGGAAAACATTTCTGTATTTTGTGTCTTGTGAATTTGCTGTTGTATTTCTGAACCTCCCCTCCTCCCCACTAGAATTCTGTCTGGACAGCTGTCTGCCCAATCACTTCCCTGTGCTCCCACTGTCAAATTTCTGCTTCTTTCATTATCCTTCCACTCAGGAAAGAGAATTCTTTGGTAAGTCAGCAATAAGCATATGTCCCCCAGAGCCAGTGTACACAACAGGCACTTTTTGCAGAGAGCAGAAACTACAAGAGAATGTGAAATGCTTAATTTCTTGGTCAGCCTTAATTATCATTAATGAAAAATGGGATAATTAGTCTTCAGATGCTGTGTATAAATTAGCAATGAGCCCAATCCACACACAGCCTGATCCTGGAAAGACCCTTACCCAGGAGGTTAATATTTCATTACTCATGTGAGCAATCCCATTGCAGTCTATGGAACTACTTGCATAAGTAAAGACTATTTGCATGATTTAAGGTTTGGGATCGGACCCAGAGTTTCATTCAGATTTGGAGATGGATTCTCCAAAGTTCAGGGATGTTCACATCAGGGCTTGGTTGGTTTCTAGCTCTAGTTTAAATGAGACAGACATCCTGGTTTCAGCTAATCTACAGCAGGATTTTTGGACAGACTTTTAATGTAGTGATCATTGAAGAGTCTATGTTAAGTTCCGTTTTAAGTGAGAGGGGGGAAAAGGGAGCCCATTCTCCATATGTGGGCACTTTAATACCATGTCCAAATGCCACGTTTAGACACTCAGGTCAGCACTTACAGGAATTTACACGTGTAAGTGGTGATTCATGTGTCCAGATACTGTATGTCCAGATTCACATCCACTTTTGAAAACTGGACCGACCTGGTGTCTTTAATGTAGGAATGAGCTCCATTCACCCTACCACCAAGGTTTCTTTCTTAGGAGTATAAAGACATCAATTTAAGTGAACTATATGCTGTGCATTTCCACATCAGACTGCAGGTAGTTCCACAATGATATAGAGCTTGATACTGCCAGAAAATGCCTCCACTCTGCAGAGCCATAACATTTCCTGGGATACAACCATGAAAGTTATTTCTGAATTAAGCTCTTCCTTAGTGGCAGAACAATGTCAGAGCAGCCTCTCTATGCTGCCTTCACCTCAGGGCGCAGAACTTTTTGCTAGGCCTAGTACAACTGCGACATTTAGCAACCAGGCTTTGGGAATAGGGTCTTCCCTTACTGACTAAATGACTGTTATAATTCTGGGAGGGAAATTCAGAGAGAGACTGTGGTGATAAGGCAGTGTTCTCTCCTTGACTGACAGATCTCTTCAACCATGCAGGTCTGCCAGCAAAAGTGGGAAAAGGGGATGTATGGCCTGAAAACTTATCCCCTTCACAAACAAAAAAATCTTAAGCCATCCAATCTGAGACCATAAAGAATATGCGACCTGTGTAACCAATCAAAACAGCATGAATTACAGATTTTCAATACTTACAAAGAAGGATCAGTGACAAAAAAAATTGCTTCTTCTATTTTCCCTTCACTAGGAAGCTCGATTGGTTCCTCTGAGGTCTGAACCCAGAAACCAGAGCTTTCATCACCTCCTGGCTGGGTCACTAGCTCATTTTAAAGGTGGCGGTATCGCAGAGACTGCAGCTCAATCAAATCAGTATCTTAGATGTCTGTATACTAATGCGAGAAGTATGGGGAATAAGCAGGAAGAACTCAAAATGCCAGTAAATAAACATAACCATAACATAGTTGGCATCACGGAGACTTGGTGGGATAATACACATGACTGGAATATTGGTATATCTTGCTCAGGAAGGACACGCAGGGAAAAAAGGGAGGAGGTGTTGCCTTATATATTAAAAATGTACACACTTGGACTGAGGTTGAGATAGAAATATGAGACAGACTTGTTGAAATTCTCTGGATAAGGATAAAAGGAGTAAAAACCAAGGGTGAAGTCATGGTAAGGGTCTATTACAGACCACCAAACCAGGAAGAAGAGGTGGATGAGGCTTTTTTTAAACAACTAACAAAATCATCCAAAGCGCAGGACTTGGTAGTGATCATGGACTTCAACTACCCAGACATCTGTTGGGAAAATAACACAGGAGGGCACAGATTATCCAACAAGTTCTTGGAATGTATTAGAGACAATTTTTTTATATCAGAACGTGGAGAAAGCTACTAAGGGGGGAGGCTGTTCTAGATTTGATTTTGACAAATAGGGAGGAACTGGTTGAGAATTTGAAAGTGGAAGGCAACTTGGGTGAAAGTGATCATGAAATGGTAGAGTTCATGATTCTAAGAAATGATAGGAGGGAGAGCAGCACAATAAAGACAATGGATTTCAAGAAGGCAATCTTCAGCAAACTCAGGGAGTTGGTAGGCAAAATCCCATGGAAAGCAAGTCTAAGGGGAAAAACAATTGAAAACAGTTGGCAGTTTTTCAAAGAGACATTATTAAGGGCACAAGAGCAAACTATCCCACTGCATAGGAAGGATAGGAAGTCTGGCAAGAGACCACCCTGGCTTAGCCAGGAGATCTTCAATTATCTAAAACTCAAAAAAGAGTCCTACAAAAAGTGGAAACTTGGTCAAATTACAAAGGATGATTATAAGCAAATGACACAAGTATGTAGGGATAAAATTAGAAAAGCCAAGGGCACAAAATGAGATCAAACTGGCTAGGGACATAAAAGAAAACTAGAAAACATTCTACAAATACATGAGAAGCAAGAGAAGACTAAGGACAGAATAGGCCCGTTACTCAATGAGGGGGGAAAGACAGTAACAGAAACTGTGGAAATGGCAGAGGTGCTTAATGACTTCTTTGTTTCAATTTTCACCAAGAAGGTTGGTGGCAATTGGACGTCTAACATAGTGAATGGCAGTGAAAATGTGGTAGGATCAGAATCTAAAATAGAGAAAGAACAAGTCAAAGATTACTTAGACAAGTTAGATGTCTTCAAATCACCGGGGCCTGATGAAATGCATCCTAGAATACTCAAGGAGCTGACTGAGGAGATATCTGAGCCATTAGCAATTATTTTTGAAAAGACAGGAGACATTCCAGAAGACTGGAAAAGGGCAAATACAGTGCCCATCTATAAAAAGGGAAATAAGGACAACCTGGGGAATTAAAGACAAGCTTAACTTCTGTTCCCGGAAAGATAATGGAGCAAATAATTAAACAATCAATTTGCAAACACCTAGCAGATAATAGGGTGATAAATAACAGTCAGCATGGAGTTGTCAAGAACAAATCATGTCAAATTAACCTGATAGCTTTCACTGACAAGGTAACAAGCCTTGTAGATGGGAGAAAGCAGTAGATGTGGTATATCTTGACTTTAGTAAGGCTTTTGATTCTATCTCGCATGAATGTCTCATAAACAAACTAGGAAAATACAACCTAGATGGAGCTACTATAAGATGGGTGCATAACTGGCTGGAAAATCATTCCCAGAGAGTAGTTATCAGTGATTCACAGTCATGCTGGAAGGGCATAACGAGTGGGGTCCTGCAGGGATCAGTTTGGGGTCCAGTTCTTTTCAAGGCATTACAAGTGCTTTGGAGGATAGGATTAAAATTCAAAATGATCTGGACAAACTGGAGAAATGGTCTGAAGTAAATAGAATGAAATTCGATAAGGACAAATGCAAAAGTAGGAAGGAACAATCAGTTGCACACATACAAAATGGGAAATGACTGCCTAGGAAGGAGTACGGCAGAAAGGGATCTGGGAGTCATAGTGGATCACAAGCTAAATGTGAGTCAACAGTGTAACACTGTTGCAAAAAAAGCAAACATCATTCTGGGATGTATTAGCAGGAGTGTTGTAACCAAGACACGAGAAGTAATTCTTCCACTCTACTCCACACTGATTAAGCCTCAACTGGGGTATAGTGTCCAGTTCTGGGTGCCATATTTCAGGAAAGATATGAACAAATTGGAGAAAGTCCAGAGAAGAGCAACAAAAATGATTAAAGGTTTAGAAAACATGACTTCTGAGGGAAGATTGAAAAAATTGGGTTTGTTTAGTCTGGAAAAGAGAAGACTGAGAGGGGACATGATAACAGTTTTCAAGTACATAAAACGTCATTACAAGAAGGAGGGGAAAAAGTTGTTCTTAAACTCTGAGGACAGGACAAGAAGCAATGGGCTTAAATTGCAGCGGGGTGGTTTAGGTTGGATATTAGTTAAAACTTCTGAGTGGTTAAGCACTGGAATAAATTGCCTAGGGATGTTGTAGAATCTTCATCATTGGGGATTTTTAAATAAATAAAGAATTGGAGATATATCCATCTCCTAGAACTGGAAGGGACCTTGAAAGGTTATCAAGTGCAGCCCCCTGCCTTTACTAGCAGGACTAAGTACTGATTTTTGCTTTAGACCCTTAAGTGGTCCCCTCAAGGATTGAACTCACAACCCTGGGTTTAGCAGGCCAATGCTCAAACCACTGAGCTATCCCTCCCCCCAAGAGCAAGTTGGACAAACACCTGTTGGGGTGGTCTAGCTAATACTTGGTCCTGCCTTGAGTGCAGGGGACTGGACTAGATGACCTCTCGAGGTCCCTTCCAGTTCTATGATTCTATGATTCACGCAGACTGTGGCAGCCCACATCAGCAATGGGTATGGCTGCTGTGAGCAGTTGGGGCTGGCAGGAAATAAAGATTATTGTTATCCACTGGAAAATAGGCAGGATGTAATTAGAATAGATGATAAGTATTACAAAACTGTAATTTAGCCGTGAAAATGAAATTAACAACATAGAAAAAAGCACCGGGAAGCTTTAATGACCACATATGATCTCAGTTCTGTGGATCATCCAACAATCAGTACCTTCAACAGTGTGATACTGGGGACTGTAGCTTTAAGGGCTGAGCTTCCCAGACAGAGAGTTTAGGCAGGACGCTAAGAAGCTATTGTTATTATGCTCAGCCAGTTGAAACCAGACACAGAAAAAAGCAGTGAGGAATCCCTGAATACCACAAACAGCACAGTACCCATAACACCAAGCTACTGCTTTGGTACATAGCTATCATGATTATGGGAGCATTAAATATGCATAGATCAGTTTCCCAAACTGTGGCCTACAGACAGCTGACTAGACACACGGTGCTGGCTCCTCTTCCTTGTTTCTAAATTATATTTTTTAAAAGCTAAAAAGGATCGGATTTCAAAGGTGCCTAAGGGAGTTGGACACCCAGCTCCCAGTGGATTTGCCTAACTCCCTTTGGCTCCTTTGCAAATCACAGCCTAAATTATTTCCTAGCAGTGCTTTTCCATATAAGCATTTGCTGCAGTTGTCACAGGGGAATTATATGATTGTGAATGGGAATGGAGATGGTGCATGCAGTCATGAATGGGAGGCAAGGTGATCTGCAGTGCCATGAATGAGGAGACGTAGCCAAGAGACAGTCTGTTAAGATTTGACCCGCGCTTTGAATGGGCTTGGAAGGATTCGATTTTTATTGGTAAATGTCAATCAAGGTCAATTTCACCATACAAACACAAACTGAAGGAAAAAATATGTCCATCAATAGTAATCGAAATGTACAGATACACACAGTAAGAAAAATACTGCATGAGAAATTATTAGAGTTTGATTTAAGGCTATTTACTTTGCAGATTGCGACAGATGATGTTGACAGTTTGTGTGTTCATGGTGATCAACCCGTAACTTTCTGAATCTCAGTGTGTAATGTCATGGAATAACTAGTGGATGGTCTGCCCCAGTTTCTGACCCTCCTCCATAATTTCCCACAACAGGGAAAATTTAAATCAATTAAAAAAAATTTAAATGCTTAAAATAAGCATTGATATTATCTGTTGAAATGATAAAAGAATATATATATTAAATTCTGTCAAACCTGATCTGAACAAGGTAGGGCTACCCTGGCACAACTCACACATACTCCGTGTGGCCCACCGGCCCCCTGCAATGGTGCCTGAGCCACACCCAGAATTTGATGAGCCTGATACACCCCTGACTAACAGAAGCAATTCTTTTAGCTCATGCAGGAGAGCCTCATGCTTTAAGAACCAGAAGTCCCAGAATCAGTCCCTGCTGCTGACAACTAGAGGAGCATCATGTTCCAGACATGGTGCACATTAGGCATAGGCAGACTGCTGACTCCCCTACTAAATTGCTCACACAAACATCTTCCTTGAAGGGTCTCTTATTGATGTGCTGACAGCTTACAAGAGCTGACACCATCACTGACTGAGGTTAAATGGCTGCAGGCTGCATATGCAAAGACTCACTCTGTTATCACAGGGACAAAAAAATTCTGGTTAGAGACAGTTCTGCTCCTCCATTAAATATTTTCTCTCCCTGCATCCTCCTTTTTATTTCATTGTATTAATTACTGGGGATATTTGTATACAAATACGTTAACTGGGCCTGATTCATCTCCCAGGTACACCTCTATCTCCATTGAAGACAATTGTGTAAACAAGGGACAAATGAGATCAAAATCAGGCTGTTTTTTTCTGAAGGGACCCTTGATTCCTGGTGTACATTTCCTAGGTGATGTCATGATGCAGTTTAAGACATTGCCTATCTAGAGGACTATAATGGTATGAGAGGGCTTATTCCTTCATCCGCTTACTTCCCTGGTCCTTCTCGCATGAACAGAGAGCCACCATACCGAAGTCCAAAGGTGCAAACAATTTGATGTTTACTGGGGTGAACTTCCAGCCAGCATGATTCCAGTTTCCTTCCTCCGTGTCCCCCTTCCCAGCTCTGACGCCACAGAGCCTTGCCTGTGCCCCGTTCCCATTCCCCACCGCCACCCCTTAGCAAAACATGATTCCAATTCCCCCACCCCCATTCCCTGTTCCCATTCTCCCCCTTACTTCCTGATTGACTGCAGACTATATAGTAAAACTTCAGTTCTGCTTAGCTATACCTTAACCAATCGTTTTACCTAAATTTAATTAACCAATCCTGACACATTGTAACCAGGGGAGGCTCCAGGCCCCAGCACGCCAAGCGCATGCTTGGGGCGGCATGCCGCGGGGGGCGTTCTGCCGGTCGCTGGGAGGGCAGCAGGCAGGGACGCTTCAGCGGCATGCCTGCGGAGGGTCCACTGGTCCCGCGGCGGGACCGGAGACTGGCAGAGCGCCCCCCGTGGCATGCCGCCGTGCTTGGGGCGGTGAAATGTCTAGAGCCGCCCCTGATTGTAACATAATTATTTAACCAATTATATCCCACCACCTTAACTGATTTACACCCAGCAAAATTAATTATTATATAGCAGACAGAAACAATCACAGAACCAGACAGAGATTATACAGACAAACAATAGGGAAGTGTCAGCGGGGTAGCCATGTTAGTCTGGATCTGTGAAAAGCAATAGAGTCCTGTGGCATCTTATAGATTAACAGATATATTCAAGCATAAGCTTTCGTGGATAAATAGGGAAGTGGAGACTACAGTGATAGAACAATACAGAAATGAGGATTTTACATCCCAGCTATTGATAAGTGAGTTCTTGCCAGACAGGATGCTATCAAACTGAGTTTTCTTTTACATTTTTTAGGCTCTTCCCTTTTCTGGAGGTGATAGATTGGATCACCTTTCTAACAGGCCCAGATTGCCTTATTTCAATGTGACTAGTTTGGAATGTGAGGATGTGACCCTACGCTTCCCAGCTTATGGCTGCCTCTGCCGCTTAGCCAAAGGCTTAGCCTAAGAACAGGGCCTCAGACTGTCACAGTAAGAAAAGGCCCTTACGCTTTATATCCTAACAAATGGCCACAAGTGAATATGTAGCTAGATGTTTACAGCTTAATTTCTAAGACTTCTGGCAGAAGAAAACGCTAAATAAAGGCATTTTTCTTTGTTTGTGGGGTTGCTTTTTCTTAATTTTTCCCTTTTGGCAGGAATGTTGTTAGATGGCATACATTAATGCAAAACAATAAGCAACTTAAAGAACGTTATGGAGATTTAGTTACAGCTGATTGCTCCTTCATTCCTCTGAGTGGTTCATACGCTGTACATGAGGATGGGTGGGCTGGGACTCCTAAGTAACTTAGCTTCTGTCTCTGTGTTTGATACTGAAGTTATAGCTCAATGGTTAAATTGGAACAGCAACACTCGTGCATTGTAGTTATCCTCTCAGGACGAGATCCTCTAGTCCAGGTGAGCTGTGCGCAGTGCAGGACCCAAACGTATGAGAGAAGATAACCCTAAGCCACCTTTCTATCTTAGTATCAGAGGGGTAGCCATGTTAGTCTGAATCTGTTAAAGCAGCAAAGAGTCCTGTGGCACCTTATAGACTAACAGACGTATTGGAGCATGAGCTTTCATGGGTGAATACCCACTTCATTGGATCCGACGAAGTGGGTATTCACCGATGAAAGCTCATGCTCCAAAACATCTGTTAGTCTATAAGGTGCCACAGGACTTTTTGCTGCTTTCTATCTTAGGTACTTACAGAGCCCCCATTGCTGTGGATCTGAGTGTCTCACAGTCTTTAGTGTACACACCTGTGAAGTACTATTTTCCCTATGTTACTGATGGGGAACTGAGGCACAGCCTCAGACTGCACTGCAGATATGCCTGCATGTGTTTTCCAGCCTGAGCAGACATTCCCACACTAATGCTGATCGACCTTGAACTGTAGCTACAGCATCCTTGAATAAGATCCCATCGGAAACGCTGGGTCCATACTCAGGTGGCTAGCTTCTCTCACTACTTGTGCCACAGTGGCTACACTTCTACCTTTAGCGCACTGGTTTGATCAGACCTGGCATGGGTATGTCTACACACATGGAAATTAAATTACCCCTTCCAGTGGTAGCCTAGTGTCCATGCTGCCTGGTATGTGACATAGCGAAGAGCGCCAGTCTCAGGCCAGACTGCCAAAATATAGGGCACGTACCCTAAACGGGTGGTACATTCTCTCCTAAGATTTCACCAAGCCAGTAACAAAAGTGAGCTCTTGTATCACTGCACTATTTCACAGAGAGCTCACAACAGACCCCGAGGCACTCCAGCCACTGGTTACCACCAGACAGCTGGACTTAGTGATGAAAGGTTATTAAAAATCAAAATTCACCGCACGTTAGGTTCTTCCAATCCCAAAGTCAACACATACTTTCAGAATCTCACCAAATACCACAATGCAGCCTATCTTAAGTAAACCAACTAAACATTTATTTTAAAAAAAAAGAAAAGGAGAGACTTATTAAATGATTAAAGGAATCATATACATTACAATTGATTTCGGAGTCTCTAGGTCAGGATAACTGCAGTCATGGTTATTCTGCTTGCTTGCAATAAGTCTCTCTGGGTCACCCAAAAAGATTGAGGGTCATCAGTCCTTTGTTGAAAGCTTCCTTCTTGTTGGAAAATCATAGTCCAGAGAAATGGAGCAGGATTGAAGGCAAAGAATGATGTCACAGTCTGCAATTTATACCCTTTAGTCCAGGTGCATGGAAAGTTACTGGCACAAACATGGAGTCCTGGGTCACATGTACCTTGCTGAGTCATGAGGCATTCATTGCCTACCTGCTGCCAGAAGCAACCACGGGGGGTGTAGGGAAGTGAACCCAAGTCTCCTAAATCAGGGCCCTAACTTCTGAACCTCCTTCTTTTTTTCCCTTTACTACTCCCCTATTTGTAGATCTGGTCTGGCCCGTGGTGACCCTAGAACAGCTTGATGGCCTGTGTGACAGGAGTTGGTGTTCTCAGGACAGATCACAAGTAGTGCACAAGAAAGAAATTCAGAACTACGATATATGAACAGAGCCTACTCCAGTTTTTTACTCATGATGAGACTTGACACAAACCCAGGTCACTGAGTCCCTCACTCTCACGAGCACTACATTTACTCACACATGTTTTGAAGGAAAAGCAGCCTTGTTGTAGGGAACATCTGCTTCAACTCTCTCATGCATATCACTCCTTTGCAAATCAATTTTCCCTATTATCTACCTACCTAAAATGACCCCCTATGCACTTTTAAATATATATATATATATATATATATATATATATATATATATATATATATATATATATATATATATATATATTTGGATTAAGAAAAATAGCATAAAAAGACCAAACATGAAAATTGAAGGCATTATCATTGCATACAGAGATAAATGTGTTGCTGGCCACACTCTGACCTACATTTGCCCCTGCAAACACTGCAAACAAAACAGCTTACAAGCTACTTGGAAGGTATGTGGCAGCTGTGCCTCTTTCTTAGAAAACCTGGGTCCTTGGCTCTGCCAGTGGCTCACTGTGAGATCATGGACGAGTTACTTACCCTGCCTGTGTAAAATGTAATTTCTAGTACCTACCTTTTGTTCCAGGAGTGTTGTGAGGCTAAATTCATTAAGGTTTATAAAGCGCTATGAGATTCTCAGTGGAAGGAGAACAAAATATTGTTATCTAACAAGATGTCTCATATGTTAATTGAATGTGACCTGACACATGGTAAAGCAGTTATATATAATAACACTATTGACCGAAGACATTAGAGCAAACCCCATCTCTAACCAAAAGTGCCATGGTATATTCAATGCCCGCACAGGGCAGATGTAACCCACACATCTCCTGGATGTGGTGCTCTGTCCTATCTAGTGGCACCGAGACCACTTAAAGAGAGAGAGAAAATGAGTCTGTGATACAGCCTTAGCAAACAGCCGGTTGGCTTTTAGCTCATGCGATAGAGGCTCATGCACTAAGCTCCAGAGGTTCCTGGTTCGATTCTGTCCGCTGATAACCGGGGTGTGTCAGCGTTACAAGTGGGGGCTTGTCTGGGATTTCAGCTGGGAAGTCTCTGAAGCTCGGGATGCGCTGCCTCAGCTAGGGGAAGTATGTAACCCACACACCTCCTGGGTGTGGTGTTCTGTCCCATCTAGTGGCACCAAGACCACTTAAAGAGAGAGAGAAAATGAGTCCACTCTACAGCCTTAGTTAACAGCCAGTTGGCTTTTGGCTCATGCACTAAGCTCCAGAGGTCCCCGGTCTGTCAGCGTTACACAGACAAAATATTATATGTTCAGATTTCATTGGTGCTCAGGAAATCTAGCTCAAAGTGTAAAAGGAAGACTTGAATCTGTGGTTTCTGAAAAGCGTAGGTGTTGCAAACCTGAAACCTAGACCTTCCAGCATTTAGACTAATGAATGACAAGAAAATTGGGTGGGAAAACAAAATTATATGTTGAATAGCAGTGCCTATTCCTGGCAGTACCATTTTTTTAAATGATTATTTTTTCTTGTTTTTCACTTGCTTGAGAATTACAGACAAGGAGCCCTTACCAGCACCTTCACTGCACTGTGGTGTGTAACACACACTGTTTCAAAGTGAAAGAATAGGAACGACGACTTTAAAACAGGCAATTTTTGCCAAGCAAGTGCAGTTCAATGCAAGGCACTTATGGAAATGGCTCAAAGACTCTGAAAGGAACTGGGGTCTCAGTTGTCATTAGACTGACGAATGACAGACTTCCATTTGCACATAACAAGCAGTCTAGACTCCTTCCTAGTCTGGGCCCAATCCTTTCCCCTGGTACAGTCCTTGTTAGTTCCAGCAGTCATCTTAGGTGGAAACTAAGGTTTTTCTCATGACTGGAAGCCTCCTTTGTTCTGTTCCACCCCCTTTTATAGCTTTGGCACAAGGCCGGAATCTTTTGTCTCTCTGGGTCCCTACCCCTCCTTCTAAATGGAAAAGTACCATATTTAAGATGGATTTCAGTATCATGTGACATAGTCACATGTCCTGTGAGACACCAGCCTCCATTCTTCCTGGGCTGCCCTATATGTACACAGGAAGGCTTGCAGGTAAATAAACCATTACAACCATTGTCCTAGTCAATGGGACCCATCAAGATTCTAAGCCACCATTAATGGCCCACACTTTGCATAATTACAATGCGACCTCAGAGTTACACTTCATATTTCTAGCTTCAGATACAAGAATGATACATGCATACAAATAAGATGAACACACTCTGTAGATTATAAGCGTTGTAATGATACTTTATAAGAGACCTTTTGCATAAAGCAGATTCCAGTTACATTATATTCACGTTCAAAGCATATTTTCATAACACATATGGAGTGTACCATCACAATGGCAACAAGGAAGAACATATCTTTCCTCGTCTCCTTCCAGATACAGCCCAAGAGCAACACTGTCTCATAGCTACCCGTATGATCTGGATAGATTGATAGAAACACATTACGTGTCATAACTGCCCAGTAGCAAGGGAAATGGCAGTGTGTAAAAAAGCGGTACACTGCACAACATACATCTCCTAGCAAGTGCAATTAGGGATTATTATAATTATTTAATATTTATATAGCACTGTAGGAGAACATGACACTGTATAGTCGGAGAGCCATGCCGAACAAATAACAGGTCACCACCCTGGGGGGAGCACTGTCCAGAACAGTACAGAACAAAGAGCACAGCTGGAGCGTGTCACCAAACAGGAGGGGCTTGAGGAGTTTCTTTGGAGGAGGAGGCTTTGTATAAATTCATTTGGAGGCCACTCCGAGCATACTGGAATATTCAGTCACATGCCTAATTAGGCCCTTGAAAAACCGAATCACACTGTGCCGGGACAGGACACTCCAGTCCCACCAGTATAAATGCCAAGATTGGATATGCTCCAACCAAACAGTGGTCCTGGTGGCACTGGGTTGAATTCTCTGCTGGTGTATATGGGCACAGCTCTACTGAAGCCAGTGGAGCCAGCCCTTTCGCAGCAGCGAATACGGCCCATTATGCCTCCAGAAGGACTTGGGTTGAGTGAATGGGGCAGCATAAGAACATGAGAACGGCCGTACCGGGTCAGACCAAAGGTCCATCTAGTCCAGTATCCTGTTACCGACAGTGGCCAATGCCAGGTGCACCAGAGGGAGTGAACCTAACAGGTAATGATCAAGTGATCTCTCTCCTGCCATCCATCTCCACCCTCTGACAAACAGAGGCTAGGGACACCATTCCTTACCCATCCTGGCTAATAGCCATTTATGGACTTAACCACCATGAATTTATCAAGTTCTCTTTTAAACGCTGTTATAGTCCTAGCCTTCACAACCTCCTCAGGTAAGGAGCTCCACAAGTTGACTGTGCACTGCGTGAAGAAGAACTTCTTGTATTTGTTTTAAACCTACTGCCTATTAATTTCATTTGGTGACTCCTAGTTCTTGTATTACGGGAATAAGCAGGACTTCAGGCTCCCTCCAGAGCATTGATGCCATCAGAGATAGGGACAGGGTTGGACCTGTAGCCTCTGCTAGATACCCCATCTCCTCCAGGGCAACTCACACTAGAACAGCCATTGTTTGGCGCTTCATAGGTATGTTTGGTTCAAATTCGTAATTACCACCCATTAAAATGTGTCTTTTCCCTATTCCCTCCAGGTTGCAAATTTGCTGAGGCTATTCCAGATCCCCCAGATCAGCTACGCTTCCACCAGTGCCAAGCTGAGTGACAAGTCCCGCTATGATTATTTCGCAAGGACGGTCCCCCCCGACTTCTATCAAGCAAAAGCAATGGCTGAGATCTTACGGTTCTTCAACTGGACCTATGTGTCAACGGTTGCCTCAGAAGGAGACTATGGAGAGACAGGGATCGAAGCCTTTGAACAGGAGGCTCGCCTCCGGAACATCTGTATTGCCACCTCAGAGAAGGTTGGCAGGTCCAACATCAGGAAGTCCTATGACAGTGTGATCAGAGAGCTGCTTCAGAAACCCAACGCAAGAGTGGTTGTGCTCTTCATGCGAAGCGATGACTCTCGGGAGCTCATTGCTGCCGCTAATCGATTCAATGTTTCCTTTACGTGGGTCGCCAGTGACGGTTGGGGGGCCCAGGAAAGCGTTGTCAAGGGCAACGAGCATGTAGCTTATGGAGCAATAACCCTGGAACTTGCTTCCCACCCAGTTAAAGAGTTTGACAAGTACTTCCAAAGCCTCAATCCTTATAATAACCATCGCAATCCCTGGTTCAGGGACTTCTGGGAGCAAAAATTCCAGTGCAGTCTCCAGAACAGAATGCCGCACAGAAAAGCTTGCGACAAACACTTAAATATCAACAGTTCCAATTACGAGCAGGAATCCAAGATCATGTTTGTGGTGAATGCTGTGTACGCGATGGCCCACGCCTTGCACAAAATGCAACGGACACTGTGCCCCAACACCACCAAACTTTGTGATGCCATGAAACTTCTGGATGGCAAGAAGCTGTATAAAGATTATCTACTGAAAGTTAACTTCACAGGTAAAAGAAAGCTTTTGTTTGTGGCATGCAGTGCGTGATGTTTGCTAATGTGATTGGAAAAGTTAAATACCTTTATTATTCTTATATTATTTATCACTTATATGATAGGGATCAGGGCCCCTTTGTGGTAGGTGCTAGAGTAAGAGACACTTTTTACATTAGTCCCCACTGCAGTAAGATACTTACATACAGACATAACACTGAGCAACTGAGAAGTCCTATTGACTATGCACATTAAGGACTTCCCTGAAGCCGGTCTCTACAGATCATGCCATTTAAATTGCCTACAAAATGCAAAAAGCTGGTTGAAATTAACATATGGAGGTGGCAGAAGGTGGATAATGTGATAACGATACACGCATGTTTTCATGGGGACTAGCTGTGCTCACAATGTAGCTCACTACCTGCCTCAGCATTGTCACTGGCACTGTTTAGTCTTTTATTAATGTATCACCATAACAGGACAAAGTAGTTCCATAGGGCAAACAAATAGAAAATACAATGTTATAATTCCTTGGGTTTATATGTCTATCACCCTCCCTAGGCACATATATCACACTCACATTTGTGTGAATTGCATGTGTGATACAATACATGTGTGATACAATACACTTGGCCCCAGAAGTCAGGCAGCACTGGTGAGAGCTTCATAAAAATGGGCTTCACCTGCAAACTTGAGATCGGGATTTGAACCTCATCAAGGTTTGGGGCTTTTCTTGGGTTTTGGCTCAGGCCTCATGGGCCAGATTTTCAAAAGTGCTCAACATCCACAGCTGGAAGGAGTTTTTCAAAAGAGTTCGGCAGAAACCAGCATTTCTCATTGAAAATGAGAAGTGTTCTCAATGGGGGTAGCTGGGAGATGAGCACTTTCAAAAATCTGTTCCTAAAAGTGTTCATACAATCAGGGCTGTCTAGAGGGGGGGGGCAAGTGGGGCAATTTGCCCCAGGCCCCGGGCCCTGCAGGGGCCCCCATGAGAATACAGCATTCTATAGTATTGCAACTTTTTTTTATGGAAGGGGACCCCAAAATTGCTTTGCCCCAGGCCCCCTGAATCCTCTGGGTGGCCCTGCATACAATGGATTGAGCCATCCACTAGATAGTTGCACGTGTTATTTCATCCCCTCCTGAACACATCAGTACATACCATGCACACAAGCACATAGATAATATATGCACAGAATCCGGATGCATTGTGATTACATTTTATTTATTTATTATTTTATGTGTAGCGGGAAATAGCATGGTGGTTATATCTTTTTAGGTTTTAAATCTAATGGAAAGGGGAAAATACAAATCTTCCCCCTTTTAACATGAGCAGAATGTTTTCTATTTATTTTGTTAATTAAGCCAGATTTTGAAGCCCTTACTCCCAATAAAGTGCAGTTACTCATCTAACTAGTTCCACTATCCAGTCAGATGACTCAGATAAGTAACAGCTCACCAGTGAGAATGCAGAATTCATAATCTTTAGATTATTAGCAAGCATTTATGTTAAACTCTAGTTACTTTTATGAAATTAAATTCACATACTACTAATAGAGTCTAACATCACAGACTAATAAACTGCTACCCAATCAAATTCTAGATCACAAATTAAAGTGAGATGGGAAACAGTTTTCCCATCCTGCAAATATTTTCGAGTTTTTGAAAAATTTTCACATCCTGAATTGGGACAAAAAGTTGAAATCTTAGACATTTTTGCTAACTGAAAATAAAAAAAAAATTGGTTCAGGCTAATCAAAAAAATTTTGATTTTTTTATACTATAAATTAAATTTTTAAACAAAACATTTCATTTTGAAAATATAAAAACAGGATGTTTTGACAATGTTGCAACTCTTTTTTTCAAAAATTGCTCACAACAGGAAATTCATTGAAATCAAGCCTTTGCCATTCAGTTTCAGTGAACTGGCATTTTCAGATGAAAAAAAACATTTTGTCAAAAGATTTCCTACCAGCTCTATTGCAGAGATCTCTCACTGGTATTATCAAAAACAATGAGCTACACCAGCTGTATGATCTGATTAATTATTATTATTTTGGAGTCAGTTCTCAGTTATAAGCTGGGATGGGTGAACTGCTAGGCCATTGAAGTCAAGGGGAGTTTTGCTATTGATTTCAATGGGGTCAGGATTTCACCCATGATCTTTACTAGTTGCTGTTAGGCTCTGGGTGTGACATTAATACAATCTCTACCAGATACTAGAAATCTTTCAGAATACAATTACCTGGCATTTTTGACTACCCACTTGCAAATGTCACTAACACTGCTGCCCTTTAGATCTATCAGATGCTTGCTGCTTCATCTTGTCACAGGCTATGTAAATTCTACCTGCATCCATTCCATGTATAGACCACACGTATTCTGGGAATTTCAAGGGCAGATCAATTGCAGCAGCATTTGGGATTCCATTGTTTGCAACACAAAATGGTACCAAAGGACACATCCAAAAATGCATCCCAATGGGGATGGAGGATGGTGTGGAACTTACTTACACAGCACTTATACTAGTGCCAAGTCAGAGTCTGAATGCTGACATTTCCTTAGCCTTGTTAATAGTTCATTACTCTCCAAACAGGGGCGGCTCTAGGTATTTTGCCGCCCCAAGCACGGCAGGCAGGCTGCCCTCGGCGGCTTGCCAGCGGGAGGTCCCCGGTTCCGCGGATTCGGCAGCACGCCTGCGGGAGGTCCACCGAAGCCACGGGACCAGCGGACCCTCCACAGGCATGCCGCCGAAGGCAACCTGCCTGCCACCCTCGCGGCGACCGGCAGAGTGCCCCCCGTGGCTTGCCACCCCAAGCATGCGCTTGGCGTGCTGGTGCCTGGAGCCCCCCCCCCCGGCTCCAAAAAAATCAGGAAAGAAATGTAACAAGGACGAAAATCATATTCAGAAATACACACACAAATAGTTATTGAACACTTTAGCGTTGTTAGGGAGAACACTGCCTCACCATCTGTGCTGAAAGCCTGTGGTACAGATGGACAAGCCTTGCAGGCATAGAAGTAGGCAGCCGGTATTCATGTTTTGTCACCCTGTAAAGACCCAAATATTGATCCTTATTACACACTTCCAGTTTTTATAAATTTGTAAGTTGCATCTTCATATATGCCAGCTAACACCAGTTTGACTATATGTAACTTACATCACCAGTGTATGTAGATGCAATTCAAACCCTGTGACCATAGCATAACAATAAAGGCATAACAGGAATACGTAAGATAAAACAGAGCATGGGGGAATTAGTATATGGTATAATGGTTAGACCTACATTCTAGTCCTAGCTCTGTCACTGACTTGTATATCATTTCTGAGGTTCTGCTTATCCATCTGTAAAATTAAAATAACACATTTGCCTACCTCAGAGGGTCTTGTGTGACTTTAAGGCTGTTACTGAGTGACCAGAGAGGTTGAAGTGTTCTACTGTTTTTTGAATGTTATGATTCCATGTACATTGGTACATTGGCCAAACTGGACAGTCTCTACGCAAAAGAATAAATGGACACAAATCTGACATCAGGAATCATAACATTCAAAAACCAGTAGAACATTTCAACCTCTCTGGTCACTCAGTAACAGACTTAAAGGTGGCAATTTTACAACAGAAAAGCTTCAAAAACCGACTCCAACAAGAAACTGCTGAACTTGAATTAATATGCAAACTAGATACCATTAACTTAGGCTTGAATAGAGACTGGGAATGGCTGAGTCATTACAGAGTGAATCTATTTCCCCATATCCTCACACCTCTTGTCAGCTGTCTGAAATGGGCCATCTTGATTGTCACGACAAAAGTTTTTTTTTCTCCTGCTGATAATAGTTCATCTTAATTAATTAGCCTCTTAGAGTTGGTATGGCTACTTCAACCTTTTCATGTTCTGTATATATATATATATAGATATAGATATAGATATAGATAGATATATATAGATATCCTTACTATATGTTCCATTCTATGCATCTGATGAAGTGGTCTGTAGCCTGTGGAAGCTTATGCTCAAATAAATTTGTTAGTCTCTAAGGTGCCACAAGTACTCCTGTTCTTTTTGCAGATACAGACTAACACAGCTGTTACTCTGAAAGAAATCTTTCAGCAGACAAAGATATAAGACTATCCAATGGCTGGATGCTGAAGCTACTCAAATGCAGACTAGAAATAAAGAGCAAAGTTTTAACAGTGAGAGTAATTAAATACTGGACAGTTTAACAAGGGTTATGGTGGATTCTCCCTCACTAGCAATTTTTAAAACAAAATGGGCTGTTTTTCTGATCTGCTGTAGTTCAAGCGCAATTGTTGGACATGAAGCAGGAATTAATACAGGGAAGATGTATGGCCTGTGTTATGCAGAAGGTCAGACTAGATGATCCCTTTGGGCCTTAAATATCACTGCACATTAACCTTTTTCAGCAGCATGAGCAGAGGGAAGAGATAACTCAATCTCTCATGTCACAGGTCCATCAGTGTGAATGGAGGGAAGAGTAATTTATATCCAGATGCTCACCGCAAGTAGTTGGATCAGAGAACTCAAAGCCCAGTTCATATAAATAGATTCACACACCCTTACCCGCTCCTTAGTTGTTGGCTGGGGTCCCATAAAGGCAAAGACTGACTCCACTTCTGATCTTTAAAATCCCCATAATCCCCCCCGAAAACAGAAGTATAATACTTGGTGTTCAGTATTGCCCATTGGCTGCCAACAGAGAGCTCACTCAGTTACTTCCCTTCTCTCATACTCTTCAGCCCACAGGATTTATGCTCATTTCTGAGAACAACGTTTTACAACCCCCACTCTGTAATTTATTCAGAATCCTGTGGTCCAAGACATAGTTCCTTAGCCTCAAGAGTTCAAGAGCTGGTATTTAAGGTGCCTTTTGACTGTCTTGTGTTGTTGTCTTTCGGGGGGAGTGAAAAGAACATAAGCATTATATTGAGCTGAAGGTAGAGCTTGCAAGAGCAGCTGGAATGCAAGCTGAGGACTTGCTGATCAAAAAAGTGTTAAAGGTGACTATCAATGATCAGTAAAACCAAAGCAAATATGGAGTAAATTCTCTTCAACAAGCACTAAAATTATATTGTAACAAGCTGTATAAGAACATAAGAATGGCCATACTGGGTCAGATCAAAGGTCCATCTAGCCCAGTAGTCTATCTTCTGACAGTGGCCAATGCCAGGTGCCCCAGAGGGAATGAACAGAACAGGTAATCATCAAGTGATCCATCCCCTGTCGCCCATTCCCAGCTTCTGACAAACAGAGGCTAGGGACACCATTTCTGCCCATCCTGGCTAATAGCCATTGATGGACCTATCCTCTGTGAACTTATCTAGTTCTTTTTTTGAACCCTGTTATAGTCTTGGTCTTCACAACATCCTCTGGCAAAGAGTTCCACAGGTTGACTGTGCGTTGTTTGGGGTTTATGTGCACCATTGCCCTCTACTAAGAGCTGAGTGAAATTTTGTTCAAATGCAGATTCGGTGACATCAAATTCTTTCACAATCATGTGCCTATTTCACCAATTATTTGTTTCTTTAAAAAAAAATTCCAAAATAATCAAACTGTTTAGTTTTAAAACTTTCAAAATGAAACATTTTGACTTTTTGTTTAAAAATTTCCTTCCATTTTATTTTCAAATATTTTAAAACGTTTTAAAATTCTCCAAATCAAAATGAAATGTTTTTATTTTGTTGAAACAAAACATATTTGACCTGAAACGATTTTTTTCAACATTTTGATTAATCAAAAAATTCTAAAAAAATCATTTTCAGTCTAACTAGAAAAGATTTTTGTAATGTTTTGAAATGTCCAATTAACTAAAAAATCCATTCTTCACATGGCTCTACTTCTACTATATGTAATCCCAGCTGTAGCTCATAGGTTAAACTGTTAAAAGCTAAAATTACCCAATTCTAAAGGCCATGGGCAACTCAAGCATTCTCCTCTAGGCCTAAGCAGGCCCTGCTCTCTCTTGACAGATTAGCAAATAGGCACACTCCAACCCCCAATGTCTGAATGTCTCCCTGGAATTTCCAGCCCCTGGTCCACTGGACACGCTCAGAATCCACAAATTTGCTGCTTCCAAAGAAACAGTCCACCCCAGCTTACCAGTTTCACCACAGTTCACAACTCCACTTGACACACAGCACTTAGATCTGTTTATAGTGAAATCAAGTAAAAGTTTATATAACAAAGTACAGAGATTTAAGTAATAGCAAGTAGAAGTATGGGAAACAAATGGTTACATATAAAATAAAACCATAACATGCATTCTAGAACCTAGACTTACTTAACTGGATACTTTCATGTCTTATAAAGCAATTCTCACCCAAATTCTTTTCAGTGTTTTACTGCCAGGCTTGGCTGTGATCTTCCATTCATTAGACAAGGCACTCTGTCAGCTTGCCTCCTCGGTGAAAGATCCAGGGTGTCTGCACTGCCAGATATATCAGAACAATCTGTTTTCCTCATTCATAAACTCCCTGCTGTTTTTTCCCGCCCTGTATACTCCTTTCTTATAGATTTTGCAATCTTCTAATCAGCATCTGGCTCAGTATGCAAATAGGCCTCCATTGTGAGGCACCCAGTACACAATGACCAAACAGGGAGATAGGTGTCTATTATCCCTTGTGTGAAAAGAACCTGTCTGAGACATGTCTCCTGCTGGTTAAATGCCTTAAGAACATAATTTTCAGTATAGAACCATAATTCCTTAAATATTATCTGTACCTACGTTTTGCCGGGATTATGCTGATCAGTGGGCTATTTGTTAGAGACCTCAGATGCCACCTTTAGTGAATTATTTTGCATCAATCTGACCTAAGGGATCATTGTAAAATCCAGTGTGTCCCCTCTGCCAAGATGTCCCTGCGTCACAGTCCCCTGTAGCACAGTCATGGGATGTTGGTGTTGGAGGATCTGGCTACAGTGCTTGCTGTTGTCTAAAGCTCTGAATAGCCATGGTGTACAACCAAGTGACAGCCACAGAATCCTACATGCCATTTGTATTATGCACTGTAGCACTGAGACTGGATGATTTAGTGGATTGCACATGCCATGGAGACCCTTTTATCTCTAGGTCCCATCAAATGTAGGTTAGTGGGGTAACCAAAAATTCGTATGATGGGATAGCAGTTCAGTGGTGTATATACATTGAATTGGTGGTGTCTGTCCACTAGTCTAGTCGCATCATAAAACAATTGCCATTACAGTTGGCACTAATGGGTAGCTTCCTTGACAATCTGAGCAAAAGGCACAAGGATTGAATGGAACTGGAGAGTGAACTACCCTCTTACCCTTTCAGGTAGTCTTTGCTAGTCAAGGTTGAGGCACAGTGGGTCAGGCAATATTCATTGCCACAGCATATGCCCTATCTGCTTTATGAACAAACACTCAGATTTCAGTGGGAGTTAGGCGCCTCAATACTTTTGAGATTCTGGGCCAAAGTACGGGCCAAAGATGCCACCAATCAGCTGCCTGACATGAACACTAAACTCCCCTATTCAACAAAGGAGGAAAAATGCAGCATTACACAGCCACTGAGCAGCAAAGATACTTCTTCCCAGTGCTTCACAATTCTCAAAGGACTCTGGGAAGTATGTTACAGCTGGACAGCACCAGGCATGCCTACATTCCTAAAAAGTCTGCAGAAACCAAAACACAGCAACAGAGCCAAAATGGTAATGGCCACATAGTTAGATGACTGAACTTTGATGTCTCTGATACAGCAAACAGCTCTTGATCTCAGTTTCCTTCACTTGAATATTTATATTTCCCACAACTTGTTTCAGCTGAGCTGATCAAATATACATACCGAATATAAATATAAATATTCTCTGCCTGGTTCGTGACTTCTCGTCAGTTCCCTTGGCCATATTGATAAAATAACCTTTCGATGTTATAAACTCTGGGGCATACTCTGCCCTTTCAGGAGTGTAACTGAGGGCAGAATTTGACACTCTGTTTATTGAGCATTGCACATATGTCTGAAAAACTGAACAATGTTCTCAGCTTTCAGATCACATATCTGAGAGGCAGAAGGCTCAGTAACCTAATTTCTCTAAATCACAGGCTTGCTATGTTTTGCCTACTGCATGTTTTATAATTATTATTATTATTTCATCTTTTGTTTCACTGGCAAATATCATCCTGAATTCTAAATGTCAAAAGACTCCACAAAAGAAGAGATTCGAACTAGCAACTACACTCATCGGGCACTTTTCATCTTCAAATCACTAAATTCACTTCTGCAACTTCATTGGCTTCCAGAGCAAGAGGCGAGATAAGCATTTCAATGGGATTATATTATTTGTTATCTCTGTGGCACCATCCATGTGCACAACATTCACACATAGATGAAAAGGGAGTAGGTATGAGTCCACACAAAGTAACACCACTGAGCTTAAATGGAATAAACGCAGTGTGTGAGACGAGTCAGACTCTGTGTCCTACTCCATAGAGTTTACAGTCTAATTTGGGAGCACGAACCCAGTAAAAAGGGCCAGATGCTGCCACACTTGCTCAGTACTTCATTCTACACATAGTCGCAGTGAAGCCAATGGGGGTCTGTGTATAGTAAGGCACTATTTCATAGGAGTTAGAGTGGCAGAATCTGGCCTCCAACTAACAAGACAGTGATGGATATGATTAAATAAGGATGATTCATAGATTCCAAGACTAGAAGGGACCATTGTGATCATGTAGGCTGACCTCAAGTATTACACAGGCCCTAGAACTTCCCCAAAATAATTCCTAGAGCAGATCTTTAGGGAAAAAACCCACCCAATCTTGATTTAAAAATGGTCTGTGCTGGACAATCCACCATGACCCTTGGTAAATTGTTCCAACAGCTAATGAGAGGAATGATATCAGCATACACAGGGAATGGGAAGAGTACACCTCTTATGGAGGGCAGTTATTCCATGAGAGCCTGATGCAAATCCAAAAGACTCC
Source organism: Mauremys mutica (assembly GCF_020497125.1). Lineage (NCBI taxonomy): Eukaryota > Metazoa > Chordata > Testudines > Geoemydidae > Mauremys > Mauremys mutica. The sequence goes on along the minus strand of NC_059072.1, from coordinate 374,592,896 downwards.
TGTTGACTTTGGATCAGGTCCACAGAAAATGAGTTGTTTGAGTTGACGATGATTTATTTGTATTCTGTTAGTGCTCATATACAGCTAGTACGCCATCCCCGCACACAGAGCCAGGCCACTCATTTGGAAGAACATTGGTCATTCACAAATTTAATGTCTCCTCACTTTTATAGGTGGGTATTATTTACATCAGAAATGCAGCATCATGAACCTGAGATTATGGAAAGGGACCTTTACACCTAACAGATAACACCAGCAGCATTTTAAGTTTCCTGCCTGAATCATTTTTTATGTCCCTTATTTTGGGTCTGCATCTCACATTGCATTCCGCATGTGAGCCTTGGCAGGTTGAAAGGTAGTCTTGCATATATTTTTTTGCATGTTTTTGTTGGATATTTAGATTTTTAAATATATAATTTTCTTACTTTATAAAATAGTTTAATATTTATATTCATTATTTTAACGTCTTCACTTCTGATCTCAAAAGTATTGGTGTAAATCAGGAATAACCCTACTGACATTTGTTATTTGTAAATTTTCAGAACATTTTATTTGAGTCTATTTCAGACTATCTGTTGTTCCTTTCAGCTATGGCTTTAGTTATTATTTATTCCTTATTCCTAGTGTGTGATTGGTCAGTGAAGTCACATGACATTGTTTCTGTTCCCTGGCTGGAAAGCGGGAACTTTAAAAAATAGGAGATGGGAAATCAAGGCAATTCTGAGGTGGCCATGCGAGCACTTCCAACACAGATCTTAGCACAGCTACACATTTGTGCAAATATTCACAAGATTTTCATTTTTCTGCAAATATTCTTATGAATAAAAAAGTCACTTGTATGGAAGATTGATGAGAATGAACAAAAAGGTTTGGGAGTCCTATTATAATAAATTCACCCTTATTATTCATGTGAATGTTTATGAATGCTTCCATTGAACTATTCACTCAAGCTAGCCTGGAAATGGTTTTTCCATCCTACTAATATTTTCAAGAGTTCACATTTTTTTCCTAAATTAGGATAAAATCTCAAACTCTCACTAGTGTTTTTAAACCCAGAAATGAAAAATGTTTTCATTTGAGGTCAACTGAGACCTTTTAAAGTTTCAAAACAGTTCATTTCACTTCCAGTATTTTGCTTACATTTCATTTAAAATTTCTAAACAAAACGTTGTTTCAAACAAGAAAGCCAGAATTTTTTGTTCCAAAAATGTCAAAACAAAACATTTTAATAATTTTAAAACCTTTTTTCTCAACATTGTTTCAAGTCAAGAACCTGACCCTGATTTGTAAAGTTTTAGTTTCAACAAATCAGCATTTTTTAAAATTAAAAACACATTAAAAAATGCATTTAAAAATTCTCGATCATCTGTAGTATACACTCAGAACCAGCCAATAGACAACCTGTATCTATTGAAAGCAAATTCAATAAGCAACAAGCTCTATACAGTGGCTAGGCAGGAATATTTTATGTGGGATCATTGTTCTGAAATTGACCTCCCACACAATTCCCATTATAGTCAGTAGTAATTGGATCTGGACAATGTGTCTTTCCTTTTCTGTTTGTTTGATACACATTTTAAACATGTCTAAAGCATTTCAAACAGAGTCTAGTTAAGCATCAGTGCATTTTTATTAGCAGAAATTGGTAATAATGGAATATAATATTTCATAGCTTTTATCCTGAGAATCATTTCCTTGTTTTCCCTTCTTCCTGCCATGAAATCATATTTTGTACAAGGACTTAACTAGCTAACATACTATACTTCTCCAAGGAAAGGCTGCGCTCAGGGATCAGAAGCAGAGAGCTTGCAAAAGAAACATCTACAGGCTGGTTCCTTCAGTTGCAATTTCTCACTTTATGATGGAGACATGGGAATGTTTCTTTGACCTGACCTCTCCCACCCTTTCCACTAACAACGGAACAGTGGTCAGGAACATGCTGAGCCCTGAAAGGGATGGAGTGTCCTAGGTCAAGTCAATAGCAAACCATCTGGTCAATTGAGATGCAGCATTGATGGGCCACAAAGAGAAACGTGTCCATTGCTAACTAGCCAGAAAAATGGTGTCTGCAATATTGGGCCTTCAAGGGTGAGGGGCATAAAGCAGAGGAAACTTGTAGGCTCATTAGCATGCCATCTAAGGCCTAAACAACCAATTCCTCAATGCACAGGAATAATGGCACAGGGCCTAATGCAGACGTGATACAAAAGATGGAGGAAGTTACACATTGACTAGTGGGTGTAAATTGATGTAAATCACATACTGAGGGCTGTACCCCACTTTGTCTTGCACCTCCTTATCCCTGCCTGAGGGTGTTTTTTCTGGCTTCAAGCCCATTCTTCCACTTGCCAACATGTAATCTAACCCACCATTTATGTCACCTCTAAATTTAGCCCAGTGGCTATATTTATATAGTGCCTTTTATCCAGAAAGATCCCACTTTAGAATCGTCGTTCTCAGATGCATGTGCACCACTCTCTGTTAGGTCAATGGGAGTTTCATACTCCATTGGCCCACACGGATGTTGGTCCCTCCATTCACCACAAATGCTGGCACTTGCCACTGTTGGAAACCAGTTACTGGACTAACTGGACACTGGAAATGATCCAGTGTGGCAATTCCTAGGTTCTTAGGAAATGTAAGTACTTCTCTAGGCCACAACCCAACAAGAAGTGAAGTGTAGGATACTCAATAGAACTGGGAGCAATTTCAGGTGGGCACAATGGGTGAAATTTTCCCTGGTGCAGAAGGCTGGCACTGGGCATATGCACCCACTTAAGTCCTACCTAACCCCTAATTCTGAGGGCTGGGTTGGGACATAAGTGGCACTTACGCCCTGCATTGGCCTTCTGCACAGGGGTGAATTTCCCCCATATTGATTCCCAAGTGGAATTTGCCCAGGGCTTCACATGTATACATCTACTCTAAAATGTTACACTTCCCACAGCTTAGTGTCCTGTACATGTACCCATACTAGGCACATGGATTCAGTGCTGAGGAAAGAATGCCACCTTCTAATGCAACTAAAATGATTAGGGGTTTAGAGAGGGTCCCATACGAGGAAAGATTAAAGAGGCTAGGACTCTTCAGCTTGGAAAAGAGAAGACTAAGGGGGGACATGATAGAGGTATATAAAATCATGAGTGATGTTGAGAAAGTGGATAAGGAAAAGTTATTTACTTATTCCCATAATACAAGAACTAGGGGTCACCAAATTAAATTAATAGGCAGCAGGTTTAAAACAAATAAAAGGAAGTTCTTCTTCACGCAGCGCACAGTCAACTTGTGGAACTCCTTACCTGAGGAGGTTGTGAAGGCTAGGACTATAACAATGTTTAAAAGGGGACTGGATAAATTCATGGTGGCTAAGTCCATAAATGGCTATTAGCCAGGATGGGTAAGAATGGTGTCCCTAGCCTCTGTTCGTCAGAGGATGGAGATGGATGGCAGGAGAGAGATCACTTGATCATTGCCTGTTAGGTTCACTCCCTCTGGGGCACCTGGCATTGGCCACTGTCGGTAGACAGATACTGGGCTAGATGGACCTTTGGTCTGACCCGGTACGGCCTTTCTTATGTTCTTATGTTCTTATGTTCCAGCTGATCAGCACTGAAGGATGACAAAAGAGATTCTGTTAATGGTAAATAGACATTTTTATGAGGGAAGTTTGTTAAGCTCATTCTTTTGGTTTGCAAGGACAAAAAAGAGAATGACTGTCTCCAGCATGGAATTCCAGTATCCTGAAGAACAAAAATCCTCTTCTGAGACTCTTTATAAAAGAAATCTGTCATGTCACAGTAGGTTTGGAAGCTATGTTGTCAGTGCCCTTCTAAGTTCTCTACAACAGTTTTTCAACCTCTGCCTCTTCCTGGTCTATGCTTCCACCTTTATGCAGGAAAATACATCAAAATTCCCTTTTTGTCTTTCCCCGCCGAGTCCAGTGATTGCTCCTGCTGTTGCTTAACATTCAGTGGAGCAAAACATTGCGTGGAGGGGGGAAATTTGCGCATCATGGTTTATCCTCCATCCTTGGGAGTGGAGGAATGCAGCAGTATTAACAGGATATGCAACTTGCATGTTATTGGTAAAAGAGACTCCAATGAACTCTGATGGCACTGGCAGGTGACTTGTCAGCTTTGCATCTGGGAGGACATGATACACATGAATAACTTAAAAGCCAGTAGTGGGCATCTTTTATTTCACCATCCCTCTATTGTTATTCGTTGGTGTGCATAGTGTAACTTCACATCTGAACTGGCTGACTAGGCATTTTGGACATCAGTAAGATGTTTCCCTGCATGGTGGTTTAACCCCTCATGATATTAGATGTAATTCCTATATCTTGTGTCTAAGGCAGGAAAGATCCCACAGAAAAGGTATTGACTAACCCAAGCCCCAACTTAGCAAGGCACTAAATCAGTGGTTCCCAAACTTTAACAGCCTGTGAACCCCTTTCACTAAAATGTCAAGTCTCGCGAACCCCCTCCTAAAAATGAATATTTCCAGGGATTTTCTCCTTTACCTGAGTATAAATTATAAAAGCATTGATCTTAGAAATATAAAATTTGTTTTTATGACATGCTTATTACACACTATTTATTATTATTTATCATTACAGTATTTTTAGTACATTATGAAAACGGCAACACTCTTCCAAATCTGACTTTTGTAGCTTGTACCACTTTGAATAAGCCTGTTATAAGACAAGGCTCCTATGTTTTATCAGATGTGAAACAGCATGAAGGTATTTAAGAAGCCACCTCAAAGAGTTCCTCCTCTACAAGCATTTAAGTCTTGAGCAGTCCAGGCAAACAGCGCACGTTACAACAAACCTTAAACTTGCTCTTCATAATAATGTTAAAAACAATCCTAGCTGCCTATTTAATTTTAAAAACAGCAAAAATATCCTCCTCCCTTTCCATTTCTTATAAGGAGTCTTGAAGTTTAAATCTCCTCAGTGTGATAGATAGGCTTGCTTTGATCCTTTTAGCTCTTGGAAGTCCAGGGGCTCCAGGCTGCTGGCCTCGTGCTGCCCGGGGTCCCTAGGGACAGCTCTGTCCGCCATTAGGGAATTTTTCCCCCGAGAACCCCTGTAACATTTAGCGAACCCCCAGGGGTTCACGAACCCCAGTTTGGGAACCACTGCACTAAATGTATGCAAAGAGTCTCACTGAAAGCATGAGCTCACTTCATTCTCCATTTGGAGTCTATATGTTCACACCTCCTCTACGCGCATGTGCATGGCAAATTCACCTTAGAGTAAGCAGCTGTGTACCAAAAAAATTCTGGGAGTTGAACCCCTGCATGTTGTTTGGGGGATTATTATGAGGTGTTGAATCTGTTTACATTTCCAAGTGAAACTCAGGTCATCTTTCCCTTCCACCAATATTACACCCACTGTCCCAACCACTGTAATTGATCTGCTCAGCTACTCTTCTCCATCTTAGCATGTCCATTCCCCCCTGTATGGGCACGAGGGTTACTGTACCCAGAACAACATAGCATTGTGTCGCTATTCAAACTGTACAGAATTGTCTTATCCTTTATACGAATGGCATTTTACATTTAAGCTTAATTACCTTAAAGGGATTGCTCTGCTTGGAGTGCACTATATTTTCCTATTGGAAACACAATTTACCTTTGCAAACATTCTCAGAATTATCAAATTGTATAGTAACTGCTGGAGAATTTTTGATAGTTTTGTAAAAAAAAACCTCACAAATATTATTGCAATACAAGTTATAAAAGCCACATCTGTCAAATTTGGGAGCTCCTTTATATCAAGTCAATTAGACACTAACAGACAGAGGGTCTATTTCAAGGTTCATTTGGTTCCTATTTCTAAAGTCTGAAACTAGCTAATTAAAAACATTTTGAGCATTCTCTGGAAACATCTCTCTAATCCTCCAGGTCCCCCACTCATGAGAAAAATGTCTTCACCATCATCATGCTTCAATATCTTAATCTCTGAGTCTATTCAAATTCCCTTCAGGTTTATCCAAAGAGACACAGATTAAGAGGGACTGACTGAATGTGATAGATATTCAGCGCCTAACCACCCATCTTCCATTATATGCAAATACAATCTGTGGGCTAGATTTTAAGGGAGGAAGGGATGGTGCATAAGCTGCAGAACTGCAGGAGCAGCCCTTAGAGGCACTGTACTTCAAAGACACAGGGGTGAGAAGGGGGTGTTGGTACATTACCACTGGCTTATACCAGCAGCACATTACAGCACAACCTCCAGGCCAGCTTGGCAACACTAGCCAGTGCATTGGAGACGCTGAGCCTAAGTTCTACCCATCCCTCTCCCCACCAAATTCCAACCCACCTGCTCCTGGGAAGGAGAAAATGGACATGCCCCTGCTTAGACCTTCGTGCCTGGTCCAACGATCCGAGTAGCTTGTGTAGAGTGTAAACGGGTTTCTTGCTCCCTTGCATAGGGCACATAGTCCAAGTCAGAATCTAGGCCTGTGTAAGCAACTTTATAATCCTCAGCATTTGTACAAGCAAGGTCATCAGCTTGCAGATTGATTCAAAGAATCACAAAGGATTTTTAAAGACCTGCTTAGAATAAAGCTTTCCCCCTCCTGAAGTTTCACACCGTCACCCTAAAAAGGTCCATAATTCTTCATAATGGGATTGGGTTCCCCTTGCTCATGTTTACAAAACAACTAGTTGGCCTGAGGGAGGAGTTAGACTGTTTAAAGTCACGCTTTAATTTCCTTGGTAATTACAAGTTGATTGCTAGTATAAATTACCTTGCATGCTTGCTGCCTTTTGTGCCAGCCATTTCTGACAGTGAATAATCTTAACTTAAAAGCCTGATATCAATCCAGAGGCATCACTGCTGAAATCCCACAGTACATTCCGATGGCTTGTCAATTATCAGCTAAACAGAATTCATTAACAAAATTAGACTTGGTATTGCTTGATTTTTAAAAATTATATTAATGCCATTTTAATTTTAAGGATTCATGAGATTTTCCTTACATTTTTAAAAAAATGTAATCTTTTTTGCTAATGTTTATATGTTTCATATTTTCCATGTATCAAACTGAATATTCGTGATAAATCAGCTCCGCCAGCAACTTTCAAAATATCCTGAGTAAGAACGATGTGATGAGAATAAGATCATGTTGGTTATGGGTTGCCACCTTGCAACCAGCCAATGGTTCCTCAACAGCAGAGGCCCCAAGGATCATGCAAGTAGGTGGACAAGACAGAAGGGAAAACATAGAGCATTGTTTTCATGCAACCAAGTCATAGCAGAGACGGCTAGTGAGTTTGCCCTACCTAAGGTCAGGTCTAATTTACAAAGTTTTGTCTGCATAGGTATAGCTGTCCAAGAGTGTGATCAGCTGGCAGAGCTGGGCAACGGGGCCTGCTTTCAGGAAAGACACTGCTTCTTGCACGTACCTCTGACAGCTCATACAAGCTGCTATCACTCAGTACGTCTACACTGCAATTAGCTACCTGTGGCTGGCCCATGCCAGCTGTCTCGGGCTCATGAGGATACGGGGCTGTTTAATTGCAGTGCAGACATTGCAGCTTAGGCTGCAACCTGAGCTCTGGCACCCTCCCACCTTGCAGGTTCCTGGAGCCGGGACTCTAGCCCAAGCTTGGACGGCTACACTGCAATTGAACAACGCCTTAGCCCAAGCCCAGTGATCCCAAGTCAGCTGCAGGTTTTTGTTTGCAGTGTAAACATACTCGTTTTGGCCTGCCGCTATTGAGGCCTTGTCCCCTATTGAGACTAGGCTAGGCACGACTTTCCTATTTGACTCTCTGGGCTTGTCTACACTTCAGCGTAGACACTGCCCACACGGACAGGAGGAATTCTCCCATCAGCGTAGGTAATCCACCTCCCCAGGAGGTGATAGCTAGGTCAACAAAAGAATTCTTCCCTCCACCTAGCACTAGCTACGCAGGGACTTAGTTCAATTTAACTACGCCACTCCGGGGTGTTGATTTTTCACACCCCTGGCAGACCAGGTTAAACTGACCTAATTTTCTAATGTTGACCAGACCTCCATTAATAATTGTGTGAGGATTGACAGTTGCATGTTCTGGCTCCCATCAGCAAGTCAGTTAAGATGCTTAGCTGAAATGTGAGCCACGGAGCTGAATATAAAATCTGATCGGTCACAGTTGATAGTAAGGTTACATTGATAAAGGGTTAATGAACGTTATATGATAGACATGAGCAGAATGTGTTACAGATAGGTATAAGCACATCAGGAGAAGGTGTCATAGGTGGTTATAAGATGTTTACAAGCAATCTCCTTGACACTATAACACTTGAGTTGTTCTTTTAAATCTATTAATTATTTACTAACCCTTTATAAAATATTTATAAACAGATCTTAATATAAAGTGAGACCATTTGAGCAGTAGTGCAGAGAATACTCTGGGTGTGAGTCTTCTCTCAGTGACCGTAGTGTAAATCAGGAGGAGCCCTGCTGAACTCGGTGGAGTTACACTGGTGTAGAAACAAGTGCCAGTGAGCTCTGATTCAACACGTTACGTGGTTTGAAATGTAATCACACGAGAAATAAATCACTTCAACTTCACCAGATTGTATGTAGCTAAATCAAAGAGAATGAAAAGCTAAATTAACTCTTTGAGTCCTGCAGGATACTTTGTAAGGTCTGATACCAGAGGAGCCGATGAGCCCCAGGCACCACGAGTCTTGTTGTATTATCAAGGATCTTCCTTATAAGGCATTGCCAAGACAATTAATAGGTCCCTGAAATGGGGAAAGAGGTTAATAGAAAGTACAGTTTTCATATTATCTACTTGCATAAATGTCTTCTTTTCCACACTTACAGCAGCTATTTGTAGTTTTTCTAGCGCCATCTAGTGCGACTAAAGGGGTTTTACATAACTTTCCAGGAAACTTCAGCGTTCCACAGATCTAATCGGTTCTTTACCTTTTCATTTCCAGATTAGCTTCATAAGGTGCCACTTACCACAGGGCTGTGGGGCCAGCAGGCTACTGAGGAAGGGAGCTGTAGTATGCACAATATGCATTCCTACATTTGTTTCTGAACCACCTGAAATCAAGGCTTAGGAAACGGCAGGGCTGAGACTATGCAACGCTTTTGTCAAGGCATGTTATTAATGAGCTATCTCTGCACCACTGAGCTCTGTCTCTAATCTGCACCTTGTTTTGGAAGATTACATACTGCAAGCTCGGAACAGCTGTTTATTTTATTTAAGACACTGTATCTTCTCAGATTTAGGCATATCTGCTGTTATTTCCACTTAGGCTCAGCTGCTACAAGTGTTATTTTCTCTAAAGTGACATTTATACGTTAAGTACTGTGCCAAACACATGCTAGGTAGTCTGCAGAATCCATCCTTGACCAAAGAGTAACTGCCTACGCATAAAACCATATCTAAGCCTGCTTCCAGTCTGCTCAAGATGAAGCTTATCTCTTTTCTATAGGTTCAGCTTTCCCAAAAGAGTTGCCTAGTACCTAATATATTGAAGCCTCTTCTCTTTCACTTTCCTCTCACATATGCAGTGAGATCCTGCAGTTTCTCCATCTAGCTGGCCCCATGTGTGGACCTGGAGGCATTTCAGAGAGAAGAATTACCACACCAGCCTTTAACTTAACCTTTTCCCCTAATAATGTACATTCCACTACTAAGACTTCTCTCCTACATCTCCCTGCATCATGAGTACCTACTATGTACCATCAGTACTATGACTGCAGGCTCCTCCACAACACTCACTAGACATTTGTTTAAATATCTTGTGAGATCTGGCACTTTAACACCCAGAAAGCAGGTCACCAAATTATCCTCACAAGCGCCACATACTCAGCTATCAATAGTTCTCCTGTTCAGATTCCTATCGCCACAGCCTCTCCATGTCTCCCAGCTGAAACCTCCATCTCCTGGAGCAGCCTCCTTGGTGTCTGATTTGACTCCTATGTGGGCATGTTAGTTCCATCTGAAGGAGTTTGTCCGTCAATTCCACATTGGCCCCTCCCATCCTGAGCCAAGCTTTCTCAACTGGATGATCAATGCAGCCTGTTCTAAGTAGGGTCTGTGCTGTACCAATGGGCAGTCTCTGTAAATCCATTTCTCTCAGCTCTACCGATTCAACAATACTGGACCTGCACTAGGCTCCCAGGCCATGAGCTGTTTGCACCAAGCACATAAATGCATCACTTGGCCACAAGGCTAGGAGATGTACCTTCTACAACCCGTGCAATAAACTGGGCAGTTCTACTTTTCTGAAATATGTTACTGGCATCCTACCTCTATTTTTAGTCTGGTGGGGTTTGCTCTGTAACTGGGCACTAGGCAGAACTAGGAAATACTTTATGTGCCTTTAAATTATATATTGTTTTGTTGGTTTAGTTGGTTTACAGTTTTTACTTTAGTTAACCCTCTTTGCATAGGTGTAGTTGGGAACTGTGATGAGGTAGACTGGGTTCTTTGAGGCCCCCTGCTGGAGGCCTTGTGGTCTAACCACACCCCACTCTCCAGAAAGGAGCAATGAAAATGGGTCCTCCAGACCTGCCTAGAAAGGCTGCAGGGAAGCAGCCAATCAGAGCCCAGCTGGCTCAGTTAAAAGGAGCTGCTGGACCTGAGTAGATCGTTTGTTGGCTGGGACCAAACAGGTGGGGAAGGCTGTGAAATTTTCCAGGCGAGGAGGCCTGGGAGAGACCTGGTGCAGGCTGGGAACTGACAGAGAACCCTGAGATAAGGGTGAAGAGGAAGGGGCTATGTGGGTACTGGCCCAAGGAATAGCAGTTGTAGTTATTAAAGGAAGCAGCATGTGGCTGCTATTTCTAGGGTCCCTGGGTTGGGGCCCGGAGTAGTGGAGGGTCCAGGTCCCCCCATGGATCACTGGGGAAGTGGCCTAAGCCCCAAGAAGGGGATAAGAGTCACTACTAAAAGCCCAAAAAAGAGGCTAGAATTTAAACAGGACAGCAAAGAACCACTGAGGACAAGGAGTCTCCAGGGAGAAAGCCCTGGGTTCACTGCTCTATACCAGGACAGGCACAAACTTAGAGCTAACCCAGAAGGAGCTGAAAATTGAGCCCAGAAACAAGGCTAAAAACATCAACAAGGGCACAGGGACCAGCCCTGTTGGACCTTATACCTGGAAAGGGTTCCTTCCTGTGTTTAGACTCTGTGTGACATAGCCAGAGGACTGAGTCGCTAAACACCCACCTGATGCGGTTAAAAGCCAACAGGAGCAGAGTGAGTGAGTGTGCAGGTTCACACCTAACTGACAGGAGGTGCTCACAGGAGGTGAGTGTCCCCTGTCTCAGACACACAAAATGCAAGATAAGGATGAATTCAAGAATACTGCTGCAAAGATCATCTTTTTTTATTACCTTCCAAGAGACAGGAGAGATTAGTTAACTGAGCTCATACCTCTATAAATAGCTGTTTTAAAGATTGTGACTTAAATCCCCAAATTAACTGCCCAAATTAATTTTAAAATTGAAACTGGGAAAATAAAGAAGAATAAAATCCTTGCTGAGTGACTCATTAGTTGGTCTGGGATTTCCTTTCTGGGAAACTCACTGCTGACATTTAAAAATTATTCATTTTATTCTACAGACTAAACTTCTATTTTATTATCATTATGCATTCTTGTCTTTGGTGTGGTGGGATCTTTTTAGTACTGTGAAGTCAACTTCTCTGGTACCCCTTGAGTTGTACATTGCTACATCAGCTACATTATGTTGATAAATACTAAGTAAAAAATGCTTCAGTAATTTTGTATCTAATCATCAGCTACATTAATTACTACAATCAAAGGGTTTCATTTGTATTCTTTGGTTCCCCATATTCTAGTTTAATTAATCACTGTTTGGTCAAATGACTTCAGCCTCCTTATCCAAAGTATTTAAAGTCTCTCAACCCTCCCACAAAGCATTGTAATTTATTTTTATCTATCAACTGCCACCCAAAATGCAAGCATCTGTCTGTATGTACATGTGCTAAAAGACAACTGCAATTCATAGATTCCAAGGCCAGAAGGGACCAGTGTGCTCATCTAGTCTGACCACTTGCATAACACACACCAGAATAATTCCTAGAGAGATCTTGCAGAAAACCATCCAAGCTTGATTTAAAAATGTCAGTGATGGAAAATCCACCATGACCCTTGGTAAATTGTTCCAATGATTAATTATACTCACCATTAAAAAATTATGCCTTATGTCCAGTCTGAATTTGTTTAGATTCAACTTCCAGCTAATCATGTTCTACCTTTCTCAGCTAGATTGAGGAGCCCATTATTATATATTTGTTCCCCATGTAGGTACTTATAACCTATAATCAAGTCACCCATTAATCTTCTCTTTGTTAATCTAAATAGATGAGTTTAGGGTGACCAGACAGCAAGTGTGAAAAATCAGGACAGAGGATGGGAGGTAATAGGCACCTATATGAGAAAAAGCCCTGAATATCGGGGCTGTCTCTATAAAATCAGGACATCTGATCACCCTAGATGAGTTCCTTGAGTCGATCACTTTCATTGTAAGACTGTTGTCTTTACAAACTTGGACCCCTATCCTGCAAACATTTTTGCACATGCTTCATTGCAGTCAACCACTTGAATGCTTAAAGTTAAGCACATGTGTAACTGTTTATAGAATGGAGGGGGTTACTTTCTGTAGCTCTCTCCAACCAGTGTGCCAGGCTGTCTAAGGCCATGCCTGAGTGCCAATATTTATACTCATATGTAAAAGGTACTATTTTTAATATTGATAATCCCCTTTGTTAACCAGTGCTGGGGCTTACTACTGTGGGATGCCAAGAACTCTGGCCTTCAATCAGCCAAGCACTTAAGCAGGTACCTAACCGTCAGCACACGAGCAGCCCCATGAAGCCACATGCTTTGAGTTGAGCACACCGCTAAGTGCTTGGCCTGTTCCAGCCCCCGATTCTGAGACTAGTTGCACCTCTCTAGTTCCAGTGGCTCAGGACCTCACAGGATCTGACCCACTGCTGCCCAGTGAATAAACTGTCAAAATTAAGCAGGTGTTAACAGCTTCCACAAGCTACAACTGTGCTATGAATAATGAAATGAGACAGTGGCACGTTGCTGAAGCACTGTTAAGTGCTGCATTATGATTTTATATTAATGGTGCTTCTGGCTGAGGGGGCAGGGAGACGAACTGATTTAACCTTGCCTCTCATTGTCCTGTATTGGGAATTTGCTACTTGTTTCGTGGAGATGATGTCATTTCAGGGAGGCCTGGCTCTTCTGGGGAAGCGCCTGCTGCCGTTATTCAGGCAGGGGAGTGCTTTGCTCTGCCAGGAGTCTCATTGGGCTAGATTGTGCCCCCCATTATGGGGGAATAAGTACTCCCCTTACACCACTGCTACACAGACTGCCCAGGCCTGCAGAGTAGCCTCACAAGCAAAGCTGAAGCAGACGGGCGGGAAGTGGGCTGGGACGAGACAGCAATGGGTGCAGCTTCAGCTCCAACCCCCAGCACCAGCTGGCTAATTAACTCAGCAGTAAATTACTATCTCCCTACCCCTCCTTGGTGCAAGTAAGGGAAGAGGGTACCTGTGTGTCAGCGCCTTCCAGGACTGCTCCTAGGCAGGTGCAGTTTAGGCACCGCTTCTTTGCTCAGGGCTTTGCCTAATGTCACCGTCTGTCTTAGTGAAAACAATGGGAGGAGCTGCGGACTTAGATATTAGATACAACTGTGTGTTTGAAAGTTCCCGCTGCTGGGGGGGCAGGAGGCAAGGAGCAGGGGGGGATCAGATGGGGGCAGGGGCCGGCCCACACCTGGCTGTTTGGGGGGGCACCGCCTCCCCTAACCGGCCCTCCAGACAATTTCTGAAACCCGATGCGGCCCTCAGGCCAAAAAGTTTGCCCGCCCCTGCTTTAAGCTCTGGCGATGTCTCTTCAGTGCCCAGGGAGTCAGCCAAGAGGCAGCCGTCACATAAGGGAGATAGAGGTTGGCCGTGAATGCTTTTAAAAAATACAGTCCGTCCACCCCAAGAAATCCAAAGGAAATGGATTGTAGGCTGGAGGGGGAAATTACATCCTTAACTAAAGGGCTTTGCTTATGTAAATAAGAGTTTGACAGAATTAAAGCTATTACCCAACAGCAATGTGAGATGAGGGGGGGGAAGGGGCAGGGCCGGCTCCAGAGCCCAGCGGGGCAAGCACCCGCCTGGGGCGGCCCTTTCCCGGGGGGGCGGCAGGCTGGGCCGGCGGACCTGCCGCAGTCGTGCCTGCAGGAGGTCCACCGGAGCCCCGGGAGCAGCGGACCTGCATCACTGCGGAGGGGACGCTCGGCCGGCGGCTCCAGTGGACCTCCCGCAGGCATGACTGCGGATGGTTCGCTGGTCCCGCGGCTCGGCTGGACCCCCCGCAGGCATGCCTGCGGCAGCTCAACCGGAGCCGCCGGAGCAGCGAACCGCCCGCAGCTGCGAGAGGTCCAGCCGAGCCGCGCGACCAGCGGACCCTCCGCAGTCATGCCCGCGGGAGGTCCGCTGCTCCCGCGGCTCGGGGGCGCCTCCCGGGCATGACTGCTTGGGGCGGCCAAATTTGTAGAGCCGCCCCTGGGAAGGGGAGATTTATTCTAGCCAGGGTTGTGGAACCAATTCCATAACCAGACACACCAGCATTGAAATCGTTTATTGCCCACCAGCAGTAAATACACTTTCACTTCCTGCCAGCGATGCTGTCCCCCTTTTGTGCTGCAGAGAGAGAGGTACAATAAATCACATGGTAATTGCCATTTCCTCTCACATTTTTTATAATTCTTCGTTCCCTTTGTGAACCGCAGCTTGTGGAAAAAGCCAAAACGCTCCAGAGCTTTAACAGGCTGAAGTGCTACAATATTGATTCCCACAGAAGGTCACAGTTCCAGTTCATGAGTTTTTATCCATTCCCCAAGCACGGCGTAGGACCACAGCAGTGCATGCCAGGCAGCTTAACAAAGAGCTGTAACAAAATCAATATAGATGGATTCCTAACTGTTTAGGATGCAATAATAATAAGACACAATGGCATGACAGGAAATTGTTATGGAATTTATAATTACTTCAATATCATCCTCTAAATCAGATCGTTCCAAATAAATCCTCTCTTTGGCTTCATATTACACTGTCCAGATCCAAACTGCTTCTTACCAAGAGGCTCCTTTAAAATGCCTTCTATCCTGCAGGGTGAATTCCACTGAATAACACTGAGCTCTTGCCAAAAATGATCCCCTTTCCTGAACGACAAGAGACAATGCGAAGGTTCAGGATTGTACATACAATGGGGATATCAGAGGGGTTTGAATGGTTTGGAGAAAGTTCCCTTCCCCTTCTTCCCCCTCTCTCCTGACCTAACCTTCCCAGGCACATGCAAGATTTTTAAATAATGTGCATTAGTCTAGCAACTTCCTTTCCAGGTGCTACAGAGCTGCTAAATTTCTCATGCTATTTGATGGTCTTCTTATAGTCACAGGCTACAAGGGAGCTCTCCTCTTGCATCTCCATGCAATGAATGTGGGACAATACCCTTGTGGTGGGAGGGAAGGGATCAGCATCAGGGCCACTAGTGGTTGAGGGCACCTAAAAGCCCGCTCAGGCAAGGAGGTGGAGTGGAGGTGAGCTGGGGCGGGGGCGCACGGGAAGGGCTGCCCGCAGTAATAGGGGGGGCGCACAGGGGAACCGCTCCCCACCCCAGATCACCTCCACTCTGCCTCCTCCGCTGAGCACACAGCCCCCCCTCTAAGTCTCCTCCAATCGGTGCTGCAAGCCTGGGAGGGGAAGAGAATTAGAGCGGCGCCGGTGTGCTCAGCGGAGGAGGCGGAGCTGAGGTGAGCTGGGGCGGGCTCCCCCAGCGGGGTTAGCTGCCACGGGGGGGGTCTCCCCGGGTGGGGTTAGCTGCCGCGGGGGGGGGGGGTAGCTGCTGCAGGGGGGGGCGGGGGGGGGGTGGGCGTGGTTAGCTGCCACGAGGGGGCGGGGTTAGCTGGATGGAGGGGTGGCGCAAGGTGGAAGTTTCACCTAGGGCGCAAAACTTCCTTGCACCAGCCCTGATCCGCATGCAACTGAATAGGGGATAAAGGTGGAACCTATTATGCTTTATCTCTAAGGTTACTAGAAACCCACCTTGGGAAAAACCAGCTATGAGCATGACTTACCTCTGAGACATTTGCACCAGTAACAACCGAGGATGTAGAATGTGCGATATCCAAGCAGTTGCTGTCCACGTTCAATGTATTTTTTAATTCAACTGGGTCCAAGAGGAAAAATTCCAAAAATATGTAGATCAGTGAAATGCATATTTTTAAACAGGGAAGTAGCAGGATACAATCTCTAGTTTGTCCATCCAAGGAATGGCATATTCAGTGAAAAGAAGTTAAATATGAGCTTTGTCAAATGAGTTCATTCTTGTAAGTTAATAGGAGCCTAGCAAACTTCAAAAAAGTATTGAATCAGATCTTCAGCCAGTGCAAACTGTCATAGCTCCACTGGCTTCAACAGAGCTATGCCAGTTTTATACCAGCTGAGGATTTGCGCCATTGTACATTTGGATAGAGCCTTTATAGAGCTTATTAATATCTAGCTCTTAGGTCAAAAAGTCTTTGTAAATCTGAGGGAAGGGGCCTTACAAATGATAAATGCTACATTTTTCTATCCTTAACAGTGAAGGGAGGGTTCCAGGTTGTCTCTGTATATATTTAGAATGTGCATTTGAAAGAGTGGTCAGAGGTGAACTGCTTTTAGTCCAGTGATTCTTGGTCCACATGCTACCAATGATCTGCAGAGATGTTCTTGACAGTCTGTAGAATGAAATATTTTGAACCCAAAATAGTGGGAAATGGAGATGTTAGTAAAGGAGGAGACCCTTGAAAGGATTTATCTCGTACGAAGTGCTCTGCAGTGCATTCCATATACTGCGGGACATGTATCATTTTGAAATGTGGCCCATGTGCATAGCTTTAGCATGGGATGCCACTTCGTAATAGAAAAATCTTTTCATAGGTGACCTCCACAACAAGACAAAATTTGAAAAACAACGCTTCCTTTAGATTTGCAGTAAAGTCTCAGACCTGACCTTGATCTTTTGGTCATTCATAACGCAGCTGTTCCTTGAACAGGTGCTTCTACCAATAAGAAAATTTCATAATTGATGTTTGGGATCAAAATTCCTCACTCGCTCTAGATGGTCTAAAAAACTGACAGCATCTTGCTAGATAGATATGCCTGCCAAAGGAAAGAAAAATGCTTAGAGTTGCACGGTTCATTTCCTCTCTTTCTGTTTTTGACAGCTCCATTTAACCCTCCCAATGCTGCGGACAGCGTGGTCAAATTTGACACCTATGGAGATGGGCTAGGCCGATACAACGTGTTCAATTTCCAGTATGCCGGAGGCAGATATTCCTACCTGAAGGTCGGTCACTGGGCAGAAATCTTGTCACTGGACGTAGACTCAATTCACTGGTCCAGAAGCTCTGTCCCCACTTCCCAGTGTAGCGACCCCTGTGCTCCTAATGAAATGAAGAGCATGCAGCCAGGAGACGTCTGCTGTTGGATATGCATTGCCTGTGAGCCCTTTGAATACTTGGCTGATGAATTTACCTGTGCAGACTGCGGGCCTGGGCAGTGGCCCACTGCTGACCTGACTGGCTGCTATGACCTACCAGAAGACTATGTCAAGTGGGAAGATGCCTGGGCAATAGGCCCCGTTACCATTGCATGTCTGGGTTTTATTTGTACCTTCATGGTTGTGGCAGTCTTTATCAAGCACAACAACACTCCCCTGGTCAAAGCTTCCGGCCGTGAACTGTGTTACATATTACTCTTTGGGGTCTTCTTGTCTTACAGCATGACATTCTTCTTCATAGCCAAGCCTTCTCCGGCCATCTGCACCTTACGCCGTTTGGGGCTGGGAAGTTCTTTTTCAGTTTGCTATGCCGCCCTCCTGACAAAGACAAACTGCATAGCCAGAATATTTAACGGTGTGAAGAATGGTGCTCAACGGCCTAAATTCATCAGCCCCAGCTCTCAGGTCTTCATCTGCCTGAGCCTTATCTTGGTACAGATCATAGTGGTGTCTGTGTGGCTCATAGTAGAGTCCCCGGGCACCAGACGGTATACTCTTCCTGAGAAAAGGGAGACTGTCATATTGAAATGCAATGTTAAAGATTCCAGTATGTTAATCTCCTTAACATACGACGTAATCCTTGTTGTCTTATGCACTGTATATGCCTTCAAAACAAGGAAGTGCCCAGAGAACTTCAACGAAGCCAAGTTTATCGGTTTCACAATGTACACAACGTGCATCATTTGGCTGGCCTTCCTCCCCATATTTTATGTGACATCTAGTGACTACAGAGTAAGTCTTTGGACATTTGTTTCTATAAATTGTGTGCATCACCTTAGCAGGAAGACTGGCATTTCCTTTCACTTTTGTGCTCTCCAGTGCCCCTAGCAAACATTCCCTTTTCATTGTTAATGCCCTGCTAAGCATGCGACACATCAGCCATTGCTTTATATGAAAATGTTACTTTACTTCTAAGCAGATGATGGACTTGCTTTGAACTGTGGTTGTTCAGAGAATGTTTTTACACTAAACAGTAGATCTGGCTGATGGAGGCAGAAGCACATGGGCAAAATATTCATGCACTGGTATATTACTATGGATAGTCACAGTTACAATAGCTCAGACCAAGGTTCAGAAAACAGTTATCTAATAGAGGTGAACTTTAACTAAAACCTGAACCAAATTGTACAGGAAACCTCAGGTTTACTAAAATAAGGAAGTATCAGAGGGGTAGCCATGTTAGTCTGTATCCACAAAAGCAACAAGGAGTCCGATGGCACCTTAAAGACTAACAAATGTATTTGGGCATAAGCTTTCGTGGGTAAAAAATCCACTTCTTCAGGTGAGGGAGGTAGTTGTGGTAGATGGTCCTTACACCAAGTTTCACTGTATTTATAAAATTGACAGAAAGGTGAATAAGATTAACTTCGCCAGAGGATGTTGTGAAGGCCAAGATTATAACAGGGTTCAAAAAAGAACTAGATAAATTCATAGAGGATAGGTCCATCAATGGCTATTAGCCAGGATGGACAGGGATAGTGTCCCTTAGCCTCTGTTTGCCAGAAGCTGGGAATTGGTGACAGGGGATGGATCACTTGATGATTTCCTGTTCTGTTCATTCCCTCTGAAGCACCTGGCATTGGCCACTGTCAGAAGACAGGATACTGGGCTAGATGAACCTTTGGTGTGACCCAATATGGCCGTTCTTATGTTCTTAACTAAAAGACAAGACAGTCATTAGCAGTAGAGTTGAACAAATGTTCTTTTTTTTTTTTTTTCATTCGGTGGCTGATCCGAAAAATCCAGAAAAAGAATTTCAGGTTAAACAAAACATTTTGTTGGACTCTAAATGATTTTTGTTTCAGTTTTGTTATATTTTCAGTTGTTTCTTATTCTTTAAGGTTTTTTTTAAACAAATCTAGCAACAGTTCTAAACAAAATGTCACTGGAAATGAAAAGTCAAAACATTTTGTTTCAAAAATAGTTGAAATGGTTAATTTGAACTTTTTCACATTTATTCAGCCAAAACTATTTGCCAGATTCGACGTGCATTTACTCATAGTTTTGGTTGCCCTGAAACTGCATTTTTTGGCAAACAAGCTACTTGACCGAAAATGTTTGTCCAGATCTAACTGACGGTATATGTCAGGGAGATAATATTATCAGGGAAATAACAGGGGAGTTAATAGCATCACTCGACATTAGGGCTGGCCAGGAAACAATTGTTTCATTTCAAAACTTGGTTTCATTACAACATGGAATGAAATGAGACCTTTTGAAATTTTTCCTGAGAGACAGCAAGAGACAGACTAGCCCCAGAAAAGCCAATAGCCTGGTGGTTAGAGCAATCATCAGGAATGTGGATGACCTCAGTTCAAGTCCCTATTCCAAATCAGAGGCTTAAATCTGGGTCTCCCATAATCCTGTGTGAATACGCTAGCCACTGGGCTATTAGCTATTCTGGGGTTGGGTCTTTTATCTATCTCCAGAGATTCCCTCCTGGACCTGTATAACCTTGTCGTCAAAATCAACGTGTTTCCACAAAACTTCTTGTTTTTGACAAAACAGCATTTTTCAACAAGAAGTGTAGTCAAAAAATTTTCAACTGGCTGCACTCTACTCAGCCTTGGTAGGGCCAGACCAAGAATATTATGTGTAGTTCCGGTCTCCTTAGCCTAGGAAAGATATAGAAAGACAAGAGACAATACAAAGATGTCAAATACAAATACAAAAGTTAAACAGAGTGAATCTAAGAGAGCTAAATGTGTCTAGTCTAGACAAGAGAAGACCCAGGGAGACATGATTACAGTCTATAAATAACTTCAAGGTAACAAGAAAGGGATTATTTAGTCTCACAAGCAGTTAGGACAAGGAGAAATAGCATGCAGCTAATGAAGGAAAAGATAGGCACTGGGGAAAAGTTCTTAACACTAAAAGCAATTGGATAGTGAGGTGGACACAAAGTGTTCAGTGGGTGGGGACAGATTAAATGAGACATTAGTGGGTATGCTAGACAGAGTAGTCCTACAACGTGCTTGTAGGAGTAGATGACTCAAGTGATATTTTCCAACTCTATTATCTATCGCTGGGATTTGAAAGGAACCCTGGGGATTTGGGTGCAAAACCTCCATTGAATGTAACTCAGTTTTGGCAGTGAGATTTCCAAAAGCACCTACAGTTAGTCAGGAGCACAAGTCTCATTGACTTAAGTTCAGGAAGGGACTTCAGTGAATGGAACTCTCATGTAGCTGCTTTGGCAGCTCCCACTCTGGGTGTCTTAACACTGTTAATCTCACTTAAATTCCACTCACTGATCCTACCGAATGGACTGAAACTTTATACATAATAAGTGATGCTTTTGTTATCTATAATCAAATGGTAATCTACTCATTCCATTCTCCTGTAAAACAATGCTGGTGGGGTCATTCTCAGGAGCTATTATTTGGGAAGTTGGTACCATAAACAACCAAGGAGACATAACAACAACAATGAATAAGTGAATGGTGACTGGATCGAGCTTTTAATATTATATTTGAAACTGGTTTAGGATGCATGAATAAGGGTGAAAAAATGGGAGGCTACTGGAAAATGTATGCAGAGATTTGGGCGCCTTTTAAAAACTGAAAAAGAAATCAAATGAAATGTAGAATTCACCCAATTAATTAATACAAATACCATGGGAAGAAACAAACTGTCCTTTCCTATGTTAGAGGGAAAAGGGCTATTTAACACCATTGATTTTTACACAGAGTTCCACTTTGATTTCAGGGGGTAGTCCCACTTCAGAATCGATGGCACAGTATGACCTGCTGTTATTAAATAATCACTCACAAATTTGCATGCGTTAGAGCAGTTAATGTATTTCATTTTTTTCAGCTGAAGATTCATCTTAGCCTAGCCTTAGGGGATGCAATTGTAAGAGATGTGCCGGAAGAGAAAAGTCTGGGGGTTAGATAAGTTCTAACACAGTCAGATGTTAAATTGTCCTACCACTCAGCTTACTGTGCTGTCATGAAAGCAGGTGGGTGGTAGTTTCTTGCTTAAGGTCGGATCCAAACTGCATTAAACTCAATGGGAGTCTTGCCACTGACTTTAGTGGGCTTTGGCTCAGGCCAGTAGAAAGCAAGGAAAGAGGAATGAATGGAAATGTGGCGGGGTGTTCATGTTATCTCTGTGTCCATTCAGGTTCCTAAGTGGTTCCCCCGCCATGTGGCATCTGAGCACTATGCACTGAGCAAAGCTTGAAGTGAGCTCCTTTTGTAAAGGGTGATTGTGTTATTACATTAATTATACTAGCAGCAAAGAATCCTGTGGCACCTTATAGACTAACAGACGTTTTGCAGCATGAGCTTTCGTGGGTGAATACCCACTTCTTAATTATACTGACCGTTGACTCCTGCTCGGTGCTCTCTGAATACATATAATGATGAAGAAGATGAGAAAGAAAGAAAGATCGATCCTCCGCATAGATACAAATGGCTGTTGGTCAAGGTCCCTTAGCAGGATTAAGATAAAGCAGACAAAGAAAGGACCTGTTTAAATTCCTAAACTTGTTTCTTTCAGCAACAGACGTTGGTTCAATAAAATATATCACCTCCCCCACCTTTTCTTTCTAATGTCCTGAGACCAACATGGCAAAAATAACACTGCATATGACGACATAGGCCATCCCCTGCTCTAGTTTTTCCCTTACAAAGTTTATTTTGAGAGTTGAGCCCCATCACAGTGTTAATCTGTAGCTTTGGCATGGATGTAACTGAAGGCAGAACTGTCCCTACTTGTGTAATAATTAATTAAGTAATAGAGTTTGAGAAAATGTAATTGAACCTTTTCATTGAGGACTCTGCTCTGAAGGAAAGAGACTAAACTGAACCTGAGGCAGCGAACTGGCACCCAGTTATCACAATGATGAGTGTTGTTACATAGATAAGATTAGATAATGGCTCCTTGAAGCTGTAAGGACAAACATTGGCCCACTGACTGCTTCCCCCAGAATCTTCTGACCCCCCATAAAGGGATTTCATAGCACAGAGAAATTGTGTCTACATTAATGTAGCTTTAAGACCCAGTCTCACAAACGGACCTGTTTGAGCAGGCCCTTACGCTTGCCCAAAATCTCACTGAAGTCAGTGGCCCTCTTCATGAATGCAAGGGGTTACTTGTCGCTTAGCAGGATTGAGGCCTTAGGCTGAATTAACTTTCAAGTGGATTCGCTGCACAGCACAGCCATCTCTTCGGACCTAATCTGGTCCCGCACAGCCTGCCTCTTGCCACACAGATTCCAGGCTTTACAGAAAGTGCTCTGCTTTGTCCAGGAATGAGGCAGAGATGCAGTGTTGCAGAGCGTCTGACTAGCCTTCTTGTGCCCAGGCTAGCTGTCATACACTGAAGCAGGCAGCCCCTTATGTGCCGATCAGCAGGGTACCATCTAGGCCTTAGGTAAATCACTGGGAATCACAGGGTCGTGGGAGTTAGAAGTGGAACAAGTCAATGGATCATCCAGGCTAGACCCCTGCTGATGGAAGACTGAGATTTGTTTCCTCCTACTGCTGTATTATGTCTGTTCTGGAATTTTGTATTTCTGCCTCTCAGTGTTATCTGGCTCAGAGTTTAGCATGCTGAAATACATAAACAATTTGCATTACAGTATGCAGGAACAAACTGTGCCATGAATGCCAGGGTGTGCTGTCTGATACCCTGAACTGCAGAAGGCATTGGTACAGAGCTGGGTTTTTTAGAGGAGTTTCCAAGTCATATCATTAGCACTTTTTGAAGCCACACTCATTTCTAGACCTTCTGAAGAGACAGCTGTGAATTTGGTACCAAGAAATCTATAGAAATTAAAAACAAACGGCCAGCAATAAGTAGCTCCCATGGTGGTCACAGTCTGGCTTGCGGTACATGCTGCCTCGCTGCCCGGCATTTAACAGCTGAGCACTGACTTTTCAATAACTCTCTCCTAGGTGCAGACCACGACCATGTGCATCTCTGTCAGTCTGAGTGGCTTTGTTGTGCTCGGCTGTTTGTTCGCGCCCAAAGTGCACATCATCCTCTTCCAGCCACAGAAGAACGTGGTCACTCACAGACTCCATCTCAACAGGTTCAGCGTCAGTGGGACCGGAACCACTTACTCCCAGTGTAAGTAAAGAATCTGTCACCTATGTATGGCATGCCTTGTGCGGTAAGTGTGTTAAAGGATAGCTAGGGAGTTTTCATTTGTAGTGAATGAATCTGCAATCATTAAGAACTGCAGGACATTTTTGCATTCACCTGAGTGTGGGATTGGCTATGAACCACCATGAATACATCACTCAAGTCTGGTGAGAACAAAACAACCCTTGTTCACAGCACATGTGTTCTGCTCACAGTTGGCCTGATCCAAAGCCCATTGGAGACAATTAAAAAAACACTTTCACTGCTTTGGATCAGGCCCATAATTGCACATTGCCTGCAGAACCACAGTTCCTGTCCCTCTCGTAACAGGCAGAGCAGATTGCCCTGGAGACTTCCTGCCAGAACGTTGTTCTGGCAGGATTTGGATCCCCATGCAACACGTTCTCAATGGCTGTTATTACCTGGGGTTCAAGAAAATCCTTTGAGTCAAACCACTTCAGCTAATTCCCCTACAACACACATAAGGGACAGCAAAACCTGCTTCTGTACATCCAGTATGTGTTGCACCCCACATAAGTGTCACAACCTGGGATATCAATCAATGCATCAGTGCAAGAGCAGTTCATCTGCTTTTCCCATCTCGGTCTCTTATTCCCAGACAGATTCACATATTTGGGATTTTATCAGTTGCTGTTGTTTCTGGCTAGGAAAAAAAATAGGTCAGCTTTATTTTTGTTTTTGCCTTGTCAAGCTTAACTAGTCAGGGATGCAAGCAAACGGCACCTCATTCACAGAGTAAAGCAGACACAATGTCTAATCTGGAAAACCAATTGAAGGAAGACAACATCCCAGAGTGGGAGGGGGGATTGGGGAGGAAAAAAGAGAAGGTTTGTAAGGATATTAACTATGAACCATTCACTGGGCTTAACAATATGATCTAAATTTTCTAATGTGATTAGTGGTTGTTAGTTTTGGGATGGCCAACTTGAGATAACCCAAAATAGCTGAGCATCCTCTCTGAAAAAGCTCTTGAAAATCTGCCCCTAGCTGTGAGTGCTGAGCACTTCTGAAATGTTTGCCAGCCTGACCTATCTAGCTCATCTAAGTTTTCCAAAGTAATTAGTGATTTTTGGGTACCTCAGTTTTTTGGGGGGTGAGGCAATTGGAGACACCTTAAAGCAATGTTTCTCAAACTAGGGTCGTTGCTTGTGTAGGGAAAGCTCCTGGAGGGGCCGGGACAGTTTGTTTACCTGCCCCATCCACAGGTCCAGCCGATTGCGGCTCCCACTGGCCCCAGTTCGGTGCTCCAGGCCAATGGGAGCTGCAGGAAGTGGCGCAGGCCGAAGAACTTACTGGCCACCACTTCCAGCAGCTCCCATTGGCCTGCAGCAGCGAACCGCGGCCAGTGGGAGCCGCGATCACCTGGACCTGCAGACATGGCAGACTTTGGAAAACTTAGATGAGCTAGATAGGTCAGGCTAGCAAACATTTCAGGAGTGCTGAGCACTCACAGCTAGGGGCAGATTTTCAAGAGCTTCTGTCCCCGGAGCTCCTCACATTTGGAAATCTGACCACTTATCAAGATGCCTAAATGGGAGCTGTTTGCTGATGGTGTTTGAAAATGGGTCTTTGCATTTTTACATCATATTTTGTATCTGAGATGGTTAAAAGGCTGTTTCTATTTAAGGAAACATTTCTGCAATTATTTCATCCTGGAATATGCTCTGCTTCTTTGCAATGGATACAGAATTTTAAAAAGCCATTATTTGGCTCTGGTGTTTTCATGAGGGCATCTGACACTCTCCTCCTTACTACACCTTTGTATAATACAAAGATGCTACTGTATTCAACTGAAACAGGTTATCCTGCGTTTTTTGTCCCATCTATAACCACATGAAGAACACTCATTCTAAAAATCTTTAAGTCTCAAAGGTAAAGTGCAACATCAGAGCAAAAACTTCATCCTTCCCCTTTCTGATGTGAAAAGATGGCCTCAAAACTGGACTATGAAGGACCTTGGCAAACCTTGGGAGGACCTGGAAAGTGCTGTCACATGAGCCAGGATCCAAAGGTTGTTCAATTCAATGGGGAAAGCCCCAGTCACAGCAGTGGGCATGGGATCAGGCCCATAATGCTCTAAGCCACCAGTACAACTCCTCCACCCCTCATCCTAGGTGGGTTTCCTCAGAGAAAAGTGAGGATCTGCTATTTCCAGTGTAAAAATAAAACTAGCAGGAAACAATGAGGGTTGTTCTCTCCCCCTCCGCCAAAAAAAAAAATTGTATTGAGATTTCTGCACATGTTAAACATTTGAAAAGGCCAAGCATTTGTTTTGCAATTCACCTGTAAGTATTTTTTTGGTGAAGAGATTTATTTTTAAAAGTTTTTTTTTCCTTTGAACTGCACGGCCCTCATTCATAAAATGCCAAGCACTTGTCATCCAGATTGATCCTCACTGGTGCTATGGTCTTCTCTGTGTCTGCTGAAATTCTGCGTCAGTCCACATCCAATTCATCACTGGGATGATTCTCAACATAGCAGCACTAAAGCTTGAGGACACCAAAAGAAATTCAATAAGCCCCTGACATCTTTTTAAAAATGATCCAAAGAATTGCCTCATCCGTCCTGGGCTGACAGCCTGTTTTCCTATCAGTCTTGATGGCACTTTGCATCAGTCACAAACAGCTTAACGCATGTCTGATCAATATTATTCGTCCAGCTGCATGTTTTGCTTTGAACACAGCTATCTGAAAACCTAGGAGATGGCCACAATACTTGCTCACAACCAGGTACTCTCTAGTGCTTAGTCTAAGGGACTGGGCACCAGAACTGCTGGGTTCTACTCCCACCTCAGCCACTGATTTGCTGGGTGACAATAGATAGGTAACCTAACCTCGCCAAGCGTCCATTTGCTGCTCTAGAAATTGAGTCTAATAACCAGGGCCCTGTGTGTTATGTGTTTATATATATATATATATATATATATATATATATATATATATATATATTTGGCTGTGTATGTGTGTGTGTGTATACACACACACAAATAATTTGCTTTTGGGTTAAGGCACTGCATAAGTCCATCCAAATGGCTGTTTTCCTGCCAGCTTCTCAGTTGGTCCAGCCAATCATTTGGCCTTCTCTCCGTAGATGTGCTTTGCAGTGTTTGCCCTAAAAAGGGGAGCTCATGTGAGCGGTTCTCAGGTTGATGCCCTTAGTAGGACTGAATTGGACTCTTCATTATTCAGGACAGGAAGAACGGGGGATACCTGCCACTGCAGGCCTCCTCTGAAAGGGAAGGGGACAGTGAGGGATGAACAGGGCCGGCTCCAGGGGTTTTGCTGCCCCAAGCAGCCAAAAATAAATAAATAAACAAACAAACAAACAAACAAAGCTGCAATCACGATCTGCGTCAATTCAGCGGGAGGTCCTTCGCTCCCAGCGCAAGTGAGGGACCCTCCGCTGAATTGCCGCCGAATACCTGAAAGTGCCGCCCCGCTCCGGAGTTGCCGCCCCAAGCACCTGCTTGATAAGCTGGTGCCTGGAGCCAGCCCTGGGGATGAAGCACTGTGTTTGGGAGAGCATAGAGGTTGGCTTTCATGAGGATGTGGTAGAAGCTATGCAGACGACAATAGCAGCTGCCTAACAGGAGCAGTTCTCCATTGCAGTCTGGAATATGTATGTAATGCAAACACCTCTCCCTGTGTCCCCCAAAACTGAGAGTCAACCCTTTATTTTACTTCTCATGCTGCTGCATCCAAGGGTCCACTCTTGTAAAGCTCTGTCATGCAGCAAGTACACCCCATCCCCTTTGCCGAGGCAAGGGCATCATGGCCCCACAGTTAAGTCTGCCCGTCTGTCCTTAGCCTCAGCAATACAGCCCAATGGCCAGAGTCAGTATGGTCACCCTTGTCATCGGGGCAGTACAGCCTAATGGCTGAAATCAATATAATCACCTGCTCACTCTGGCTGTATGGCCTAGTGACCCACAGTCAGCATGGCTGACCTCTTCAATCTGGTTGTGTGGTCTAGTGGCCAGAACCAATGCAATCACCCTCTCACTCAGGCTGTATGGCCTAGTGGCCAGATGAAATAAGGTTTCCCTCCTTAGCGGGGTTATGTTGCCAATGGTCAGACTCAGGGAAGTGGGCCACCCATGGGTGGAAAGAGAGGTGCTGGGGTACAGGAACCTGGGCGCTCCCTCTCCACCAAGTCCCAGCCCAGGGCCCTGGTAGTGGTAAGTGTGCATGCCACTAGGTCGACAGGGATCCAGCTGAAAAACGCTGACTCAAAACCCGGTTTGCTAACCAGTCCACTGCCTAGTTTCCCTGGGCTTCTTCCTACCATATTCCCTGATGCTGTGGCCTAGACATCTTCAGGGTATCCGGTTTCCTCAGGTTGCACTACCTCCAAGTGACTCCAGCCTCCACAGGTATCCGGGCATCTGCCTGGGTCTCAGTGTCACCAGCTCCCACTATCTGGGGCTTCAGCTGCTCCCAGGCTGGAGCAAGCAGCATGCATCCTTCCTCTCCAGCAGTCAGCCTAGAATGAGCTGGGCTGCTCCCTTTTATACTGAGCCAGTACTTGGAGCATGCCCAGTAGGAGTGAGGGGGCATGGCTTCCTCTTCCCAGAGTGTGGGGTTAACCCCTTCTTGTCCAGTGAGGGGCAAGTACACCCCATTACAAACGCCTAAGCAGCTGTTTATCCCCCTGGAAAGATATTCCTCTGCTCCAATGGTGTGTCCTTCCAAGAAAAAAAAAAGTTGAGAAAAACATATCCACTATTTTTAAAATGGTGTTTGCAACATCAAATATTGCAAGCAACATGACCAAATCACTCCTGAGATCCTCATGATGATTTTGCAAACCTTGGAAGATCTCAGCAGAGAACTAGTAGCCTTTTAAGTGCTTAGCCAACATTTCATCGGAACAATCAGCGGCCTTTCTACAGTCATTTCTCCAGAGAGAGGTGTCGAAGTTAAGGAGACATATACACACACACACACACACACACGTAGGAACCAAACACAGGAAGTCAGTAGAAATTGACTTAGCTGCTGACAACCAGTTCTTGGATTGTTTTCCAAAGAAAAAAGTATATCAGTTCAGCAAAGATAAAGGAGTTTGTAAATTATATATATCACTTACATAGCACTGTTGTCAGTAGCTACCGATGTGGTGCTCTTCTCTTGTTCGATGATAACAGTCGTCTGCGTGCATGTTCCCTCTGTGTGCTGTCCCGGCTCTGCGCAGATAGCTGACACAGCAAACCCCAAGAGAACCCCCAAAGACCACAGACTCTAGTAAGGTACGAAGGAACCCGAGCCAGGTTTATTGTCAAATGAAGCACAGTAATAGTTTCCTAGAGACTCTACAGGACATACTACGAATATGTGCCCCCTGGCAATGGACACAGCTCAGTCAGTGGCGGGACACTCCACTGCCCCCTAGGCTGGACAAAGATGCGTACTCCAGGACCTACTTTTATACAGTTACAGGACAGATTACTCATCCCTACTGACATATTGAAGTACAGCCCCTTGGCTCATTAGGGTGCTGTCTCCTCCTTTGATCATGTTGTTTCAAACAGCTAGATCTAGCCATCATGCTGTCCTTTTGACCCTGTCTTTAAGATGCACCTGCCTGTTCCTTGTTATGTCTGTGGAGTGTCCTGATGTCATCTTGGCACATGTTCCTCTTATTAGCACTTATGTGTGGATGTACCTGCTTCTAACAACCCTCTTCTCGCCAACTTCTGTGAACGGGGCCTGCCTCTGGCTCACAGCCCAGCTTTTGCTTAGCAATGCCTGGAAGTACTTTGGTTCAGGCTTCAGGCCTCAGACTGGGCCTCTGACACAAGAGTTCATGTTTCAGGGCCTCATCTTACTACAAGCACTACATCTTTACTCTTCCTAACACCTCAGCAAAGCAGGTACACAAGTACTCCTATAAGAACATAAGAACAGCCATACTGGGTCATACCAAAGGTCCATCTAGCCCAGTATCCTGTCTGTTGACAGTGTCCAATGCCAGGTGCCCCAGAGGGAGTGAAGCTAACAGGTAATGATCAAGTGATCTCTCTCCTGCCATCCATCTCCACCTTCTGACAAACAGAGGCTAGGGACATCATTCCTTACCCATCCTGGCTAATAGACATTAATGGAATTAACCTCCATGAATTTATTTAGTTCTCTTTTAAACCCTATTATAGTCCTAGCCTTCACAACCTCCTCAGGCAAGGAGTTCCACAGGTTGACTGTGCACTGTGTGAAGAAGAACGTATTTTTATTTGTTTTAAACCTGCTGCCCATTAATTTCATTTGGTGACCCCTAGTTCTTATATTATGGGAACAAGTAAATAACTTTTCCTTATCTACTTTCTCCACACCAGTCATGATTTTATATACCTCTATCACATCCTGCCTTAGTCTCCTCTTTTCCAAGCTGAAAAGTCCTAGCCTCTTTAATCTCTCCTCATATGGGACCCGTTCCAAACCCCTAATCATTTTAGTTGCCCTTCTCTGAACCTTTTCTAATGCCCATATATCTTTTTTGAGATGAGGAGACCACATCTTTACACAGTATTCAAGATGTGGGCGTACCATGGATTTAGACAAGGGCAATAAGATAGTCTCCATCTTATTCTCAATCCCTTTTTTAATGATTCCTGTTTGCTTTTTTGACTGTCGCTGTACACTGCATGGACCTCTTCAGAGAACTATCCATGATGACTCCAAGATTCTTGTTTTACACATGAGAAAAGTGAGAGAGGGGTTGAGAGACTCGCCCAAGGCTTGGAGAAGGGAGTCTGTGTCGAAGAGATTATTACGGGTCAGGAGTTCAAAAGGTCGCAGCTCTTATTTGGGTCCTAAATAAATTGACTAGATTTTTCACTAGT
This sequence comes from Mauremys mutica, assembly GCF_020497125.1. Taxonomy (NCBI): domain Eukaryota; kingdom Metazoa; phylum Chordata; order Testudines; family Geoemydidae; genus Mauremys; species Mauremys mutica. The sequence goes on along the minus strand of NC_059072.1, from coordinate 374,562,345 downwards.
GCTCAGCATCCAGCTGCTCTCATTGGTTTAAGGTGCCAAATAGGAGCTGAGCTCTGACTTCTTAACTCTGGTTCTGGTTCTATGCTTAGGACACCAGTTCTATGCTACTTTTTTCTTTTTATGTGTATGGCGCTCTAACTGGGTGTCCTGCTAGGGGCTTTCCCCTCATCCTTCCCCTGGTTCTTGTCATGCAGACAGAGAGCAGAAGACCAGAAATCTGAAGTGCAGGCAATGCAATGTTTATTGGGGGGATTAGTTTCAAGCAAGCCTATCCAGAGCTCTGATGCTACAGAGCCTTTTCCCTGTGTTCCTATTCCCACCTCCTCCTCCGCAGCAGCAGGCCCAAATATACCTGCAGTGCACACCCCTGGTGCCATCCCTTACAATTTATGGTCATGTTCCATTTTGGAGGGTCGTGAGTCTGGAGGCTTGGTACCACGCCTTTTGTATCCCATGGGAGTGGTAAGGAGTGAGATTGGGTTCTGGCCAAGGCCAGGCCTTTGGCTTTTCATGTTTCTAATATCTTCTCCCCGCTTTCCCCTTGCCCCCACAACTGGTTGCTTGACCTTGGCTTGAGAGAAGAGCCAGGCAGCCTTCCAGCATATACTCATATATTACTCTCCCACCATACCCAGTAACACTTTAGCTCTATCTCTGATCTTTTCTCATTATACTAACAAACCCATCTGCTTGTGGGAAATGCAACACACAGTCTGTGTTCACACATATTAGTAAGGATAAAAGAGTATATTTAAAAAAAAATCAAACCCAAAATTCTACTTCAGGCTAACAAGGATATTAACACATCCTTCAGTAATTCATTTCACAACACTCATGTCTGTGTCTGCTGGACGCTTTGAGATCCCCACCTGGGGTCAAAAGACTTACATAAAATTAGCTTCTCCTAGCTGACCCCAAGTCTCACTGTGCCTAAGCAGCAGTCAGGTGTGGCTATTGTGCTGTTGTAAAGGAGATAAAGGAGAAAGCAGATGAAAGCAGCAAGCAAAGAAACAATGCAGTGATGTTTGATGTGGCATGATGCCACAGGATGCTGCCCTCCAGCTCGCCCCCTGGTGGCCTTACACTCAGCAGTCCTCAGGTTCTCTCAGCCAGTTACCCAGACTTAGCTTGTTTCAAAACACGTATCCCCTTTGTGGGGCCTAACTTAAGTCATTCTACAGAATGTAACTCGCTTCATTAGTCCCTCGAGGTCACTCCTCTCTGGGTCCATATGAGAGTTCTGGTCAACCCCCATCCCTGTTCAGAAGACCCCCCCCCAGCCTCCTTCCTGGAGCTGGGACCATGCTTCAGATAGTCACTACCTCAAAACAGCAGTCCCCAGCTCTCCCCCTTGGTTGTAATTTAGCCTGCTTCTCCTTCAGCTGGCCTCTTTTTCCATCATTAGCCCTCAGCAGGCCAGCCTTCTCCTGCCAATGTGTGTCCTGCCTGGAGGGAGGAGGCAGCATTTATGTTGACCCCTTCTCCCAGCTCATCCCCAGTTGGCTGGGTGAGAGGCTAGTCTTGCCCAGCCCTCTATGCCCTCCTGGTCCCAGGCCCTTAAAGACACAGTGACAAGATTTCCTCCTAAGCACCCCTTATTCCTAACACTTCTTCCTCTCTATCAATATTTCCTTGGTCTCTGTATATACATCAGATCTTCCAAAAATCTTAAAAGGACACACCATGTGACGGGGATGGGCTGACCACTAGGCACTGCTGGCCTTAAGGGGACAGACTATCCTATCACACAAGGCAGTAACTCCAAATAACGTCAAAGCAAATAGATGATGAGGAGAGAGGATGGGAAAACATGCACCACAGACAAATCAGGCTGTCAGGTCACTTTAAAATGTGTTGCATAATACAGGTACACTTCCATGGTGATGTAGGAAACCAGTTGGTTGCTGCTATAAAAACTAAAGTGATATTACAAAGACCAGCAGAGCAGATATTTTGCCTTTAACAGAACTTAGGAACGACTATTAATTTTGCTCTCACTCCTAAAGGAGAGGTGTGTATTCTAAATGCACAACGGATGGTGCTAGAGGCACGGTATTTTGTTTCTTGCCATACGCCACATCTTTCTATCTTAGGTACTTATATGGCCCCCAATTATTGTAGTATCTGAGCACCTCATAAGCTTTCAAGCATTTCTTGTCACAATACCTCTGTGGAGTAGGGCAGTGCTATTAGCTTGCATTTTACAGATGGGGAACTGAGGCAGAGAGAGACTAAATGACTTGCTCAAGGTTACACAGGAGATCCATGGCAGAACAGGGAATTAAATCCAGGTATCCCAAGCCCCAGGCTAGCAGCCTAACCATTGGACCATCCAATGCCCTTCATTTGTTAGAGCATATAATTTGATTTCATAACAATTTAGTAAAGCGACGTCTTCTGTAGCTGCATACAAAGTTCATCTGTATTAAAAATAAGGCTTTGTCTTTACTAAATTGGTCTGAAACTAAGTATCCATCATCCATAAATTGCCTTTTACTCTGCGTGATCAAGTTTAAAGTCAATACTTGATGCATGCTTTTCCTTTAAATGCTTTAATGAAGGCATCAGGTTTCTCTGGGTCACTGTTATCGTTAACCTAATGTATCTTGGCAAACATGGCTTTGTCTTGTTGTGAACTGGCACATCAACGAAATTGTGTGCTAACACATTCTCGATGCCAAATGGACAATTCTAACTGGGATGGACAAAACGGTTTGCTTTAAAATTAAAATCCCTAGGCTTTTACAAGATAACACTATAGCCCAATGCCAAGATACAGAAGCATTTAGGGCCAGATTCTGACACCGATATTCACATTGAGTAACACCATATTCCAAGAGTCACTCCACTGAAGCCAATAGAACTACTTGTCAAGTGAAGTACTATTCAATGTGAGTTAAGGTATCATAATCTGGCCCTTATGTCTGGACATGTTTGACATCCTGAAGTCCTGATCTTGCATTCATGGAAGTCAATAGGATCAATGGGGAGGAGGGATAGCTCAGTGGTTTGAGCATTGGCCTGCTAAACCCAGCGTTGTGAGTTCAATCCCTGAGGGGACCATTTGGGGAACTGGGGCAAAAAATCTGCCTGGGGATTGGTCCTGCTTTAAGCAGGGGGTTGGATTAGCTGACTTCCTGAGATCCCTTCCAACCCTAATATTCTATGATCCAGGCCAGAACGTTATCAAAGGGGGAGTATATGTGTTGGCAAACTCACACAATCGTTAAAATGGAGAAGGGAAAATCTTTTAACATAAAATAACCCATTTATCCTTGCATTCAGATGTAGGCTGACATGCATTACCCAATGCAAAAATGGACTGGATGAAGGACATGCAAGCTAATGAACTATTCCTGCAAGGTGCTGAGCGCTCTTCTCTCCCATTGACATTAGTGAGGCTGGATTGCATTCCGCACCTCACAGAATCAGGCCCTAAAATAAGATATATGAAAAATCCAAGGATGTGATTTTTATTTACACTAAGGGTAGGTCTATACTTACCTGCCGGATCGACGCGTAGCGTTCGACTTCTCGGAGTTCGAACTATCGCGTCTAATCTAGACAAGATAGTTCAAACTCTGAACGCGCTCCTGTCGACTCCGGAACTCCACCACCACGAACGGCGGTGGCGGAGTCGACGGGGGAGCCGCAGACTTCGATCCCGCGGCGTCTGGACAGGTAAGAAGTTTGAACTAAGGTAGTTCGACTTCAGCTACGCTATTCGCGTAGCTGAAGTCGTGTACCTTAGTTCGACCCCCCACCCTAGTGTAGACCAGGCTTAAGGCTACTTTATACCACTCTGAATAAATTAGAGTCATATCCACTTTAAGGTTCCTTTACACATCCAGAGAGGTGTAAAGTGACCAGAATGTAAATTAGAATCAGGCCCCCAATGTTTTTTCCTAGATGGCTAATGATGGGTTGTTGGTTTTTTTTCTCCTTTCTCTTCCAGCATCTGCTAGTATGTATGTTCCGACAGTCTGCAATGGACGGGAAGTCCTAGATTCTACCACCTCATCTCTGTGATTGTGACTCGCAGTTCAGTTCTCGAGTTTTTAGACTGTTAGACAAAATATGCACATGTTGTGCACTCCAGAAAACAAAAAACAAAAACAAAACTAGTACCTTTTTTAGAAACAGTATAATAAATTATTTTTGAGGACTGTACAGTATATAGTGACGTTCTAGAACTTTTTAGACTGATTTTAGCGCCTCTGTTATTAACAGTTCTAAGGGACATGTAAATAACCATGGTTTACAGCGCACATATTTCTGCAGTGTTGACTCAGAAGTGGGAGAGTGATTTGCTGCAAGCACAGTTGCAATGTTAGGTGACTTTCTTTCCTATGAAATTTTTTGTAGCTTCTTGTTGTAATTAACTTAGACTGCATTTTTATGTTATATAGAACAGTTACATTATGTGTAACAGATTGTTTTCTCAGCACAAAACCGCAGTATTAATATAAAGATGCCAATAATAAAACTGTAAACATTTGTCACCGTGGTTGTCTTCCTTTCATGGTAATTATGACTCAAAGACAATGGGCTAGATGAACTCGCACTGTTCCACCTTCTGGCTCCATGACTTTAATTAGAGAGTAAAGACATCTCATTGAAAAATTTCAAAGAAGCTTGTTGTTGAAAAATGGCCTGTTTTTCAAAAGCAAAAAAAAAAATGAAAAAATTCTTGATGTTTGTGAAAGTTTTCACAATGTTTTAAATGAACTTCTTAATCAAATTATACTGAAACCATTATCAAAATGGTTATTGACAATTTTATTTGGTAGATCATTCATTAGATTGATGTATTGTTGTAAGGCACTCAAGATACCTTGATGAAGTATAAAAATCTAGGCAGATTAGATAAAAACCAGACAAAACAAGACTACATATCTACTATGGCTGATGTGTATTGATCTGGTGACATGAAGGTGCTATACAGCCCGTTAAGTCTGCCAGTTAAACTAGGTTTACAGCTGCTTTGCATCACTGGAGCAGTGCAAAGCTGCTGGAGCAAACCAGAGAATGTGGCCTGTAAAATATATTCACAAGAAGGATAATCCTGAAAGAAATTGCTGGCATCTCTATGGCAATATTTGCCTTCAAACTATGTGTATTCAAAATAGAAATCTACAGCTCTTGAAGCCAGCTGCAAACAAATAAGGTAACCTTTAGAACCCTGTTCCAAAGTCCCTCCCCTTCTATTGAAACACTGATATTTTACATGCTACTAACTCTAATAAATCATTCAGGAAAGTAAATATATGTTAGTTGAGGACTTGCTCCCACTGAAGTCATTTGCAAAGTTTCCATTGACTTCAGCGTAAACACCAATGGAGTTTGAAACATTGGCGTTAAAGACAGGTACAATTCAAGGTATGCTGAATGTGTAAACTCTCCAGGGCTGGAGTCTCATTTACAGACATGGCTCCGGCGGTGTACAGGTCCTGGAAGTAAACAAGAATCAGGCCTCAGATCTCCATTCCCCTATGGGACATTGATGAAGCCATCTCTCTCCTTGTCTATCATGCCACAATTTCTTAACACCTCCCTTTAAAACACACTTCCTCCAACAGGTGTTAAGTCTTGCCTCAAAGAATTTTTGGCTCTGCAGATGTTTGAAAATATTTACTAGAAAACAAACCAGGAAATTGTGGAATGAAGGAGTTATGTGCCAAACATCCTCATTCAGTCACTCATGGGGTTTTGCATTGCTTCCCAGCTCCCTTCTTGTATTTGGACATTGTGGTTGAAACATTCAAATCTATCTAAGCCTAGGTCTACACTGGGGGCAGGGGGGAATCGACCTAAGATACACAACTTCAGTTACGTGAAAAGCGTAGCTGAAGTCAGCGTATCTTAGGTCGATTTACCTGGCCGTGAGGACGGAGGTGAGTTGACCGCTGCGGCTCCCCCGTCGACTCCGCTTCCTCCTCTCGCCGCGGTGGAGTTCTGGAGTCGACGGCAGAGTGACACTAGACGCAATAAATCGATCTCCGATAGATCAATCACTATCTGCCGATCCGGTGGGTAGTGTAGACGTACCCTAAGGCAGCGGTTCTCAATCGTATTTGATCAGCCCCCTCCTTCTTTGTGTTTGTAGTCTTTTGGGGCTCCTCCTCCTCCACAAGCACATATACAGCCCCCCAGCTCTGAAGGCAGAGCGAAGGCTGTGGCTGCCGGCTGGGTGCCCAGCTCTGAAGGCAGCGCCGTGCCAGCAGCAGCACAGAAGTAAGGGATGCAATGTGAAAAGTGGTATTTGTCAATATTACTTTTCACAGCAGACTTAGCGCTCGATTGCCACCCTTACTTCTGCACTGTGACTGCTGCCAACCTGGAGGCTGATAGCCAAAACTCCACCACTTCCTGGTGAGGGAATGGGGTGGGGAGGAGAGCTCTGGCTGCCTCTTGGTGAGGAATTGGTGTGTGGGGGGACAAATGCAGATGGCAGGCCCAGGACTCCAGCTGCCCCCTTATCTCTGCCTCCTAGGTGTGCGCAGCCCTTCTGCCTGAGCTCCACATTCCCTTGCCTCTCTTGGGATGCCCACCCCATAGTTTGAGAACTGCAGGTCTAAGGGATCTTGACATCCATCACATTAAAATGAATGGGAACTGGGCATCATAATGCCTTAGGTAGCACTGAAAATCTCCATTTATGGGTAAATTTTTCTTCTGAGGCAGATTCTGACTGATACTAAGGCCCCTTTCACATTGACAGCGTGGTTAGGAATGAGTCTTAGCATCACTGAGAATCAGGCCTCTTTTCTTCATAACCCTTTAAATTGTCTAGCACATTTGTTGGTGCTATGTGCATTTAATAATAAATAATAACTCAAAAAAACTGATGTCTGGCTCCTTAGCTGTAATTATTTCTCTTTCCCCTCCAGTGAAATGAAATGGAATTAAACAAGCAGGATTCAATTTAGTAATGGAATTGATAGTACTTGCTAAAGCAGAGTTAAGAGAAGAAGTCCTAACAGACAATGCACAGAGCTGACAGTAGTGCTACCTGTGTAGTTTCTCTGAATTAGCAATCTGGCCAATATCACGGACAAAATAAATTTGATTCGAGCCAAGGAAAATTAGCACATTCCCCCTGAGCATGGCACTTTAAAGGTAAAGAAATTACAGCACATGGACTATCAAGAATGTAAGAAGATTTTTCCAAACAGTAAAATATATCTTGAGTCTTCTGCAACAGGACAATATCAAAAGGTATTGACTGAACCTGAGAAGCAGGCTAGAGTCAAAAACCCATTTTGAAGTCTGGTTTGAATCATGCTCAGATTCTCATGCTGTGCTACTGCAGTGCCTGCAAAGGTACAAGCAAACTTTGATTTTTTTTTTCTTTTGCCACTGGCTTATTTCAAGCATCAGCAAGCATCACATGATCTGCATTCCCTGGAAATCCAAATGTGAGTAACAAAGCACTCAAGACAAACACAGGAAAAATACATTAAACACCAGGACCACCAGGTTTCAGAGAGCAGCACAATTTTAATGCCAGCCAGGACACTTTTACATATGACTGAGCCAGCTGCAAACACCAATGGTTTCCAAACCTTTTGCCTACCCAGAACAAATGTTCAGAAGAGACACTTAGGGCCATTTCCTTAAGGGGTGTAATTGAAGCCAATGGAGACAGCTGGATCCTCAGCTGGTGTGATCTGACATACCTCCATTGCCTTCAATGAAACCAGCTGAGACTCTAGATCTCTCTGCTTTTATATAGAAAGGGTGCGGGATGTGGAGGAGGGGAGGCAGAAGAATCCATTTCTCTGTGGAACTGTGAATCTTTGGAGTGACCCATAAGCACCTTGTACATGGACAGGTTTAAATATTGAGGGTCAGGTTCTGATGTACTATTCAATGTGAAACAGGCTCTTACTCCACAAGTGGTTCCATTGATTTTCAATCTAGTCCAGCGATCTTGGGCACTTAACTTGAGCTACCTCACAGGGACCTGATTTTCAGAGGGTGCTAAGTGCCAGCACTTTCAAAATTAGTCTCTCTAAGATCTCTCAAGTTGTGCACCCAAAATCACTAAACACTTTATAAAATGTAGGGCTCCACTACCAGAGGGAAGACAGCTGATCCATTCATGTGTTTATAACAGGAGTGGGCAAACTTACTGACCCTCCGAGCCACATATGACAATCTTCAGAAGTTCGAGAGCCGGGGCTGAAGCCCCAAGAACCCCCCTCTCCCCACTGCCAGAGGCGATGCATGGGGGGAGGCACCTGGGTCACATGCCCCCTGCCCCCCGGTTTTTGCCAGGGTTTGTTGAATCGGTCACACGGTGCCATCCCTGCATGGGAGCTGCTGGAGCCAGCAAGCTGGGAGCTGCAGTCGTGGGGAGAGGCAGCAGCAAACTGCTGGGAGCTGTAAGGAGAGCAGCTGCTTCTCGCCCACAGAGCGAAAGCAGCAGCCCCTCCCTGCAGCTCCCAGCTGTTTGCCGCTGCCTCTCCAGGCAGAGCCAACACCTGGAGCTGCAGGGAGGGGCTGCGGAAAGAGAGGGAGTGTGCCGGGGCGGGAGGCATGACTCAAGCTGTGGGCGGTGCCGAACCTTTAAATTGTGCCCCCCCTACAGCAGGCACCAATCTTCTCTGGCAGAAGCCCCTAGCTCCACGACCTCACCGGAGAGCAGAAGCCATGAGCTTCCCCCCAGTCTGGTAGGCAGAGGGCAGGGCCGAGAGCCGCACTTTTATCTATAAAACAGCTGCATGGGACTCACGAGCCACAGTCTGGCCACCCCTGGACTTCCTAGTGACCCCCTCCCCCAGGAAGTATTGTCCATCATTTACCCTCTGTACTCTGCCAGTGGCTGCACTTTGGAGAGTTCCAATGGGCCGAGGGGGCTGGTTCGTCTTCCTCCCTTCCCCTTGCAGGACAGGGGAGTCTGGCTGGAACAAGGGTCAGCCTCTCAGACAGCCCCTGGCTACAGCTTTACAGGCTCCATCTCTCAAAGTCTAGTGCCCCTTAGCACAGTTTACCTCCGACCCTTCTTCCTGGGGCTGCTCCAGAAACCGTGTTCTGTGGCTCTCTCCTCCTTGGCTGGTCTGCCTCTGTTACTAGCAGCCTTCTTCCTGGTCATCCCCCGTGCCTATACTAAGCATCCCTTTTTCAGCCCTTCCTCCTCCATGTTGAACAAGTCATGCAGATGTGCCTCCTTAGTGCAGCACAGGTCCAGAGGAGCTCATTAGCCTCCCGGTCAATGGGTAGGTGTGTCCCTTCACACTCCCCGTCTGCCAACTAATGCAGGGGTTTCTTTAGCTCAGGAGGTTGAGATGTTGAGTTTTTGGAGCCAAGGGACTGTTTTTCATTCCAGAACCGGTGGCCAGTTGAAACGGAGTAGTGGTAATGCATCTGGATTCTAGTAAAGCACTTGATCCACATGCTCACAAAGTCTTACTCTCCACATGAATTCAGCACTCCTCCATCACTGACGTAGGATGTCACAGTTCTAGTTGTGCACTTCCTTGTGGCCATTGACTAGACTGCTTGGGAGGGAATAAACACCTCTGGATCCCCGAGTGTTTTGAGCCTGAAAAGTGTCTAGCCACTGACCCGGCATTGGGGCACTAGCTACACTGTCAGGGCACAGATCCTTGGTCTAGCAACCAGCTGTCTAGCCCCTGGGCTCATTGCTGACCTTTCAAACTTCCATGTAGCCCTAAATACACCCTCGCTCAGAGCTCTACCCAAAGCTGTGAGCCTTCTAGGTTACCACTTAACTTTTTCAGGTGGCCTGTGGTAAGTGTAACGCATACAACACACAAAGACCCTCTGCCCAGAGTCTTCCCCAATTGCTCCTTTACTGAAGAGCTAAAGCATGAGACTACAGATCGTTTAGAAAGTAATCAACACCCTAAACACAGTGGCCCTCAGTAGCTCGCCCTTCTCTTGGGAGTCATGGGGGACCAACTGCGTTCCCAAAGGTAGGCAGGGACCCCTGCCTCATCAGGCCCCTCCATGCTGGGTTTCTTCTCCCTCCTCTTGAGCTGAAGTAAAAATGGCCCCTCAGTTACACAGCTCCTGTCCTTGTATAACTTTTAGCCCTATCAGGTGACTTCTTGATCAGGTGACCAGCCACCCCTGACAAGTGACTGTTGCCATGGGGACCTCTCCCCTGACAAACCAGTTCTGCTTGTTGGGAGCCATCTAGTGTTCAGACCTATTCCATTTCAATAGGAGCCCACTCCAGCGTTAACCATTATCTATTGTCAGCCCTGTTCTGCTATCCTGTTGGAATTTAGGTCCTACATGGAGTTGAAAGGACTACAGAAAAGACAAAAAGCTGCCCTTTCAAAATGGAGTTTGCAGCTATCTTTGCCCCTTCACTTTGCCCTACGAATGCCAGTGATTCCAAGTATACAGCAGTTTCAAATCCATTTCCGATGAAGCAACGTTAGTAAAGCCCATTCCCTTCTCCCAACTCCAGTTGTCAAATCCCAGTAAAGATTTTAGAAATCTAATATTATGTGATGAGCTGAGAAAAATTGTGGCAGCCTTTGAGATGAATTGCAGTGTGTGGTGAAGCCTGACCTGCAGATTTCACAACAGTTCTCCATGTGTGGTTCAAATTCTTAAGCTATCCACTTGCTAAAAGCCCCATAGAAAATCAAATTCAAGCAACATACTCCTATCTGCAGGTTTCTGAGTACTGCTGCAGTAGAACTATCCCCAGGTCTACATCATCTCTGTAAATGTCACTTGATAGTGGGTGTGGGGAAAAAACACCTTTTTGATGCCTTTGTTGGAAGGACTGGCACAACTTGAGTTGGTTGCTTTTGTGTGTCTGACAGGACTTTTATTAGTCAAAATAAATGGGTTTAAACAAAAACCCAAATAAACTAAAATAGCAGCAGCAACAAAATCGGCATAAGGCTGCAGTAATACAACAGATTCCAGATGCCGTTGTCAAATTCCCCATGACCTGGGAGCGTCTCTGGCTGAGTTTTTGCAGAAACTCTGAGACTAAGTGACTTTTTGTGGGGAATTCTAGTGTGTGTGTGGGGGGGGGGGGGTGATACATAAAACCACAGCTCCCAGAATTCACTCTTTCACACCCTTCATTTCACCAAAAAACACAGAGAAACAACACAAACATCCCACCTCATTTTGGCTTTCGAGTCCTTTTTAATGGACCATGAGTCTGATCCAAAATGTCATCTTATGGCAATTTTCTCCTTTGTCAGTTTCAACTTCAACACCTGGAGGTACGCACAAACCACAGCAGAAGCTTGTGATTTTATTGCAGCCCCTCCCCATCTCTGCTGTTTAACCAATAGCATGCCGGTGAGGTCACTGGTGATCCCACCAAACCATATTACCTACCCAGCATATATTCCAGGAGGAGCTGAAGCAATCACACAAGCCATCAAATAAGACTCTGATTTCTTCTGCTTCGACCTATACACTTACTCCTCAAGAGGACCATGATGTCCTTCTTCTCTGAAGGAAGACAATAAGGACACATTGGCCAATGGTTACAGCTAAGGAGAAAGCTGTAAGAGGTTAAACCCCCGGAATTAAGTGATACTCACTGCCTGTGATATTGTTGAGGCAAAGGGCTTGGTAGGATTAGACATTTCAAGAAACTGTTCACAGTTACACTAGCTTGGACACAACAGTTTAAGAGCGATTGCGCCCCTCATGCTTCAGGACATAAACCAAAAACTAACAGTCGGGGGTTCGGAAGCAACTTCATCCATTGTGGGAGTTTTATATCTTACTCTGAAGCATCTGGTGGTACTGGTCCTTGTTGGAGATGGAGATGCAGATGGCTCCTGCATGGCAACGTCTGTTGCTATCCTTCTGGCCATCACACCCTTGGGACAGGAAAACCAAGAATTCCCACACACTCCTGGACAAGCCCCCAATCTTAGAGTCTCCTTTGAAACAGTAAACAATAGAACCTCCTCCTTTTATTAGAAGGGCTAACAGCTGCCTACAACTACCCAGTAGCTGCTAGTTATGGCCTTGAGAGACCTAATTTTTCCTAGGCTTGGACTCTAAATCAATCATATAATACACTGCAAGAACTAACAAAAGTAGTCAGAACCAAGGTAGGGAAATCAAATTCTGATTTAATCTTTGTGGCCAGATCCTCTACTGATGTAAATCAGAGAAGCTCCATTTTGCACCAGTTTTGGATGTGGCTGAGTATACTTAGCAAAGCTGACTGCAGATCAATTCTCTGCACATTTTTGTTTTTCTGAGAAAACAGCATCAGAGCAGAGCCAATCACATCCACGCTTACTTGCCAATAGCTTATACAGCGAGACCACTTAAATGTGTTTAAGAGATTCAGATGCTTGAATCCAGATTTAAAAGAAAAGCAGGCAACTGCAGCGATAAAAATTTATCCCGTTTAATCAACTGAACACATAACATAGCGCTTTGCATTTGATTATGGCCTTAAATAACAAATTCGTACATAACATTGCTGATGAGATGGTTGCTGTGAGTACATTTTGGCAGAATACTAGATGTCACAGGCAACAGTTTGCTTAATGAAGTGTTTCAAGACTTCAAAACTGTGCCTTTTATGGGAACATGAAAACAGCCTTTTTGTCTATCTTTAGGGAAAGAAAAAGAGAAACAGCCAAAACTCAGCTCAAAAGTATCAGAACAAACTTATTTATGGCTGGAAAATTCCATTACAATACTTTACGCTAGCCTTAAATCAATTCTATAGGCTTAGTTGGTTTCTGCTTCTCATAGTGCTCAGCCAGGTGTACCTTCAGGGTGCCCAGAAGAATTTCTTATATTAATGTGACAGATCATTTGGAACCCCATATAAGAAGTGTCATATAGCAAAGGCTGCAGGAGCTGACAAAAAATGCTATTTTATATCTAAATTTGAAAAAGTCATGGGGGGGGAATAACAAAACATACAAAACCCCTCCTTTGTATTAATAAAACTGAAAGGTAGTTTGTTAAAATTTAAGGCATTTTAACATGTCAGGGATATGACTCTAGTGGCAGAAGAAAAGATGTTCCTGGAAATGAATCCCAATTATATCTCTATGGCTTGGGAAACGGGTGCAGGTAAGAGTAATAGATGAAAACAGTGGTGACAGACGTAATTCTGTGCAAGGTGGGACGTTCCATGGCTCCACCCATCACAGAAGAACACTGCCAAATTTAGCGCAGGCTGCAGTTCTTCCAAAGATCGCAAATTCGCAGTTCAAATATATTTTCACTTCACTGTACAAATGCTGACCAGCTGAAAACCTTTGACACTAAAACACACTATCTGAATAAAATTCAATGACAAAAAAAAATCCTCTTCATAAAAGATCAGCAAAGAACTGAAATCTCAAAATCCCAATTGGCATTTGCTAAGGGAGCATGTCACCATTGCTGATTGCGTGTAAACAATAGGATGATGACAAATACAATGTAAGATAATAAATGTGCAACAGTACAAAATATACAAAAAAAACCCAAACTTGTATGTAATATACATTCAAAAACATTGAAAAATGGTTCAATACCTCACAAAAATCCCTTCTTTCTGGAAAATGAAATGCTGTTTCAAGAACAAAAAGAAATGTACACAACCTCTGATGAGATGCCCAAAGTACCTTCACACAGAAGAACAGATCTCAATTTCTGCAACTGGATATATAAAATAATTGAAATAAATTTCCCTAAACAAGAAAAAGCAGCTCTAATCTTCATAAAATCTCCTTCACATCTCATAGTGTAATAAAATATTCAGTTTTCATCTTAGATTCAATTTAATTTAGAAGTGGACTCTTCTCAGACTGGTTGATGCAACTGAGTCATACAAAAGCCCAAATCTATATATTCTTTATAGTAAGAACACCATTTTTGCCTGTGTCTTTTCCAAAGTTTTATATGCATTTCACAATTCAGACATTTTATTCTGACGCAGATACAGGTCTGATTAGAGGGACAAGATTGGAGCCTCATTTCTTCCTAGCTTTACGCAACTCTTTCCTTCATAATTTTCATCAACGATTTTATACCCACATTTTAGTAGATTATTTTCAGTTTAACTTGCACTGGAATTTCAGGAAATTACAGTTTTTCATAGACTGGATATTAGGAAGATCACATACTTTAAATGTGGTGGATAAGTCAGATTTACAGGATCTCAGGCCAGCCTTCAATATTCAAAGCACCTTTTTGTGCCCACAGTTAAATGTACAATAACTTGCATCGACAGTAGAACCCATTTGTATGCTAAGATACATGATGGTGTAACCAACATTAATACCTGCAGCGGGGTCCTTGTCCCTTTTTAGACCACATACAGGCTAAAGAGTCTGATACTGCCTCTCGACTGCAAATTGGCTCGGTTAGCTTACACGCTAGAAGTCTGTGGTTCCCCTCGCTCCCAAAGGGTCCAGGATTCAATCCCTACAGATGCTCATCCCAGAGGGTTGACACACAAATGACAGCTCATACCGGGTACTGAACTGCTGTCAACCTCCGATTCTCAGGACAAGCTTCCCCAGGCAGGGAGAATGCATAATTCACATTATGGATCTTTGGTCCCCCCTAGTGTCTAGACCACGTAAAAAGATTTCTGAGTGCTGCTTCTAAACGGACAGATGTGATCTTTCAACTCAGGCAGTGGCAGCGCACACATTTAGGGGATGGCTACACTTGGAGCTGGGGGTGTGACTCTCAGCTTGCGTAGCCATACTTGCTCTAGCTCTCAAAATAGCACACTAAATTCAGTAGTGTAGCCACAGTAGCACAGGCGGTGCCAAGCGGTGCCATGGGCTAGCCACCCTGAGTACAAATCCACCTGAACCCTGTGGGTACATACTCGGCACAGCTTGTCCGTGCGGCCGCTGCCTGTGCTACCATGGCTACACTACTATTCTTAGCGTGCTAGATTGATGACAGCAGATGTGAAAATGTCTATACAAGCTGGGAATCACACCCTTAGCTGTAGGTATAGATATAGCCTCAGATTCAGGAGTGCCATGTTCAAGCCAACCCAGATGGTCATCATATTGGCATCTACATGGGTTTGATCCGTGGGTGCAAAATTGGCCCTGCCAGACTGAAGGCTGTTGCAGGACATCCTGCCCTTAGCCCAAAAGCATTATTTTATCCAAGGATCAAAAGTCATCCATGGTTCTGTTTCAAGTGCCATTCCCCATTTTGATTTTAAGAGAGACTTGAAGTTAGGCTACAAAAAGGACAGTACAGAACCTTTGCAGAAAGTTTCGAATCTCTCAGAAAAATCAGTTCTTACGATGCATATGGACAAAGTGATTATGCATTGAAAGGTACCAATAAATCACACAGCATGCCTGAGCAATGCACAGGTGAATACAAAACTCATGTCAGTTGCAGTATGTATATCTCTTCCTGAGTTAAGTTTCATTCCTAGTTTGGAATCCAAGCAGTCTGCTTCTTGTTTTTGGCAAGGTACTTGACCATAGAATAAGGCAATCCAATCTTTTGTTTTGATTTCCACCCTCTTTTTTCTTATATGGCTCAGCATTTCTCACTGCAACCATTACTCTGCTGTCTGCAGGAATATGTTTAAAATGTGGTCCTGTAAAAATAGAAATCAGATTTTTTTCTTTGAAGGTAGTATTTAATCCTCATATATTTTGTGATCTTGAAGATTTCAGCTGAACAGATTCAAAACGATCTTGTTTTTCCTGCAATGTAAAGAGACAAGTTCCCGTCAATCATGATTTCTCAGATTCACTCTGAAGTGTACGAACATCTCTTCACTCAGTATAAAAAGTCCTGGAACAAATTTATACTCTCAGTAACTTGAGTGCAACTCCTGTTGAAGACTTTACTGAGATTGTGCCACAGTAAATTAGAGTAGAATTTGGCCTTTAAACTAAATTGTAACGTCTCTATAAATTAAAAATTGTACAAACTTCAAAATTCCATTGTGAGGTAGAAAGGATATGAATTTTTTAGTGTTTCCTTTATAGGAAGTATATAGATAGGTCCACAGCTACATACACAAATGGCATATTTTGCACAGCATTGAACAGAGACGTCAAGGTTATGGATTTTATGATAGAATTACAAAGAAATTATGATGCATTACTGTAAAAAATACAAAACATTCAAGAGTTAGAGCAGTTTGAGCAAAGAACTGAGAATGAGAAACTCCTGAACTCTGACACTTACTCCTTTGGTAGCCTTAACCAACCCACTTAGGCCTCAGTTCAGCAGAGCATTTAACACATGTTGACCTTTCAGAGTGTGAATTGCCACCCCCTTCACTAAGGCTATGTCTACACTACAGTTTATGTCAGCATAACTTATGTCTCTCAGGGATGTGAATAAACCATCCCCCAAGCAACGTTAAGTTACACCAATATAAGTGCTCGTGTGCACGGCACTATGTCATCGACACAGCTTCTGCCGTTCATGGAGGTGGTTTTATTATGCTGACGGGTAGCACAGCTGCATTGGTACAGCTGCGTCAGTACAGCTCTGTACATACAGACATGCCCTGAGGTACCAATTCTCCAAACACTTAACCCATGCATTTAACTTACTATAGGGAGCAATCACTTTGATTTTATTGGGACTACTCACAGTAGTGAAGTTAAGCATGTAAGCGTTTGCAGGTTCGGACCTAAAATGGGACTATTCCCACGTTTACGTGTTTTGCTTAATTCGGGATTGAACTAGAGCTGGGTGCTCTAGTGCTTTGCCAATCCAGTGAAAATTTTTGAGATTTCAAAAAAAAAATTGCTTTCTGCACCAGGAGGAAGCAGTGACTTTTGGAAAAATTTGTAATGAAAAACAAGTGAGAGAGGGCACTCAGCTGGGATGTGGGAAACCCAGGTGCAAGTCCCCCGCTCCAAATCTAGGTTAGTGCACTAGCAACCAGCCTGCAGAGTCAGTTTCCAGTTCAATTTCTCCTGCTGGAGCTGTTCCAAATACCTTAATATTCACTGGGCCAACAAACAAGACTGACTCTGCAGCACAGTGGTTAGGTCACTTACCTGGAATGTGGGAAACACAGATTCAAGTCCCTCTTGCAAAGGAAGGATTCGAAGGTGAGTCTCCCACATTCTGGGTGAGGGCCCTACCCACCAGGACATTGGCTATTCTGTGGCACATCAAGCTCTCTCCTGTTTGTTAACAAAAAATGTTCCATAGCATGAAAACAAATGTCAAAACCTCAAAAAAATTTCCTGAAGTGGAATTGTTTTCTAGCCTGCCCTATAATTTACCTCTTGTGGTTATACCCAAGTTGATTCTCATCCAGAGCATTTCACTGACAACATTGGAGATGATTTTAGCTGGAGCAAAGAGAGTCATTAGTGTAAAAGGTAGCAAATTCACAACTGATGAAGAAATACGTTTTCAGACTATGTGTAATTAGACTGTGGATCTCATTGCCACAGGAGGCTGCTGAAGACAAGAACTCCAGGATACTGGAGAGAAGAAAAAGGGTGGGTGGTTTTGAGGTTATTGGTGGGAAAAGGTTGAGAATCCTGCAACTGTAGAAGCTTCATGCATCATCACATGGATTAAATTAGGTCTTCATAATGCTAATATAAATACCAAACTTGTCTTGGTGTACTACGATACAGACCTTGTTTTAAAAAAAGGAGTGGACATGTCTATGGACGGCAAGAAAATCTACAGCAATACTACTTAATGCTAACAAATATTTTGGAAAGAGATTAAACTAAACTCGCGCTTTGGGGTTTAAAATCACTCTCTATTACGATGAGACCTAATGCATGTGCAGGGTCAGATTTTCCCCTAGCTGCCTACTGCAGGGTTTCCTGCACTTCCTCAGCCTGCTTCAGCACAGCAATTCCTACATTCTGTGTTGTTGTTACAATAATACTGCAAATAAATATTTTTCCTTTTTTACATTAGGGGCTCAGCTCTGCATTTCTTATCTAGTCAAAGCTCTCAATAACTTCATGAGAAGTCTATAAGGTGCCACAGGATTCTTTGCTGCTTCTACAGAACCAGACTAACATGGCTACCCCTCTGATATGAGAAGTTTTGGAACACAGAAAAGTAATCACCTAGGGTCTGATCCTATTTTTAATATATTTCTGATTTTTTCTCTCTCCGTTGATACATCTTTACATTGTCCCTGTCCCCCATATTTTTTTTGCTCTCTTTTCTCTGTTTTTTTTAAAGAAGTTGTACCTCTCATCTTTTGCATTAATGAAGAATGATGCCTATCACATGTGTTTTGAGAAAATATATAATAAATCCCAGTTATCTGCAGGGATATAGGATGCAGACTTGAGCAAGCTAATGAGGTCCTGGAGGCTGAGTCTGGCAACTCTGATTATCCAGCAGATGAAAAAAAAAAGCCAGAGATATCTGACGGGCTTATTTGAAAAGGTAACAGTGTACAGGGAAGCCTATTAAAATGAACATAGGAACTTGAGTTAAGAATAGTCTGTTTGAAAACAGTGCTCAGGTGTGCAAGTGATTGCTATTCTCAGTATAAAGCACTAAGCTTACTTTTAAACTACAAAACCTATTTCTTCCAGCAATCCTTCCTCTCTTCTTCTAATCATTACAGGCCCAGTCCTGCACACTTCATCAACCAAGCCTTTAAACTCATCAGGACTATTCATGGTAGTAAATGCAAAATTCAGCAGCAGAGGTGGTCAAAAACTTTCACTACATTCAGCAGTAGAGAGCTTTCACAAAATCAACACTTCTGAGTCATTTTCTTTTTTGCAAGGTTCAAAATGGGGGGGAGCATCTTTTTTGAGGGGACAAGGGACAGAATATTTTGCTTTTTTTTAAAAAAAAATCATTTTTGAAATTTTGAATTTCAATATGCTGTATTCCCCTCCCCTTTTCTTCTTCTTGCCACTGATTACAATAAAATGAATGATGTCCAGATGTGGGGTTCTCTCACACACACTTTTTCATCTGGCCCTTCTAATGTTTCCAAAGTTGAAGATATGCGCAGAATTCATGTCTCTCGCAGATTTCCTTGTTTCCCCGCAGAAATATTACTTTCTGACAGGGAAGCAAAAAGAGAACTGCAAGAGCAGTCATGCACTCCTCCCTAGCAGTGCAGGTACATCATTTCAGGCACTCGGAGCAGCCGGCAGAGAGGTTGATCACCATGGGGCTGGAGAAACCCCAGCCAGTGGCTCCTACCATAGGTGTCAACTTTCTCCAGCACCGGTAGGTGCTCATGCCCCCTGGCCCCGCCTCGATCCCACCTTTTCCCCGTCCCTGGCCCTGCCCCCATTCCAACCCCTTCCCCAAAGTCCCCACCCCAACTCCGCCCCCTCCCTGCCCCGCAAAACAGCTGTTTCACGGCGGAAGCACTGGGAGGGAGTGGGGAGAAGCAGGATGTGGCAGCACGCTCGCGGAGGAGGCAGAGGTGAGCTGGAGCAGGGGAGTGGGGTGGGGCCATGGAGAGCTGCTGGTGGGTACTCAGCACCCACTAATTTTTCTCCATGGGTGCTCCAGCCCCGGCTCCTACCCTGAGTTGGGATCAACTGCTAGTTCCGGCTGGACTGGAGGCAAGAGAGGATGGGACTTCCTCTTCCCCTGCAAGGAGTGGCTGGGGCTGTGTCAGACCCACCCCCAGAAACCTCCCCGAGCTGCAGGAAGCTCAGCATCCTCCCCTGCTTCCTGCTCCCATCACTCCTCAACTGCAGGGGGAGGGGTCACTATATGGGGAGCTGCTTCCCCATCCGCCCAACCCCCATGCATCTGGACTTCCCATACCCAGACACCCTCGCCAAGCTTCACCTCATACACCCTGAACCCCCCTACCCCTCCATACCTCAACCCCACCCCACTGAACCTCAACCCCTGCATCTGGAACCCCCCTTCGCCCAGACCCTCTGCCTCTAGACCCCCACCCCTGCACCTAAACCACCCCCCACTGAACTCAAACCCCCACACTGATGAGCCACACCCTCCCTGCACCACTCTGAGTCCCCACCTGAAGACCCCCAGGCCACTAACCCCCAGCTAGATGCACCCAGACCACCACCCCACTAAGCCCCACTCTCCCAGCCCCAAGACTTCCCCGCTGAGACCTCCACACCCAGACCCTTCTGCTGAGCCCCAACCACCTTCACCTGGAAGCCCCTGCAGGGTCCCATTGCTCCTGCACCTGGAAGTCCCCCACTGTACATCCAGATCCCCCCACACCTAAACCCCTCACTGAGCTGCCTGCACCCATATTTTCCCACACAGAATCCTCTCATCCCACACCTGGATCCCACCACACTGAGCCCTTTCACACTTGGATCCTGCCTGGTTGAGCCTGCCTGCCCCACACCTGGTGCACCGGCACAGAGGGGCAGGGCCCCAGGGTGTTTCTGGGGCAGACCCAGGCCTTGTGCTGTGTCAGGGTCGAGTGCAGCCTCATCGCTGAGTCCGTGTCCCGGGGTTGTGGGGGCTGCAGGGTGATCTCCCACCTTTATGCAGCCAGTGGACTGTGCTCCCGACTGCCATGCTGGAGCCTCTGCATTTATTTATTGACAAATAAAACTTGCAGAATTTTAAAATGTGCGCAGAATTTTTAATACGCTTATTAAATTTGCAGATGATACCAAACTGGGAAGGGATTGCAACTGCTTTGGAGGACAGGGTCATAATTCAAAATGATCTGGACAAATTGGAGAAATGGTCTGAGGTAAACAGGATGAAGTTTAACAAAGACAAATGCAAAGTGCTCCACTTAGGAAGGAACAATCAGTTTCATGCATACAGAATGGGAAGAGACTGTCTAGGAAGGAATCTGGCAGAAAGGGATCTACGGGTTATAGTGGACCACAAGCTAAATAAGAGTCAACAGTGTGATGCTGTTGCAAAAAAAGCAAACGTGATTCTGGGATGCATTAACAGGTGTGTTGTGAGCAAGACACGAGAAGTCATTCTTCCGCTCTACTCTGCGCTGGTTAGGCCTCAACTGGAGTATTGTGTCCAGTTCTGGGCATCGCATTTCAAGAAAGATGTGGAGAAATTGGAGAGGGTCCAGAGAAGAGCAACAAGAATGATTAATGGTCTTGAGAACATGACCTATGATGGAAGGCTGAAAGAACTGGGTTTGTTTAGTTTGGAAAAGAGAAGACTGAGAGGGGACATGATAGCATTTTCCAGGTATCTAAAAGGGTGTCATCAGGAGGAGGGAGAAAACTTGTTCATCTTAGCCTCAAAGGATAGAACAGAGGCGGTCAAAAAAGCAAACAGGATGTTAGGAATCATTAAAAAGGGAATAGAGAATAAGACTGAGAATATATTATTGCCCTTATATAAATCCATGGTACGCCCACATCTCGAATACTGTGTACAGATGTGGTCTCCTCACCTCAAAAAAGATATTCTAGCACTAGAAAAGGTTCAGAAAAGAGCAACTAAAATGATTAGGGGTTTAGAGAGGGTCCCATATGAGGAAAGATTAAAGAGGCTAGGACTCTTCAGTTTGGAAAAGAGAAGACTAAGGGGGGACATGATAGAGGTATATAAAATCATGAGTGATGTTGAGAAAGTGGATAAGGAAAAGTTATTTACTTATTCCCATAATACAAGAACTAGGGGTCACCAAATGAAATTAATAGGCAGCAGGTTTAAAACAAATAAAAGGAAGTTCTTCTTCACGCAGCGCACAGTCAACTTGTGGAACTCCTTACCTGAGGAGGTTGTGAAGGCTAGGACTATAACAATGTTTAAAAGGGGACTGGATAAATTCATGGTGGCTAAGTCCATAAATGGCTATTAGCCAGGATGGGTAAGAATGGTGTCCCTAGCCTCTGTTCGTCAGAGGATGGAGATGGATGGCAGGAGAGAGATCACTTGATCATTGCCTGTTAGGTTCACTCCCTCTGGGGCACCTGGCATTGGCCACTGTCGGTAGACAGATACTGGGCTAGATGGACCTTTGGTCTGACCCGGTACGGCCTTTCTTATGTTCCTATGTTATGTTCTTAACAAGCAGCAATGGGCTTAAACTGCAGCAAGGGAGGTTTAGGTTGGACATTAGGAAAACGTTCCTAACTGTCAGGGTGGTTAAACACTGGAATAAATTGCCTAGGGAGGTTGTGGAATCTCCATCTCTAGAGATATTCAACAGTAGGTTAGATAAATGTCTATCCGGGATGGTCTAGACAGTATTTGGTCCTGCCATGAGGGCAGGGGACTGGACTTGATGACCTCTTGAGATCCCTTCCAGTCCTAGAATCTATGAATTTTTTGGCACAGCATGCCCTCAGGAGCAGGTAACCTTACTGGCATAAAGTCAGTCTTAGGTTGCTCACTCGTGTCAAGTCTCCTTAAGCCTGAGGCCTAGTGTGGCTAAGTTGAAATCTTTCAGCCCTTAGTCTGTAGGCCTTGCATTACACTGCCTTACCTTACTTGTATACCTAATACACGCTTGTCACTCCTAAATACTTGTCAAATTTATATTTATATAATCCTGTCCTACTTCTGTCTATTCATCATCACGCATTGACTGCATAACATAACCACAACAATAACACAACTAAATGATAAAATGAGCTAATTAGCTATATTAAACTAACAGTGTCAATAAAAAATAATAATATTAATACTCACCTTTGTTGCCAATGACTTCAGCTTTCCCAGCAATGACTGTTTATTTGAATATACTATTTCCTCTTCGTTATCTTCTCCTTCCATTATAGCACAGCTGTCAGCAGCTGGAAGCTCACACTCTTTCGAGTTAGCTGTCATCACTAATTTGGAATATTTATACTCCAACCTGAAAGCACAAACTTGGACAGTTATTTTCTTAATACCCCATATTCTAGCTGCAACAGTGCAGGTGGTCAGAACACTATCTGCACCTATTCCTAGGGTTATTTGTTAAGCATCTGTAAAGAATCAGAAGTTATATTTTAAGAACCAGAAGTAAGAGAGCATGACTGAACTGCATTAGCAGCTCATCCATTTCCTGTTTTCCAGACTAGAACAGAACAAACTCCATCCCATAAAGTCTTTAAAGCAAAGACCTTCAGACTTTTTCTAAAAGATACACTCAAGACCAAGCAGAAACTGTAAGCTTGAGTCAGGAATCACTGGGTAGAATTCTGTGGCCTATATTATGCAGGAGGTCAGCCTTGATGATCATAATGGTCCATTTTGGTCTTAAAATCTATGACCTTACTCATCTCTATTGCTTCCAGCCTTAAGCCAACCTCTGTCAGAGGTTAGGAGGAAACTTCTCATGGCTATCCCACAACTGCGGTTTCAGGGTATCTTGCACCTTCCTCTGCAGCATCTATTATGGCCATTGCTGGAAACAGGAAATCGGACTAAGTGGATCACTGGACTGATAAGGTATGACATTTCCCTACACTGTATTAGGGTTTAATTCAAAGTCCAGTGGAATCCATGGGAGTTTTTCTAGTGACTTCAATGAGCTCTGGATCAGCCTTTTGATTTATTTTTGTATGTCACCTCAAGTACCGTACTTACTTCTGATTTTTCTTCCAGAAGTAGCAGGTTAAGGCTATGAGCAGCACAGCTGTGAATGCACCAACACCTGCTCCAACTTTTAACCAGAAGTCCATGGTTTCACAGGTGCTGACCTGTTTCTCAGGCAAGGCAATCCCCTTCATGCATTGCTTTGGCTCATTCCAGACATATAAGGTTTCCTTTCAAAAAAAAAAAAGAGAGAGAGAGAATATAGAAAAGTGATGTGAATGTAGAGAATGTTTATGGACATTTTGAGGTTAAGCCAATAACATGTTTTTGAGGAAGTGAAATTACAGAAAACAGAGGTGTTATTTACTTTAAAAAATATATATTTATCATATCAGGGCCAGATTCTCCACTGGGTTATGCACCTTTTCTCCATACACTACAGGGACGCATACTGTCTGTAAATTCCTGGGAGAAATCCCTGCTGGTACAAGTGTATTGCTGTCAGGTCCTCTGTCTATGCCCCCCCCCCCGCCCCACCATTCAGCATGGAGGAGTGTGTTGGAAAAAGGGAGTAGGTGTGGTGTAGTCTGGCTACAATGTCCAGGACCCTACCCCAGTGGAGCAACTTAGGGTATGTCCACACTGCACTCAGAGATGTGACTACACCCCAGGTAGGCATACCCATGCTAGCTCTAATCTAGCCTGCTCCCCCAAAACAGCAATGAAGATGACGCAAGCCCACGCTGTTGCAACAGTGCACATCCTGGTTCTGGTCAGACTAGTCTATGCTGCTGTGTCTTCAGTGCTAGCTAAACTAAAGCTAGTGCAGCTATACCGACATGAGTGGCAATCATGCCTCTGATTGCAGTGTAGACATACCATTAGAGCAGTGTGGCAGCTACTCTATACTACACAGGGGCTTGGGACAGCCCTAATTATCAGGGAGCTGTAACAGGGCTCCCTAGCGCTCCGACCCCTTGCTCCTGCACTGAGCTGAATTCTCGTGCAGGGCAGAATCTAACCCATGTCTCCAAAATGGCTTGGCCTAGTGAGATTTAACAGTAAGAATAATTTTGGAATGAGACCCAACTGCATTCCCCTGAGTCATGGCTGCAGGCACGGGGAGGGGACAAAGGATGTATGCTCAAAGCTTGCTCCTCACACAGGCTAGCAGAGATTGGGATTGGGACAGAGAGGGAAATGGGTGGAGCCTGTCTCTGACATAGTGGTCAGAAGAGCAGATCTGGAATGGAGAAGGGTTAGTAATCTGCGAATGGAGAAGGCCAGTAGCAGATAACTTCTCCCAGGAGCAAAGAGGGAGTGGAATGAATTGTGAATCTTTCCCTGGTCTGCTCTTGGAGCAGCATGGCTAGGTGATGTACAGGCACAATCTAGCCCTGTGGCTTTTACACAGGCAGTTTAACAGCACCCCCGAGACTACACAACTCATCCAATTTGACTAGAAGGCTTCAGTCCTCTACCTGAAATCCCTTTTTACAAGCTCCCTCAATCTCATGGTAGTCATGCTCTGTGCATAAAGGGCAGGCTTCTGCACTTTCCCACATGAAGTAGAAGGTGCATCCATCACAGGTGCCAACAGGGCATGTGCTAGGAGAAAAGCAAAGTTTGGTTAGCACTTGTGACACAGGTTTCATTCCGGGGAAAGGAGAACTGGTCAGGATTCTCTGCCTCCAGCCTACTGCTGAAGAGCGCTAATAATAATTACGATAATTAATAACCACCCATTGATTCAACATTTCCAAAACAAACCAAAAAAGCCAATCAGTTAAATATCTAGCTTCAAATAAAGAAGGTGTTAGTCTTGCAAATTTTTGGAAATACGAGTCCAGATACCACTGATATAAAACTCTATAAACTAAACTAGAAGCAGTCATGGAAAGCACTGAAGTTATTCCAGATTTGCACCAATGTACGCAAGGGGGAGAATCTGGCCCATAATGTTCAGCTTTGTAAATATGTTCTGATATCCTTAAAAAGCACTTCCTAAGATGAAGTTTTATCAACTTCTGATTTCATAACTGTGTTTTATGTATATCCCTTGTACTTGAGGGTGTCTTTCTGATGTGTTCCAATCAACAAATTGGAGTGACTAAACAATGAAGATTTATTAATTGACTAACTGAGCCAAGTTGCCATGGACTGCTATACACCAAAGGCCAAATTTTCAAAAGTGGCCAATGATTTGGAATTTCTCAAGTTGGACATACCAAAATTGAGGCAACCTAAATCAGTATCTGCCTTTGAAAACTGTGGGCTAACACTTTTAACTTTGTACCCCATTGCCTGCCACACCTAAATGAAAGCTGTCAATAGTTTCAGTAGATGTCACTATTCTATAAAGATGTCAAAATTACAGCTGTATTTCATCAGCATAGTTTATACAGTTACCACTAGGTGGCTAGGTAATACAGGCCTCTGCTCTAGTGACTCTGAATTCTTTTCCAGAATAAATTTTATATTTGAGGAAAGCTAAGAAACAAAATTTATATGAAAAATAGCAGGCCATATTCATCCTTGATGTAACGCCAATGATTTCATTGGCAAATATCTAGAATTACAGGGGGAAAGTTATAAATTACTAGAAAAATATATATATATTTGAACAGAGTTCATCCCTGGTGTAACCCCACTGGCAGCAAAAAAATTAAATTTTGTTCCAATCTATTTTTCTAGTAACATCTAGCATTTCCCCTACAGTTACAGATATTTGTGTGAATTAGAAACAGAACCCCAGTGTTCTATTATGTTGTGAGTAACCCCACCATTGCTGCCACCCTGAAGCCCAGAAGCCTGCGTAAACCCCATTTTGTTTTCTTATTTCAAGGTGTTCAGGCAAAAACACTTATTGCAGTAATTACAGCTGCTGTTTCTACTTGCACTGAGTTGATAGGGGAACATTAATTGTAATTGTGATGCTTTGAGTGATTTCCTCCGTAGGTGGCAGCCATGCTCTGTAATAGTTACTTAGCGGAAGGATGTTTACTAGCCTAGTGAACATGTAACAGCTTCTGCACAAACCTGAGGAGTACAAATGGCCCTATTTCATGTTCAGTTAGTAGAACAGAACACTAGCTGCACTTCCACGACACTTGCTCAATTGTTGTTACCGGCAGCTAGGCTGGCTCTAAACAGTGACGGTAACTGGAAGTCTGTTCAACAGCCAAAAATACGCAGTTGGTTCATTAAATCTGGATCATACTTGCTATAGAAAAAACTGATTTAAGGGATTTGTAATGTCACCCTGAAATTTGTCACACATTTGACTTATCTTAACAAAATCCAGAGAGCTAGAAGACCAACTTCACTTGGCTTGATTTGACTAATTCGGAACACTACCTCTGGATCAGAGAGTATTTTCTCAGGAACATTTGTAGGCCTATTACCCATGTTCCTTTCATCTCTCACCTTGGCTAAACCAGGAATAAACTACAAAGAAGGCATTCCTTATTTAGACATTTTTGTTACAAATACAGAGGTCTACTCTGATGTTAAATGCTCTGCTTGAGCTGTTATTGGACCATGATCTTCCTCAATCAATACAAGATACTTATATGATCCCCTTTACCATAGTATCTGAGCACCTCAAAATCTTTAATGTATTTGTCCTTGCAATGCCCCAATGAGTTAGAAAAGTATCACATTTTAATAGATGGGGATCTGAAGCATAGAGGCTAAGGGTCTTGCCCAGGGTCACACAGGAAGTCTGTGGCAGAGCAAGCTTAATTCCTGTTTAAACTAGAGTTCATATTTTAGAAAAACATCCACATTTTAATTTAAAAATTTTCAGTGATGGAGAATCCACCATGACCTTTCGTGAATTGTTTCAATGATTGATTACCCTCACTGCTAAAAATCTGCACCTCATTTCCAGTCTGAATGTATCTATCTTTTTATATCTTTGTCTGCTAAATTGAAGAGCCCGCTGTTATCAAATTTCTGTTTCCCAGGTAGGTACTTATGGATCTATTCAAACCCTTAACCTTTTCTTTGTTCAGTTAAGCAGACTGAGCTCCTTGCATCTATCACTATAAGGTTGACAATCCTTAAATCATTCTCTTGGATCTTCCCCAAACCCTCTCCAATTTATCACCATCCTTCTTGAATTGTGAGCCCCAGAACTGGACACAGTGTTCAAGCAGAGGTTGCACAAGTACAAAATAGAGAGGTTAAATCAACTGGCTATTGTGCACTCTTTCCTGGCTTTACTGCCTAAGAGCAGGCTGTTGTGCATTTGCTCTTAGGCGCTACCGCAGGGGCCTCATAGCCAGCAATAGCTAGAATGTGCTGCCCGCAGTTCACCTGGAGGTGACATAGACATGGGTCACTGTGGCCAGGTACTCGCCTGGAAGGAATGTGTGTCGTCTCCTGGACAGTCACAGATGGGAGAAAGCACTTCGCACTACTTGCTAATCTAAGGCAACGAAAAGAGTTTTGCCAAGGATGGCTTAAGAGGACTGGGCATCTAGGCAATACTGTACTACCCTTAATTAAATACCTGGGGACTGAAATATCGCCTTGGCCTGGTTTGGTGGGATTACACCTCACCACCACAACAGTTGCACGTCCGTTTTCACAGGGGGTTGTAAGTGTAGAAGACCTAATATGAAAGAAGAGCAAAAGTTTTCAATGAATATTGATTTTACTTTAAAAAATGACATATTGCACAATATATGCATATTTACATGTATAGACACAATTCTGCCTAGGTATGCACCTAGAGCTAGAGAGAGTCTGGAGACTCTGCCTGATTTCCAGCAGTGCTGAATCATTCTGACCCAAGTCACCACTGGGCTCGCCTCTGAGGAACAGCCTCCCCCCAGTCCAAAATAACAGTATTAGAAATCATAGCCACAGAGATCATGGTCTGAATGTTACTGTGCAAGAAATACTACAGTCAACTCATTCACTCCACTAGCCCAGAAAGCTGCAAACTGCACTTCTGCAATTGCAGAAGGTGAGCAGGACTCGGAGAATGACATATGTTGCATCAATATGCTCCCTGTAGGCTAACGGCTTAAAACTACAATAATCTTACCCAAAGCAGGGTCACTGGTAGGTAGGGTGACCAGATGTCCCGATTTTATAGGGACAGTCCCGATATTCGGGGCATTGTCTTATATAGGCTCCTATTAGCCCCCACCCCCATCTCGATTTGTCACACTTGCTGTCTGGTCACCTTACTGGTAGGGATAGTACCTGGAGGAACAAACTAGGAAGAGGACACTGTAGTCTGAGCATGTTTCAAACCAAGTGATTTTTTTTTCTCCAGTTCATTTTTGTAACAAAAATGTAAAAATAAAAATGAATGCAAAAGGAAGTATATAAATGTAAAGAACACATTTAAAAAAGAAATGAAGGAGAAGCCAGGGCCCAGAACACAAGGTTGAAGATGGCACCTGGAAATATCCAGGCTCTCCTCTCTGTAAAACAGGAATAACTCAGACTCGTGCAAGCTGCTGCATTAGCTGATTTCACAACCTACTCATCAGCACACCAATCAGTCTGAGCCCTGGAAGAGTGTCTTAAGGACCTTCCCTCTAAGTCTACATTCCCTTTAAACAATTAAAGGGAAGAGCGCTGATGTTCCTCCTACGGAGCATTTTCCACCTACTTGAAAAAGAAATTCACATCAGGTATTGTCCTTTGGGAAGATGGAAACATTTCTGTTTCAATGTTAATATTTCCCAGAGTGGTTTCAACCGTAGCTCCTAAAAATAATAGCAAACAAACAAATAAAAAAGAGAACAAATTAAGCATGTGGTTTTTGAAAGGTACAGGCTTTGTACTTTACACAGTGTGCTTTCCAGAATGGCATTTGATTTGCTAATTAAGAATTTGTCCAGTAATTTCGCATTATGCACAATTTTTAAAAAATAAACCGTGAACTTCTACGCATCTCATAAGATACAATTTTACTATCGAAGGGTATGCAATAAAACAAAGAGCTAATACTAAAATTCACGGTGTGAGATAGAGTTTTACATTTTTCAAAGGTAATGTGCAGTTTGTGGAGGATGCCATGTCTACAACCCTAACGAGTGGAATCCTCTATCCAAATAACAAGGCCCGCATAGGAATTAACAGTGTGAGCGTCCCTGCGTTGCCCTATACTGTCCTCTACCAGTGCATGGGTGGACCGCCTCTTCGGAGTTCAAAGTTTGTGCTCCATGCTCATTCTGTGTCTGTGGAGACTGCCAATGTGAGGGGCTGTCCTTTCAATGAGGAGGATGGCCCTAGTCCAGTAGAGACAGGCAAAAAGTAAGGGGACACATTCACAAACTTTTTTTTTCCCTTCAATAAACGTTCTCCCATTAGTTCGTGCTGAAATTCCTAAGCAGCTCCTTTATCCCCCTGCACTGTGACCCTTAGGGTTGGGGGCCTACCCAGGGTAGTATGGGAGACAATGAACTCCATATGTTGCAGCTCCACCTCCTGCGCAGGTGAGGAGGAGAAAGGCAGGGAATGGGAGGAGCTTTTGTTCTTCTCTGCCTTGCATTGGCCAACACAGCTGAGCCAAACCAGTAGGAAAACAGATCGGTTAATGGTATAGACCAGTAGCTGCTTAACCTCCCCTGGAGCAAAGGGGGAGCCCGAGATTGAATTGTGACTCTACTGGCTCTCTGGCTGGCTCCTGGGGTGATACAGCTATTCACTGCCCCTTACTCTGGACTGAGATTAAACTCTCAGTCTAGTCCTGAATATATTATTTTGAAACCATGACAACAGGTTTCTTCCCTAAAACACCTCCTCCATTCCCCTTGCCAAATATCTTCCAGCAAGGTGCTTGAAAGCCTTCTGATTATAAGGCACTCTCGCCTTTGTTTCTCTGCTGTCTTCCTTGTTCATTGCTGTGCATGAAAAGTATCGACATCTGTCCTAGGTCGGGCACACCCCACCTATTGCACAGGGCATCTGTACTGCACCATCTCCTCAGGGATCAGAGAAGGGGAAAACACATTAGGAGCCTGTGACCCAGTGTCAGAGGGCAAGGGCACAGTGGTCTCAGGTAATGAGTTTCAGCTGGCCAGACCAGGTCAGTGTACCCGGACTTACTTATGTCATAATCTGTATCTAATGGATGTCATGTCATATGTCATTGGAAAATAAATAACTCACTGAGCCTTGGTATTCTTGTGTGATGTAATACGGGGTAGATATTAGAGTTAGGGATATATGCTGGAATTATGACTAAAATGTATTTAAACCAGGCATGTCAGGGGAAGTGGGTAAAGAGGTCTGCCCTAAGCAAAGGAATGTTTATTTGCTTCTCTGACCAGCCTGGTCATCAAGCAAAGACAAGGAAGATCCATTTACATGTTAGGTAAACAAAGTGATCAAGCTAACAAGCGAGGGAGAAGACAGCTTCCAGCAGGGAAAAGAAACTTTATCTGGGCTATAAAGACAGAGGGTCTGAACGTCAGGTGATAAGCAATTGAATCAACTGATTACTGTGTTATAAAAGTGTATCAAGTCAGGTCTTTTCTGAAAGCTAATGACACACTGGTCATTAATATCATTGTGAAATGCATGTATTAGCACTGTATCGGGAACTGTGAATACTCACTGATATTGGGCTTTACAGTCTGACCAAACAAAGGGAGAAACAGGGTTTTACCCAGACAGGAAGGAAGGCAACTATCTACCTGTCTCCAATCAAATTAAGCAAAGTGTTACCAAAAACAATGGGAGTTTCATTTACATGCAAATCAGTGTAGGGGTGGGAAGATCACAGGAAGGGAAGAACAGCATGAGGTCATTCTGCCTCCTGAAACAAGATCATTGAACTTTGGAAGATACAAGCAGACACAGAAAGCCAGCACAAGACAGACGTAAGGGAACAGAGCTGAGACAGATGGGTCCTTCAGCTGAGGGGGGCTTAAGTCTCTGGAAATTGAATATAGGCGAGAAACCTGCTTAGGCAAAGATCTTTCACCTAGGAAGACAAGGGACACCAGCCACTTCTGTTTCTGTGGAAGGCCCTGACTGAGAGAAAGGCAAGAAAGAAGAATGATTTCTTACCAGTCTATCTTGAACAAAGACTGTAGCTTGTTAAGTCTTAGCTATTAGAAAGGATATTTTCTATTGTTTTACTTGTAACTGTTTCTGTTTTCATCCCTTATATGTGAACTCACTTAATCCTATGTATATTTGTTAGTAAATTGGTTTTATTTTTCTATAAACGAACTCAGTGCTGTGTTTTCAGGGAAGGGTGTATTTAACCCAGTTAAATTAACAAGCTGTAAAGTGCTTTTTTCTCTTTAAAGGAGCAACAAATCTTATTATTTCTCTGAGGGGTGCAGGTGAGGGATGGACACTTCAGGGCACACAATTTTGGGGAAATTCGGGACTGGGAGTGTGTTGGGGTCACCCTGCTGGTTGTAACCAAGGCTGGTGGAAGCCAGAGCAGTGCTGTAGATGAACTGCTGGGGTCAGAGCTGCCTAGCACACAGACACTCAGGGCTGATCTACACTGGGAACTTACATTGGCATAGCTACGTTTCTCTAGGGCAACAGAAGAATTCTTCCCTCAACCAAGCTACTGCCTCTGGAGAGGAGAATTACCTTTGCTGACAGGAGAACCCCTCCCGTCAGCATAGGTAGTGTCTACACTGAAGTGCTACAGTGGCGCAGCTGCACCTTTGTAGTGGTTTAAGTGTAGACATACCCTTAGCGCATCACCTGCACACTTGCAGGCTGGCTGTGAGCATCCCAGCTCGGAAGCTATAGCAGCAAAGCACTATAAGGAACGCCAGGTTGCAGGGTAAGTGCAGACACAGCCCTTTACTGGTCTGAACTGCAGCACCAGAATAGTGACCAAGTATAAACTAATAAATATTGAGCCTTCTCCACAGAGAGGCTAAACCACTGCAGTCTCCACTGATGCGCATAGGATTTGCAGGATTAGACCATAAAACAATATCGCCCTTTTTCTTAGTTGCAGCTGAACAGCCTACAGAGTCTTCCTCATGAACAAAAAGTAAAAGGCACAAAACCATGTACCTAAGAATGTATCAGCAAGGCTGTTGGACTGCAGAGCCAGTGCTGTTCTGAACCCCTTACTGTCTGATGGGATGATCGTAGACTGGCATACAAAAGTTCCCACCAAGCTTGAAGAGTCTTCTGATTCAGCTACCATGTCCTTTACCGTGACATCTGTTATATTGTCTGTGCAAATCGCCATCTTCTTTCCCTATGGACATTAAACAAGTAAGGGAAGGTGTTAACTTCTGGCAGGATTTGCAGCCTTGTCAGGGAGGGGATGCAAACATAGAGGGTGCTGATTCCCCATTAGCAACTGTCATCAAGAAAGAGAAAACATGCAACATTACTTTGCCATCATGAAGCTTTCAATTAAATTCTGGTGCAAATTCTGAAACAGCCAGTCATATGTATTATCCAGAACCTGTGATACTAAGCACCTTTATTGGTTTATCTTGACAACATGGTGTTTATTTGCAAAGCATAATAAAATGCCTTGTAAAAGAAAAGCATTTTCCCCTTAGCCATATAATGATACACTGAAAAGGACCTATTATCTGGGGTTTAATCCGGAAAAATTGTTCTCTGAAAGCGTAGAAATGCATGCAAAGAACAAATGCATGTATATTAGGTTCTAGCCCACACCACAAGCCTGCATTAGTGTCTCATGGAGTCATCCATATCCTTCCATGCAGACCGACAGTAAAATTTTAGAGCAACAGCAACAAAGGACAAAGCAATTTACTCATAAAGGGCCCAGTTCTGCAAGATAATGAGCACTCCATGTTCCTCATCCAGCAATGCACTTAAACACAGGTTTAACTCAAAGCAGGTGTGTCACTCCAAGATGATGGGACTACTCACCTGCTTAATGTTACACCGGTGCTTACATGCTTTGCTGGATCAGGAAGAGTGCTCAGCAGCTGACAAAGCTGAGCCTTGAGACTCTGATCCAGCTAAGCAATTAAGCATCTGAGTAATTTTAAGCATGCAGCTAGGCCCATTGGATTACTGACATCCATGGAACTACTTACATGCTTTCATTTATGCATGGGCTTACGTGCTTTGACAGATCAGGGTCCATACTAGCCATGTGTTGGTCAGGGGTGAAAGTAACTTACAGGACTTACCA
Organism: Mauremys mutica; assembly: GCF_020497125.1. Lineage (NCBI taxonomy): Eukaryota > Metazoa > Chordata > Testudines > Geoemydidae > Mauremys > Mauremys mutica. The sequence continues at coordinate 374,528,837 of NC_059072.1, read as the reverse complement.
GTACTGCCGGAGTCCTGAGGGGGCCGTGGCCTCATCCGGAAGAGGCGTAGCCTCAAGGTTTAAAGGCCCTGGGGAACCAGCTGTGGCTGGGAGACCCAGAGCCATTAAATCAACCAGGGGCTCCCAGCTGCAGAGGTGGCTGGGAGCCCCCCAGGGCTCAAGGGCAAATTAAAGGGCCCGGGGCTCTGGCCGCCAGGGGGAACCCGGAGCTTTGTGGGGCTGGGACAGGGATTTAAAGGGCTCTGGGCTGACCACAGCCGCGGGGAGCTTTGAGTCCTTTAAATCCTAGCCCCGGCCGGGATTCAAAGGGCTCTGGGCTGCCTGCAGCCACGGGGAGATTTGAGCCCTTTAAATCCCTGCCCCAGCCCAGCCGCCGGAGCCACGGCTGAGATTTAAAGGGCTCAGAGCTCCCTGCCACTGTGTGCAGCCCGGAACCCTTTCAATCCTGGCTGTGGAAGTCGATGCGGTCCAGCACGACGTACTGGCTCTAGCCGGTACGGACCGGACCGGCTTACTTTCACCTTTGATATCAGTACATTTCAAGACTCGGATTAAGCCCCCATTGCTGGAAATCCTGGTTTTCAACTGCATCGGTTAAACACTTTTCACCACTGCTCCGAAAGTCTGAAAACAAAAGGTCAAGTATAGACACAGGAAGTGCACAGCTGTGGCAGACAGCTGGGCATCAAGGGACTCCATAGACAGAAACACTGGGACCATGAAGAAAGAAGTCAATAGCAAAGAGTCTCAGCTGCTAGCTCAGCAGAACACCATGTTAGCAGCCGAAAACTCGGGTGTATGACTGGATTTAGGAGACCCCCCTGGCGTGAGAGCAAAGGAAAATCAGTGAAGCTATGGAGTCAGCAAGCTCCATTTCTGTGCATCAATTCTGCCTTTAACACTCCGGTGCCCTCGCCGGAGAATCATTCTGCCATATACAGCAGCCCCACCGGAAAGTGCTTGTGCAATGTAGGGCCCATTTCTGTAAGTAGCTGAGGGAGCCAAGGACTGTTAGCACCTCCCAAGATCAAGTCCCAACTGACCAGTGGGATACTGCAACGTATCAATGTCAGGAAATGGAAACGCCGAGTGTAAGGATACCCCTGCCCACCTGCAAAAGCCAACACTCACCTCATTCCCACACAGGCTGATGTTAAAGAAATGAAAGAACTTTGTCCCTTTGGATGTAAAGCTGGGTCCATTCATTAATGACCCCACCCCACTGAGGTTGGTAAAGTCATAATTCAGACTCTGGTTGTCCCTGAGGTAAGAGAACGTGCAGTCACTGAAGCAGGTGGAATGGTCCTTTGGGAAGGAGAGAAGGTAAATATTACAGGACAGCTACTGACCCCAACAACTCTCCTTCCTCTGCTAAAGGGAGAGTCCCTCCTATCTCCCTGGCTCACATCTTCCCCTCTGCCTAGGTTGGTGAGGTGAGAGCTCCCACTCCTGTTCCAAACTATTTTAACCACAGCTTATATCCGCTGCAGGCTACCACCATTATATCGCAATCTGACGTGAGTCTAGAATTCCAGTCAGCAGACGGCATTGGCAAGTGTATGCAACCCCAATTAATCCAGTGTTGGTCTTTGTCCTCTGCAGTAGCTAGATAACATAGCAGTTTACGAGTCCATCACTACATTTTCACTAATGGATCTGGTGATTTCAGTCAGCCAGTAGAAGCTTGGGTTTTTGGATCCCAATGTCCTGGGTTCGATCCCTGGAGATGGACTAGATGGGGGTTTCCTTGCACAGAAACACAAATATAGCATATCACCACACGTTTACAAACAGAAGTTACACCAGGGATGAATTTAGAGCTATGAAACATTGGTTTTAACTACACCGCAGGACAAGCAACCTGGTGGCATTTCTACAGTGAAGCAGTAAAACCTGCCCCTAGAGTAAGACCTGCCCCTAGAATATTACAACTTCCCATCTCTGTCTTTAGTCAGGGTTAAAACCACTTTCAATCTCTGTACCTTGTTGCTTTTACTGCCAGGCCCACATGGGATACAAGACTCTTTGCCGTACACCTGATGTATGGACAGATATGTGTTGGCTGGGCACTCCTTGCATTGGTTGGTTTCCTTCTCAATGTAGTGTCCAGCAGGACAGGGGACGCAGGATGACCCAGACTGTTCAGACCCCAGTGCGCAGGCCCGGCAAGACGAGGCAACTCCATCCAACACATTGGTCACTGTTATCGAGTAGATCTTTGCCACGTCGTGTATGAATGGCCTGCTCTGAAACAAACGCAGGAGAAATAACCCCAGAGCTACTTTCGAGTCACACGTTAAATAGTTCACCTATAGTATAGCATAATCAGAATCCGGAATGCTTGTCTTCTGTGCAACAGGGCCCCAAATATGGGAACACATTTAAGCATGTAGTTAGCTTTAAACATGTGTGTCACAGGGTGTGATGGCCCTTTAAGGGGGTTGGGCTTAGCCCCTATCTGTGACTAATAAGCTGCGGCTCAGGTGATGGGGCTGAGGCAAGGGATCAGGTGATAGGAACAGGTGACTTGCAGACTAAGATAAAAGGCCAACAAGCAGCTTAGCTGAGCATGGTACCAGTGATACCTGCTCTTCCAGGAGAGCCTGGGTCAGGGGAAGGGGCCTATTTTGTCTGTTTTGATTTAGGTTTAACCAGTTTGGTTTGGAAAATGAAACTTAACCCTGAAGTAAAGGGATTAAAATCGTTCTGCTGTTGAGAATGTTATTTAATTACACCAATTGAATCTATTTCCCTATGTTAAGTTCTCCTCACACCTTCTATGGGCCATCTTAATTATCACTTCCAAAAGTTTTTTTTCCTCCTGCTAACGATAGCTCATCTCAATTGATTAGACTCTGCCTGTTGGTATGCATACTTCCACCTTTTCATGTTCTCTGTATGTATAAATATCTCCTGTCTGTGTGTTCCATTCTATGCATCCGAAGAAGTGAGCTGCAGCTCACGAAAGCTCATGCTAAAATAAATTTGTTAGTCTTTAAGGTGCCACAAGTACTCCTGTTCTTATTGACTTTAATGGCACTTGAGCACTTGCTTAAGATGCTTTTCTGAATAGTGACTTGGTGAGTTCCCATTTAACAGATGGGGAAACTGAGGCAGGAAGGTTCACTGCTCAAGGTCACAGGAAGAGACAACTTCAGAGCAACAACTAAAACTCAGAGGTTCCTGACTAACAGCGTGTGCTCAGACCATTCCCTCAATTGAGAGACAAATGCCTAAAACTCCTGGCCATTCTCCACCTCCACCTCATTCTAGATTACCAAATTCACCAGCACCTGACTGGTCTAAATGTAATTCCTAAATTTATGTCTAAGGGATAAGATCATACCTGAAATGATTTGTTTAGCTAAATCATGTGTTGAGGCTGAAGAAAAGGGGAATATAATTAGGCAAGGGATTGTCTTTTTTTTTTTTTTTAGACTGTTTAAAAAATTCTTTAAAGTGAATTTTGTGCTGGGTTGACAGACCTGGAGGCTAAGTCCTTTACCTCAGAAAAGGCAGCAGCTAGGCATGATTACTCACAATCACATCACCAAGGTATCCGATGGAGAAGTAGTCTCCATATTGAGTCAGTCCTATCTCTACTGAGATTACATGGTGCCAACTTGGTGATAGTGGCTTTGTGTCTACTAAGAACCACTTTACCAATTCATTTCACATAAGCTACCAAGCAGTCATTTGATGGTGATGACTTGGTCTTAATTCCAACAGTGCATATTTATTCTGTATTATAAATGAAACAATGTATATTTGGTATAGAAGTGGTCCTTAACTAGTCAATATGGACTGCAAGAGCCGCTATAATGGCAGTGGAGCAATCCGCTGGTGTCCTACATGCAGGAGTCGGGATAAGAGGAGAGAGCAGAAAACTATGGCACTTAACTGCAGTAACTCCTTCAGTTCTCACAATTACTAAAATCTAACCAAAAATGTAGGAAAAGGACATTGAAATGAAAATTGTGGGAGAACTGCCTCAGTTGTAGATTATACAGAAAGATGGAAGATTCACTATCCCTGTTGCTGCCTGGGACACTGGGCACCAGGCCACAATCAGTGAAACTATCTTGAAACCCCCAAAAGAACTATTGGCAGAGGAAGTCTTAATACCAGTTGGCCTATGAATGTGAGACAAGATATGGTGTTACAGTGCCCTGTTACTCCAGAATAACCTATAAAGAACATAGGAAAACTCAAAGATAAATACATGATGATATCTTCCTTGGGTTGTCCTCAATGAAGACGTTTGTTCAATGGGCTGAGTTTGGTGGAAGAGATGAACCAACTATTAATACATAACCTGTGTTGAAGAAAAGCATTGTGCTACCTTCAGATGTTAATCTATGCAAGGAGAGTTCATGTATATGAAAAGACTGCCTCCTAATGCTGCCAGGGTTAAGGAGACCTTGGGTTAAGTGCAATGTAGATGCTGCTCACACAAGTTAGAGCTTCCCCAACATGCCTCTAAACCTGATAAAGCCAAAAGCCCCAATTTCAGCAAAGTTCTTAAGCAGATGCCTAATTTCAAGCACGAGAATAGTTGCACAGACAGTTCTTTCACACTTTTTCCAATGGAGCTGCTCCCAAGGTCAAAGCTAGGCATGTGCTTAAGTACCTTGCTGAATCATGGCCCAAATGCAAGGTGCTGAGAAAGACATAACAGGATGGACAATGTACAAGTGCAAGCGCAGGAAGCTTATGCTCATAACATTTTCTCTCTCCTCAGTTTCCCAATTTAGCATTTTTCAGGTCACACTCTACCATTACTAAAGCAAGACAACACCTGCTTTGTGTCAGATGAAAGCAAATTTGGATATGAAATGAGGGACATCCCTTCCAATACGGGGGAGTCAACTGGATCATTATTAACCTTTTTTGGAGATCGCCCAAGATCTGTTGCTTTGAGAAATTTACTCAACTTTTCCAGCTCCTCGCTATTTTCTATGTCATTTCTTCCTTTTTACCCATCCACTTTCCATCTCCCTACTCAGCCACTACTGGAAGTCTGATATATCCACAACCACAAATCCAGATGACAGAAAGTGGACAGTTAAGTTGGACAGGAGGTCTACCATCTGCCAGCTTCCTCTATAAATGAACTGAGAAACAAGCTGGAGTGGAGTGGGAGTTCTGGGCCCTTCGAGCAATAGTCAAGAGGAGGCTATGTTGTTAAATACTGGACTTAAAGCAAACATCTAATACTTACATCTTGGCCCCGGTTTGTCCTCTGGAAGGCCCATGTGAATGTGAAGGAAGCATTTTTGGAGATAATGTGAGTGTAAGATTGTTTCTCCTTCGTCTTGCCCCAGGATTCCACCACATTCGTGTTTTTTCTATTAACATCCTAAAAATGTACATAGTAGAATTAAAAACAATACTGTGGAATGAAGCTGTGAAATATTAAATGCCAGTGTGTTACAGTAATAGCTATGAAACCTTAGCGACTCCCCAGAGTTACACAGTGGATGAGTGGCAAAAATCAGGAATAGAACTTAACTTATCTGAGTGCAATTCCCATGCCCTGTATCCTGAACCATGATACTACTGTACCTGAGAGGTCAAAACCCCGATCATATTGTAGTCAATAGGAGTTTTGCCAATGGATTGAATGACGCAGAATTTAGTCCTTTGTCATATTCTTTTAAAATAATCAGACAGCAGAAAAGAACAGAATCATTACCATGAGTGATGGAGAAGCCCTGCTAGAGCATCAGATAAATACTCCTACAAGGGCACTGCAGATATTAAACTAATGTCACAGTTACTCTTAGTGATAATAAACCTAGAGTAGCTAATTCATGCCCATATACAACTATGAAAGAGATATGTGGAAGACCAAGATCATATCTCTCTGCCATACAGATAGGGGTCTCACTTACCACCATAAAGTACATCACGCAATCTGCAGAACAGATGGTCTCAAAAATAAAACTAATTCGTCCTAGTTCTGACCCGGTTGCTCCTGTCACCGACGTTGGAGGTCTGTTTAACAGACAGGAAATGAAATATTTAACAGGTGCTCTAAGGACACCTAGCAGTCAGTTATGCCGATTGGTTTTTTTAATCAACAAGAGAGGTGAAGAAATTCACTCACATGAAACCTGTCCTAATGTAACCAGTTTTTGTACTGATATCACTACTTCAATTCGGGGGTAGGGGGTGATTTATTTATTTATTTATTTATTTATTTACAATGAACATACAGTTTTACCTGTCTGGATCCCTGGGCAGTCCAGTCAGCTGTCAGGGCTCTTCAGGCCTAATGCCTGGGTGCCCTCTCCAGCACAGTCTCTATTCAAGCAAAAAAGCATTTGCAGGTTTCCAAGCAGGCTCAGTTAGTGTCTCTCATTGGGCCCCTTTGCACTGGCTTCCTGCCCAGCTACTGCTGCTCCCTATAAGTCCCATGCAGATCCGCACCCAGCTGTGAGGTCTGGCAGCCACAGCCTGTTCCACATGCAGTTCTGTCCACAATTCCTGGGGTTTCTCTCCAGCTTCCTGCTGCCATGTGGCTCTCACCTCCAAACAGAAGTTGGCCACTTCCCCTTTCGGACCTTGCTCCCTACCTGGCCATGGGAAGGTGAAAGTGCATGGGGAGGAGACTGATGGGAAACATAATCCCTGCATAGCCAGGAGAAAGGGGATGTATGGTGGGGAGGGGGCTGATGGGAGTTGTAGTCCCCCAGTTTGCAAATCCATCACATGTTCAACACCACCTTTCTTCCTGTGAAGGCAAGACCCTAGTGAAGGAGAGCTGATTGAGCATGTCAGAGAGGACACACACACATTCAGAGACACTGTGATCTCTCTCTTGGAGACTTTTTTTTTGCCTTTCTTGTTTGTTGTTATCCCTTAATCTAAAATAAAAGTCAGTCATATGGCTGCTCGTTGTATATGGGAATACATCACACCGCTGACTTCAGTAGGATTGCTTATGTAAGTAAGCTCTGCAGGGTCACAACCTAGGGCCTGATTCAGATCTCACTGGTTTGACTTCAATGGAATTGCACCTGATTTGCTCCAGCCAAAGTGAGAGCACAATATGGCCCTTAGTCACTGGCCAAGGCCCTGATCCTGTTATCATGTGCAATGACTTCACTCCACACAGCTGTAAGAAGCCTGACTGCAGATTCAAGACTTATGTTGTCAACAGTCCCAATCACAATAAATACTGGATAATGAGTTTCTTATGGATGATCTAGTACTGAAGAATCAGGCTTGGTCTATGCTACCACTTACATCAGTATAAGTTATATCACTCAGGAGTATGAATGAGCCATCCCTTTGAGCAACATAAGTTACACCAAGCTAACTACTGGTGTGGACAGTGCTATGTTGGCAGGAGAGCTCCTTCCACTGACATGACTCCCGCCTCTCGTGGAGGAGGATTTATTATGCTGATGGGAGAGCTCTCTCCTGTCAGCACAGAGCGTCTTCACCAGATGCACTACAGCAGCGCAGCTGCATCGGTGCAGCTGTACCACTGTATCGCTTCTAGTGTTGACTAGCCCATAGTAACTTTCTTTCCATTGTATTCCAAGCATGAGCCAACGTGAAACGGGTACAAGAGGAAAAATACAAGAAAAATTGACAAAGAAACTATGTTCCTTACTTAAATCCTGGGATATGCAGGTTCAGGATAAGATAATCATTGTCAGAGCCCCCTGCCCCACTCTGGATGTGATCACCAGCCACCTCCCAGCCTGCAAAGGAAAGGCCATTTTTTATACAAGAAACAGTCAGTTTATTTAAATATGCAAGTCTCTCTATATAATGTACTTTTCAAAATTATTTAGTAAATATATTATTTAAAAAAAAATCTTTAGACTAAATTGTAAAGTCCTAATAAACTGTTTTAAGAATGGCCGTACTGGGTCAGTCCAGTATTTTTAATCAGTCCTTGTATGGAACAGCTTCCATATCTGTAATCAATTGTGTTGCCCTTCTCTATAGCTTTTTCAAGTCCATCTAGCCCTGTATCCTGTCTTCCAGCAATGGCCAGTGCCAGGTGCTTCAGAGAAAATGAACAGAACAGGTCACACCTCAACTGCTAGAAAAGGGCCTCATCCTCCCTGATTGAACTAACCTCATTATCTCTAGCCTGATTCTTGCTTGCATATTTATACCTGCCTCATCCAACGAAGTGGGTATTCACCCACGAAAGCTCATGCTCCAATACGTCTGTTAGTTTATAAGGTGCCACAGGACTCTTTGCTGCTTTTACAGATCCAGACTAACACGGCTACCCCTCTGATACAGAACAGGGCAATTATCGAATGATACATCCCCTGTTGTCCAGTCCCAGCTTCTGACAGTCAGAAAGTTAGAGACCCCCACAGCATGGGGGTGCATCCCTGACCATCTTGGCTAATAAACACTGATGGACCTATCCTCCATGAACTTATCTAATTCTTTTTTTTTTTAAACACACACATACTTTTGGCCTTTGCATCCCCGCGCAACGAATTCCACTGTTTGACTGTGCATTGTGTGAAGTACTTCTTATGTTTGTTTTAAACCTGCTGCGTATTAATTTTATTGGGTGACCCATGATTCTTGTGTTATGTGAAAGGGTAAATAACACTTCCCTATTCACTTTCTCCACACCATTCTTGATTTTATAGACCTCTATCATATTTCCCCGCGCCCACCCCCGTCATCTCTTTTCTAAGCTGAACAGTTCCAGTCTTTTTAATCAGTCCTTGTATGGAACAGCTTCCATATTCGTAATCAATTGTGTTGCCCTTCTCTATAGCTTTTTCAAGTCTAATATTTCTTCTTTGAATTGGGGTAACCAGAACTGTATGCAGTTTTCAAGGTGTGGAGGATTTATATAGTGGCATTATGATATTTTCTGTCTTATTATACATCTCTTTCCTCATGGTTCCTAACATTCTGTTATGCTTTTTGACTACCGCTGCACATTGAGCAGATGTTTTCAGAGAACTATCCACAATGACTCCAAGATTTTTTTTTTCGGGGGGAGTGGTAATAGCCCTCATTCTCTTTCATCTCCTGGAAGTTAGCTATTAATTGTCAATTTCACATGCAAATGATACCATGAAGTCATGATTTATCAAAGCAATTGAAATTCTATGGAGTGTGACATACAAGAGGTCTGACTACATGATCATAATGTCCTTCAAAATCTACGAATTTGCGGAAGTACATCCCTATTCAGCAAAGAACGTAAGCACCTGAAGTTAAGCATGCGCTTCTGTGCTTTGCTGAATCAAGGACTGAATTACATCATCCTAGCAGTTTTAGCATGTAAAATGGAGAACAGTTGTTCACCAAGACCCTTATACAGAACAAGAACAATTTCTCATAGGCACTAATAGAAGGATGGGTTGGAAATTTTTTTAACAGGAATATTTTCACAGGGGTCCTGCGGTGGCTCTCTGCTGCCATCTCAGCGCACATGCAGGGAGACTGCTTTGAAGGCACCTGGCTGGCTTGACGCAAAGATTGAAAACTTTGTATGTTTTCAAAAACACTAATAAAATGTCCTTGAAAGTCACAGTGATCATGAAGCATTAGGTAAGACACAAATGGAAAGAATCAACAATAGAACTCGGAGAGGACTTTTTTTTCTAATATAGACCTTTAGATGCCTAACTGTACTATGGACCACATTCTCAGCTGGTATAAATTGGTGTAGCTCCAGGGAAGTCAACGGAGCCAAAACGTTTACACCAGTTGTTGAATACCAAAAAGGAGAAAATAAATATCCTCAAGTTTTAGGTCTATTAGAGGTATCAAATCCTTATGCAGCGAGAGAAAGAAAAGGAGCTGCATGTTGGGATGAACTGCATAAAGCACATATATTCACTGGAATAGGCACTCAAATACTATGGTGAGTGGCACCCACGAAAGACAGACAAGATACAAAGACCGGCTCACCATTCATTCCATCACACTTTGAATTGCCAACATTAAAACAAGAAGTCTTCATATTGACTGGCAGAACGTTCCACCATTTATATTCAAGCCCGAGAGCTGGTTCAGTCCCAGCAGGGCAGGCCTTGCATTCTACAAGCAGAGAAAGGCAGGAAAAGAAAATTACACACAATAAATGAATATCAAACACAGCGCTTTAAAAAAAAACATCTCCATAACCATTAGTGTTTCATTCAGGGCAGCCGTGAGCAAATCTGAAGACACAGTTCAAAAGAAACAATTAATCCCTTTAAAAATGAACAGCCAATGACCACATAGAATCAGATCTGTAGAACTTTCTCCCAGCTGGAATGACAGAGGCCTCATTGCAGATGATACTTTGAATCAAATCAGCTGGACTAATGAACTGTAGGGAACAAACAGGCACCAGCAGAGGGATGGACTAGATGGAATGTTTTGTCTGGAATAGTTATGATTCCATTCTCAGAGAGCTTAAAAAATAACTTTAAATATGAGCATACCAGCCAAGAGACATTACAACAAAGCATTCTGGAGATCAACTGGGGCACTGCTGTTCTTCATGTTCTCCATCTCTCCCTCCCTTCCCCAATCCTGCTCCGATGTCATTTAACCAATATCTATTTTACAGACCAGAACACTGACTGACAGGGACACGTCACAGAAATGTAGGCCACACACAAACAAGTGACAGCCTCCAGAAAAACAAGCAAAGTCTGTAGGCGTCTAACTGCCATAAGTTATTGAGATGGTGCATTCACCAAATAATTGACCTCATACCCTTTGTTCCATCCGAAATCATGCCCTGAGGGCAAGGAGCGCAGGAAGATGATCCATTGTTGTAAAACCCAGGGTTGCATGGCGGACAATCCTTCTTCTCTCCAGAAGGAGGCAGTTTCAACGCTTCAGGAAGATCCTCCCTGCAGATTTTAGGCTCTATCCATTTGTACATTATCTGAGTCTGAAATTGAAAGGTATTTGAGTCACACATTACATTAGATGGCATTAGGACTCAAAGCTGGTTAAGTTCCTAATTAATGTTCACCTGAAGGCGCTGGATGTTTTCAGTGGGACCCAGACATGACAAAATGAAAACCAGAGAGTTTTGGACAATAATGTTAAGTGAATACAAGGGAGTCATGGGAGGAGAGAGGAGACTGGGGTCACAGAGGACTCCAAGATTTTAGGCCATAAGAGCAAAGGTTTGACTGTGAAGGGTGTTAGTGAAGTCAGAAACATGGGACAAAGGACTTTTTACCTAGGAGAAGGATTCAGTGCCTGAAGCATTCAGTAGGAGCAAGTTATGGTGTAGGCAGGAGCCGAGAGAGTCAAGACAGGCAGATAAAGGAGAGTCTGACAGGGTGGGATGTCATTTTATCACACACACTTGCACACAGACACTCATACACTTGCACACAAGCTCACACACCCCCACACTCATCCCTGGGTCATTTGACAAAACTGCTAGGTTCACACTGCTGAAATAAATCACAGAAGGACTACTGCAATCACCTGCGCTAGGCTTCCTGAATCCCTACACTCTAACCTAGAGCAGATCCAGTAGCACAGACTGCTTTCTCACGCCAGTAGCATCACCCCATCCCTCTGTCACCTTCATTATAAACTCTCCTTGCACTGTCTCCACTCTAATCCCATGATCTCATAGCCTCCTTCTGCCCTAAGCTTCTCTGTATCCCCTCCCATAAGTTAGGGCTCTTCACCACTGGAAGTAGGGGGCCTCTCTTGCACTTTGGATGCCACATCTGGAGCTTTCTTCCCCTGCCCCATTTCCTTCTACACATGGAAGCCATCAGCTTCCAGCATGGATGCCTGAAGACAGGAGCCTAAATCCATAGCGAGGCACCAAAATAAGTGACCTGATTTTCAAGAGGACAAGCATCTGTTTTTATTAATTATTATTATTATTCATTTTTTGTATTGCAGTAGCATGCAAAGGCCCAAATCAAGATCAGCATCCCACTGTGCAAGGTGCTGTACACACACAAGAATCTACAGCCTTCCTCTGATGAGCTTACGATATAATTTAAAACTAGATGCAAAAAGTGAGTGTAATAAGCAATATGAGGAAAGGATGAGAGTAACAGTAATAAGATCGCAGTTACATAGGCTGTCCATGTGCACAATTTGATGGCTACAAATCAGCTGAAAGTACGTTTCTCTTCTATTAACAAACAAATATCAGTTATCTCTGACTGCCATTCCCATCAATATGGGCCTGACCCAAAACCCAATGATATCGGTCTGTCTTTTCAATGTGCTTTGGATCAGGCCTTAGTTGGTTGATTTCTTTTAGGCACCGCAGCAGATCTCCATTGACTTCCAATTTGAACATGTCGGCTTTAATCACTTTCCCTCTTTAAACCAGGCTTTAAAAAACAAAAACTTTCTATTTTCCCTGAACCATTTTATTGACTTTTTTCTGTGAAGTGTTTGGGATGCTCTGTATAAAGAACACATACAAAGAATACTTCCTTCCCCTGCCCCATTTTGAAAACTGAGCGTATTTTGAGGCATTTGTATATGAGAACTTCACAAGCTGAACATTATCTCAAGACTTGGCTATACTTTGAAAAATTCTGAATTTCTCTCCAATCCTTTCAGTGAACACATGTTTAGAAGGGAAATGAGATCAGGCAGCACAACCCGCCTTTTCCTGAACCCCCAGGATTGACTTATGTGCAGTGAAATTGTATTTGTTCATTTGACATACAGCTCAGACTGTGCTATTCGATCCCCCATGAGCAGACTGGAGTCCATGCAAAGCTTAGCTGCCATCCCAAGAGTCACACATTACATTAGATGCTTTTGCTGCTGTGCCAAGCTTCCAGCCTCTTTACAGGTATAAGCTGAAGGGTAACATGATTGTGGGACTGTCTTGTCACGATCCCTAGCACGTACAACAGTTTCTTCCACAAATCAGGTATGTCCCACATCCTTAAAGGGTTTACCACTAGTATTAACTCCTCTGTCTTGACCCATAGATGAAGTAGCAAAAGACACAAGATTAACAGCAAATCTATGGCAGACAGGCTCTGTGTGACGGTATACCCCATAAAGCTTCACGGGAATATGCTTATGAATGTCAAGTATCAGAGGGGTAGCCGTGTTAGTCTGGTTCTGTAGAAGCAGCAAAGAATCCTGTGGCACCTTATAGACTAACAGACGTTTTGCAGCATGAGCTTTCGTGGGTGAATACCCACTTCTTCAGATGCAAGTCTGCATCTGAAGAAGTGGGTATTCACCCACGAAAGCTCATGCTGCAAAACGTCTGTTAGTCTATAAGGTGCCACAGGATTCTTTGCTGCTTATGAATGTATATATGATATAACTGGAATATGTTTTATGCCACATATGCCATGTAACATATTGATGTAAAGGTTATGAGCTACTGAATACATTCCTCCCATTTGTAGGCATGGAGCATTTTTGTACTTGCAGTCAGGCATATTGGCTGTATCCTTGCTTGATTTCTAAGAAGCCTTAGTAAAGCATTTGGTCAGCTTCTTGAGAAAGGAATGTGCAAATTAAGTGCCCAATCAAGAACCACTTAAGCTAACAATGAACTCAAAGACACCAATCCACATCGGAGCTTTCCCAGAAATGTGGCTTGCCTGGTAAGAAACTCAGTCATGCACAGACATGTGACTTGCCCATGTGACTCCAAAACTCCATCTTAGAGCTAGACTTTGAATAGGAGAGAGGAGTGGGTCTCCACCCACAAGAGAAAGTCTACTTAAACCCCTGGGAGACCCCTCCATTTTCTCTTCAGCTAGCTAAAGAGAGAGCCTCCCACCCCCAAGGATACTTGGAAGAAACTGGAAGAAAGGACAGTAACTACAGGAGGTGTAAGTGATTGCTGGACCCAGACTAGAAGGAGACTAGTCTGTAAAAGGAAGCTTACTGGGTGAGGTTTTTATCTGTATTCAGTTTTCTTAGACATAGACTTGCGTGTTCTATTTTATTTTGCTTGGTAATTCACTTTGTTCTGTCTGCTATTACTTGGAACCACTTAAATCCTACTTTCTGTATTTAATAAAATCACTTTTTACTTAATACATACTCTGGGTTAAGTAATAATATCTGGGGAGGGGGCAAACAGCTGTGCATCTCTCTCTATCAGTGTTATAGAGGGCGAACAATCTATGAGTTTACCCTGTATAAGCTTTATACAGGGAAAAACGGATTTATTTGGGGTTTGGACCCCACTGGGAGTTGGGCATCTGAGTGTTATAGACAGGAACACTTCTTAAGTTGCTTTCAGTTAAGTCTGCAGTTTTGGGGCACATGGTTCAGACCCTGGGTCTGCGTTGGAGCAGACAGGCATGTCTGGCTCAACAAGACAGGGTGCTGGAGTCCCAGGCTGGCAGGGAAAGCAGGGGCAGAAGTAGTCTTGGCACATCAGTTGGCAGCCCCAAGCGGGTTTCTGTGATCCAACCCATTACACTCTATTCACACAATTTGTGTCTATTACCTTTTTCACTTCCTTTGTGTACCATGATAGGTGCCCTGATGCAGATTCTTCTGCTTCTTTGGAGAAGACTTTTAATGCAGGCATGTGTTTGAAGCTTTGGCAAGGAAAGGGTGTACTGCAGCCATGCCTGCCCTCGGCCCCTCCCTCTGGAATTTCTCTAGGCTGGACCCCACTCCCTTGTGAAGCTTTACCCCTGCAGAGATTTTTTCCCTCCTGCCTTAAAGAAACAGTTTTATCTCTTACAAGCGTAGCAGGAACATGTTGCAGTGGAGTGTTTTGGATTGCTAAGACCCCTTTGGACACCTCACTTTCTGTTCCCAAAAGGTTAGCTGGAGGGGCTCTCACCTCCAGGAGATCTCACCCCCAGTTTTCCCTTAAACCCTCATCCACAGGAGAGGGGTCTGGCATCTTAAATGCAGATTTTTCACCCTCCTCCTGGGAAAGAGCCTCCCTACAAAAGGTGGACGGATTCTCCAGTCCCCCCTCACCTTCCGTCTGGGCTTCCCTCTCTGGGCTCCCCTCTGGGTCAGACTCCTGCATCCCCAAAAAGGGAAGCTGACCCTGGTCCAGCTGTTGGATCACAGCTACCAGCTATGACAGACCCTTCCCTGGCCAGCAAAATCTCCTCCCCTCCACCCCCCGCTTCCCTCAGGTTGGGCTGGCTTCAGGCTACAGAGTCCCTGGGGTCTGTTCCCACCAGAGCAACCCCCAACTTCCACCTTTGGGATACATGTCTCTGTCACCCCAGGGCAGGCCCTGTCCCCTGCTGACCTGGAACTTCCTGGCAGTCAGCAGCTGGGGTGGCCTCCCTGCTACAAGGTAGAACATTCCCCTCCCCTGGGCAGATGATCATGGGACAAGAGCTGGCTTTGTCCAGCCCCTCCCTCTGGGACCTGCCTGGAGCCCCTGGCTACAGGAACTGGTTACAACCATCCCTGCCCCCAAAGCTGCATTCTTTACTGCTACAGAGGAATCTAAGAGACACCCTCCTATTCCCCCAGCAGTCCATGTGACTTCACCTTCCCCCAAGGCTTTTAGCACAAGATTCCTTCTCACTGCTAACCAACCCTGGGACAGATTCTGCCACATTAAAGAAATCATTCCCCAGTAGAAACGGTGCAAAATTGTGTGCAATTGTTAGCTCAGCCTGCAAACAACCAGTTTCCATGTGCACCTTAGCTAAAAGTGCAAGGACTCTGTAACCGCCTACCAGTTCTAATTCTGCCATTTTCCCTGGCAACAAATCCTTGTCCTGGATCAGGTCCCTCCTGATCACAGAAACCTCAGCCCCTGTATCTCTCAATCCAATGCGTAATTTACCATTAAGATTAACAGCATCCATATACTCAGGGGCGGCGAGTTATATGGGCCCATGGGGCCCAGGCCCCACCAATAATCCAGGAGCTGGGCTCAGCCCCACCAATGTTTGGGCCCCAGGCCCTGTGCTGGGGGTCCCCGCGTTGCAACACCCGGCGCTCTCACTCACCGCAGCGGCAGCTCCCGGGAGGGGCCTCAGGAGCGACTGGACTCCCAGCCAATGGGAGCTGCCGGGGGTGGTGCCGGAGCTGCCTGGCCGCGCCTCCACAGCAGGGAGGGGGAGCGAGCCACAGGCAGCGGCTGAGCCCTGGGCATTGTGAGCAGCAGACAGACACAGACGGTGAGCTGTGGGCAGCCAGACACACACAGCCGGGGAGGGGGGGTTGGTGGGGACAAACACACACAGCCAGGGGATTGTGGGACAGACACACACGGGGGGGATGGACGAACAGACAGACAGACACAGCCTGTGAGCTGTGGGGGCAGCCAGACACACACACACAGCCGGGGAGGGGGGGGGTTGGTGGGGACAAACACACACAGCTGGGGGTTGTGGGACAGACACACACTGCGGGGGGCAGACAGACAGACAGACAGAGCCGGGGTGAGTGGGGGGCGGTTGGTGGGGAGAAACAGACACAGCCCGGGGGTTGGGGGTTGTGGGACAGACACACACAGCGGGGAGCAGACAGACAGACAGACACAGCCTGTGAGCTGTGGGGGCAGCCAGACACACACACACAGCCGGGGAGGGGGGGGTTGGTGGGGACAAACACACACAGCTTGGGGTTGTGGGACAGACACACACAGCGGGGGGCAGACAGACAGACAGACACAGCCGGGGGGGGGGGGTTGGTGGGGACAAACAGACACAGCCAGGGGGTTGGGGGTTGTGGGACAGACACACACAGTGGGGGGCAGACAGACAGACAGACAGAGCCGGGGGTTGTGGGACAGACAGACACAAGGACACAGCCAGGGGGTTGTGGGACAGACACACACAGCCGGGGGTTGTGGAACAGACCGACACAAGGACACAGCCAGGGGGTTGTGGGACAGACAGACGGACACAGCCGGGGGAGATGTGGGGACAGACAGATGGAGTCGTAGGTGGGGAAAGGAGCAGCAATGGGCACCCCGGGGCTGGTATAAAATACACAGGATGGGGGGGGGGCTTCCTGAGGGGACTATAGCAACACCCCCCGCAGAGCAGACCCAGGTTGCAGCTGGCTCCGCCCATCACAGCCCCCTGCCCCACAGAGACCCACACAACCCTCTGCCCCCTCGAGAGACTCCCAATGACCCCTGTCACTCCTCTCCAAAGAGCCCTCCCCTTTGTGCCAGCCCACTCCCCTCCCCCACTGCCTCCCCTCCTCCAAAGCTCCCTACAATCTCCCCCTTTGCCTTCCGCCCCCCAGCCCAGCCCATTCCATTGGCCGGGAGGCTCCCAGTCTAGTAGCTAGCAGGGCCCATGGGAGCTGCACCTGAGGCAGGGTGCCTGCCTGCAGATGCAGACCTGCCTGGCTGTGCCTCCACAGCACAGGGAGGGGGAGCCACAGGTGAGCAAGCCCTGGTCATCATCATCATCATCACAGGCCCAGTAATTCTCTGGATATTTAATTTCACTGAGGCAAAATGTGTGCAATTTTATGGGTTGAATGATTGAATGACATAATACCCACCTGCCTGCATTGTCCGTCACTAAGTCCAGTAATTTTGTCAAGTGTTTGTTGCACAACATGGTGGTGCCTACCCCTACCTTGTGCTTCAGGGGGTGATGGGGTCAGGGCAGCCTGTTATAGAACTACCTGATTAGTAATTGGATATGTTGGCTGGCATCTTTTTTAGTAATTGGATATGTTTGCTCCCCCTGATGTTAGAACCTGGCTACACCACTGGGGGGGGAGCTTCCTAGACCTGTGCAGCTGGGGCTTAGGTGAATTTTGTGATACTGTGCCCCTTCCCAGCTACCACCCTGCAGTCCCCACTCCTGCACCATGCTGGGCAAGGGGCAGCCCCATCCCCAGTGAGGCTATGGTGAGGGGTGGCAGCAGGGGAGGCCATACGTGATGGCAACCTCCCCCCTCGGTACCCACCATAGGGGAGCCGAGTGGGCCTTCTGGACCTGAGAGGGACCCTAGGAGCATGTGCAGTGAACTGCGGGGGAGAGGAGGGGTCCCTCCCCTGGAGCTTGCTGCTGCCAGGGAGGGTGGAGGGGAGTCCTCTTTGGCCCTAGCCCTGGGGCAGCCTGTCTGCACCCCAAGTTCCTTATCCCCAGCCCTGCCCCAGAGTCCTCACCTGACCGGAAAAACACGCAACTTAAATTTGGTGGTCAGTTTAGAGTATCATAGAATATCAGGGTTGGAAGGGGCCTCAGGAGGTCATAAGGTCCAACCTCATGCTCAAAGCAGGACCAATTCCCAACTAAATCATCCCAGCCAGGGCTTTGTCAAGCCGGGCCTTAAAAACCTCTAAGGAAGGAGATTCCACCACCTCCCTAGGTAACCCATTCCAGTGTTTCACCACCCTCCTAGTGAAAAAGTTTCTCTTAATATCCAACCTAAACCTCCCCCACTGCAACTTGAGATCATTACTCCTTGTTCTGTCCTCTGCTACCACTGAGAACAGTCTAGATCCATCCTCTTTGTAACCCCCTATCAGGTAGTTGAAAGCAGCTATCAAATCCTCCCTTATTCTTCTCTTCTGCAGACTAAACCATCCCAGTTCCCTCAGCCTCTCCTCAGAAGTCATGTGCTCCAGCCCCCTAATCATTTTTGTTGCCCTCCACTGGATTTTCCAATTTTTCCACATCCTTCTTGCAATGTGGGGCCCAAAACTGCACGTAGTACTCTAGATGAGGCCTCACCAATGTTGAATAGAGGAGAATGATCATGTCCCTCGATCTGCTGGCAATGCCCCTACTTATACAGCCCAAAATGATGTTAGCCTTCTTGACAAAGGCCAGAGGAGGGAGTGTTAGTGCCTGTGTGGACTTCTGAGAAGTGCATGGGGTGGAAGGAGATGCTGGGATGCTCTGGAACCACTCCTTCAAAGCCAGTCAGGACTCTGCGGGAGCCTCCTCTCTGAGCAGACTGTCTCCAGGGCAAGAAGCTTACACCTTCCTGGGTCTGACCTCAGAGCATTCAGCATGCCCTTCCACACCATGCACTTTCCGCATTGAGTCCGCCCAGGCGGGGTCCTGGGGCAGCCAGAGGTCCCTGCACCCCAACTCGGCAGTCAGATGTGACTCTCAGCCAGACTGTAAAACAGAAGGTTTATTAGATGATGGGAACACAGTTTAAACAGAGCTTGTTGGTACAGAAAACAGAACCCCTCGGTCAGGTCCATCTTGCGGGGTGGGGATCCCAGAACCAAGTTCTGAGTCTCTCCCCATTTCCCCAGCCAGCTCCAAACTGACACTCCCTCCTCTGGCCTCTGTGTCTCTTCCGGACAAGGAGGCCACCTGATCTCTTTGTCCCCAACACCTTCAGTTGGCATCTTGCAGGGGAAACTGAGGCACCCACACAGTATTCAGAGAAAATATTAAGAACATTCCCACTTCATCACAACAGGTACAACAAAATATAATACTGTATATTGAAGTAGGCAAGTGCTGCTTCTGACTTTCCACTTTTAATTGACCCTTGTAATCTTGTGGCGCTGACGCGTTGTAGCTTCATTTTATATCGGCTTACAGGGCGGGAGCGGGGGGGCACCACCATTTTGGGCCCCACCAAAAATTATACAAACCTGCCGCCTATGCATATACTCACTGCTTGGTTGGGTAGAAGCAACCTTTACAAATCCTGTGTGGAAAGAGGCAGCAGCCAGACTCTGAGAAGCAGCAGCTTCATGTGTTACCTGCTGCCTGTTCCCTCTTAGCCAAGGACAGTTATTCCTCAGGTGCTCAGTGGACTTACAATGATATCACCTTTTGGGCTCCTCTGCTTGTACAGGAGATTTGTGACAAGTAATAAGGGAATGGGGAGGTAAACGCCCAGCCTCCTTTTTCACAGGGGTAAAACGGTGATTTTGCTTTCCCCCAACCCTGTACCCCTCTGCCAGTGGTTTATGTTGAATTGTCCTTGCTCATAAGAGAGTCTGTAAATACAGCTGCATTCACCTTTTTGTCCCATAAATACTGTTTTACATCATCATTGCACATATTCAGGAATTGTTCCTGAGTAACCAAATCACACATTCCTTCAAAGCTTGTAATGCCTTTCCCCCTCACCCACTTATCTACCAAATCTCTCATTTCATTTACATAAGCCACATTACTCAATCCAGATCCCTTCTTAAGACTCCTGAATTTAACCCTGTATGTTTCAGGTGTAACCTGAAACTTTCAAAACGAGTTCCTTAAATTTACCATAGTTTGAAGCATGATCAATAGGCATCTCATTGAATATGTCCATAGCTCTGCCAGTCAATTTTGCTATCAATGTGTTCCTCTTTTGATCTCCGGGGATAGCATGGAGGATGCACAGTCTCTCAAGGAGATGAAATATTCAGCAATATCGCTGGATTCACCATACTGTGGACATAGTCACTCCCATTTGTGGATTTTGGGGAAAGCTGAGCCAGCAGTTGGAGAGTTTTGTCTCTTCAACTCCGTAACAGCCAATTCATGCTTCTGGGCCTGTATTTCTCTGTCTCTTAACTCCAGGGCTCTTTTATGGGCAGCCTCCTCTCTGGCTGCCTCTGGCTCCATAGCTCTCTTGTGGGCAGCCTCCTCCCTGGCCGTTTTTGCATTAATTTTCATTTGTTTTAATTCCATCAGTCTTTTATGTTCATTTTCTTTCTCAGCCATTTGCAACCTGTGCAGTTCTAGCTTTTTCTGAGCCTCGCTCTCACTCATGTTGCTGATTTTCCTGCCTCTATTCTCTTCCCCGAAATAAGCAAACAGAAAATAACAAACCAATAACCATTTTGTCTGTTCTCCAACCACCACACCCAAAACTCACTTAAAATCACTACCAGTATCTGAAAGCAATCAGCTGTGCACAGATCCTGCTCGACTACGCCACTGTGACAGGTTGGATCACGGAAACCCCTTTGGGGCTACCAACTGATGTGCCAAGACTACTTCTGCCCCTGCTTTCCCTGCCAATTTGGGACTCCAGAACCCTGCCTGGTTGTGCCAAACACGCTTGCCGGCTACAAACACAGCCCCAGGTCTGAACCACATTGACTCTTCTGGGCAGTCCCCATATGGTCCCTTGCTTCAAACACTGGAAGAGCTGCAGTCGCCCACACTCATAGGCCCTAGGGTAGGGAAGATTGGTCCCCAAGGGGTAACCAAGGAGAGGAAGAATGGGTAGAGGTCAGGCCCTTTACCCCTGGCCAAGCTAGAGCTGCAAGAAAATTGATTGGCCTGTTAACCCAGAGCGCAGCCTTGGGATGGCCGGCAATGATAGCTGGCACCCCTGCTCTCACTTCGATGGATGTGACAGAAAGTTCGACTCTCCTCTCCAAGCCAGGATAAGGGATAGGGATTCCCAGATGCTTTGGCCAACAGAGCCCCAATTCTAGATTTGTTGTTGCTCTCTGTACTTTTCTTGGCTTAGGTTTTCCTTTCTCCCTGTCATTCTTTTCTCACTCCCCTTCGTTCTGCTACTTCTCCCTCCCCCTCCTCTGATCCTTTTTCCTTTTTGTTCTTCCAGCCTGCTGGACTTGAAGCAGGAGACTCAGCTAGTCAGACGAATCCTTATTACTGAAGAAACAAGAAAAAATTCTTAACCAGTCAGGTCTCTGCCCCTCCCCCCACATTAACCTTGTTGTGCCCACCCGGGGGGGGGGGGGAGAGGAGGAGGAGGAGGGAGGCATGCCCCACAGTTTGAAAACTAATGCATTAGGCATTGGATTAGGCCAATAAAGATTCAATAGCTCAAGAGCAGAAAAGTAGATAGGTTCCAAAGTGGAAAAATATATACAGGACTCAATTTGGCAGCATTTTAAATTATAGGCCACTGAGTTCATGTACGTCTCTCTTTACCTCTCTGGAGATGACTGTCGCAATAGAAGATAACTGCCACATAGTAACAGGGGAAATCCAAGGTAAATATGCTGCCCTTTTTGTGTTCTAAGCTGCAGTGCAGTTGACATGGCCTTATGGATTTGCCAGCATATTGTTATTTCTGGAGCAGGTATGCATGTCATTTAAAATAAACTACTACTACTACTACTAGCTCTTGTATAAAGACTCCATGCAATTGAGTAAACATTACACCCACAAGTAATCCTGTTGAACTCAATGTGCATACAAACTAAGCCAATCAGGTTGGGATTTTCAAAGGAGAAAGTCAATGAAACCCAATGGGAATTGGGTGGCTAAATCCCTTAGACCCTTTTGAAAACCTCAAGCTCATGGAAAGACTTCCATCAACTTCAACAGGCTTTGGAGCAATCCCTTAGGACAGTGGTTCTCAACCAGGGGTAAGCAGAGGTCTTCCAGGGGGTACGTACATCAACTCATCTAGATATTTGCCAAGTTTTACAATAGGCTACATAAAAAGCACTAGCGAAGTCAGTACAAACCAAAATTTCATACAGACAATGACTTGTTTATACGCTCTAGACCCTGAAATGTAATTGTGATGAGTTCATTTGATAGTAGTTTGAGGGAAAGGTTATCAAGAAAGCAGGAGTGGTGGACTCGGAGGTCGGCGTTGGGAGGCTAATCAGAGCAAGTGAGCCTTGAGGAGGGACTTGAATTTCACAGATCTATTACAGTGCACCTGCAGGAGACTACAATTACAGCCTGCTACCTTGAGTGTAGTGGCAAATGCTATTAATTTACTAAGTCATTAGAAAGAGGTTACTTTTGAAAGAAAGGTTCACTCTGGGAGCCAGTGCTCTTCAGAACAGTTGCTTTCATGTTATTATGAAGCAATTTTAGGACATTGATGTATTTATCAGGACATCCAATCTTAGAGAGTACAGTCCAGAGGGCATGGCGATTCACTGAATCAAAGGCTTTAGTTAGAACAATAAAAGCCATGTACAGTGGTCGGTTTTGCTCCCGACACTTTTCTTGCAGCTGCCGTGCTGTGAAGATCATATCCGCAGTTCCACGACATGGTCAGAAACGATTCTGTGACTCCAGTAAAATTTCTTCTGATGGGGCAGAAGGCGGGTTGCAAGAATCCATGCCAGAACTTTGCCTGCAATGGCTAGGAGGGAGATATCACGATAATTTTCACAATCCATTTTGTCCCCTTTCTTGAAGAGGGTGACAATCAGGGCATCCCTCATTTCACTGGGCATCGCCTCATTTATGCAGATTTTAAGGATAAGCAGGTAAAACTGCCGAATTAGCTCTGGTCCACTGTCTTTAAAGATTTCAGCGGGGATCCCATCTAGACCTGCTGCCTTGTTGTTCTTCATCTGCTTGGTGGCATTGTGTACCTGTTCTGAGCAGCACTGGCTCCCAGAGTGAACCTTTCCAAGTACAAACAGGAGTCAAACAGGGCTGTATCATCGCTCCAACCATGTCTGCGGTTTTTATTGTCGTCATTCTTTACCTAACTGCTGGGAAGTTTACAGCTGATGTTGAAATCATTTACAGAATGGATGGAAAGCTGTTCAGGCTTAGCAGGCTGAAAGCCAAAAGTAAGATTTCCACAACATCCACTGTGGAACTTCTGTATGCTGATGACAACGCAATCTTTGCCCACTCTGAGAAAGATCTTCAAACTATCTTGCATGTGTTTGCCGATGCTTATGCATGTCTTGGTTTCACTCTTAATATCAAGAAGACTAAAGTGCTCTATCAGCCCTCTCCAAATGAGATATATTACATGCTCCATCTATCAAAATCAATGGAGTGGCACTGGGGAACATCGACCATTTCCTCTACCTTGGAAGTCATCTTTCATCCAAGGCAGATATTGATGCAGAAATTCAACATCATCTGAGCTGTGCCAGTGTAGCTTTTTCTTGTTTATGGCACAGGGTTTTTGAAGATCATGACATTCGAACAGACACCAAGTTTCTTGTTTATCAAGCCATTATTCTCCCAACACTGTTGTATGGGTCCGAAACTTGGACAACCTATAGACACCACTTGAAACTCTTTGAGAGGCACTATCAACGCTCCCTTTGTAAGATTCTGAAGATCAAATGGGAAGACAGGAATAGGCAAAGCCCAGCAGTATCAAAATAATGATCACCCATCAGCAATTCCGCTGGACTGGTCACATTGTCCGGATGCCAGACCATCGCCTCCCAAAACAGGTCCTGTTCTCTCAGCTGAAAGAAGGGTACCATAACGTGTGTGGACAATGGAAGTGTCATAAGGACTTGGAGGACAACCTAAAAAAATGTAATATTGACATTGACACTTGGGAGACACTTGCCCAGTATCGCTTAAAATGGAGTGAAGTCCTACATGATGGTCTCCTGCATTTTGAACTTGCTCGCCAACAAGCTGAAGAGGACAAGAGGTGAAGGAGGAAGG
Source organism: Mauremys mutica (assembly GCF_020497125.1). NCBI lineage: Eukaryota > Metazoa > Chordata > Testudines > Geoemydidae > Mauremys > Mauremys mutica. Next base: position 374,504,637 of record NC_059072.1, on the reverse strand, counting down.
AGAGACTGGCTTCCAGTCATGGTCAGCAGCCTCCTGCTGAGTCTGAAAACATCTGCCCTCATTGTAATAGAACTTGTGGCTCAAGGATTGGCCTCATTAGCCACCTGAGGACCCATAACACCCATGGAAGATGATCAGACTCGGTAACGAGTGATGGCCCATCATCATCATCATCAGAAAGAGGTTGCAGAGTACAAGTACTATGTGGCTTGAAGTGTGTGTGTGATAAGTCAAGGTTACACATGCTGCCATGTTCTGAAAGTGAATGTTCTAATATGATTTTTATTAAAGCAGGTGCAGGTACAAAGAGGGGTATAATCGACTGCCAACCTTAAGCTGAAATGGTCCATCTTGTTAGCAGGTGTTGCTCCAGTTGGGCATCGATTAAATGGATTTTGATGACTTACTGAGGCAGGTCACTTGCTACCTCCTCCCCTGGATCTAAGGGTGGTGGAAGGGCCTCTTGGGATCAGCGGATCTAGGGTTTGGGCAAAGTAGTTCTGAAGGATCAACTCTCAGATCAGACAAGTTTCTGCAAGAGCTGCAGGGGAAAATGCTGCAATGAGCAGCCGCTTCAACCTCTAAATCCCATTTACAATCCCACAGAGCTTTGGCAAAGGAGTTCCCATGAGACTAGGGGAGAGGGTAATGAGAATAAAGCCACAAAACTGGCACATTCCTAATGCAGCTCACCCTCTAATAGATCCAGTAGATCTGGTTGCCCTTGGCTTAAACTATCTAGCCCTAGTCAATGAATCCTCAAGATGTTCCTATGAGGCACATATATGTTGTTATTTCTATCAAGGCCCTGATTTTGCAAACATCTACACTCATGAGTCATCCCAATGACCCAGTCAGACTGATCACACATGCAAGTGTTTACAAGATTAGGATCTTCCATACCACGATGATAGATGTCTTAGAAAAACCTAAGAGCAATGAGCATTTACAGATGGATAAACTGATAACAGAGTGTGGTTAAGAGACTTGCCCGAGGCCACTAAGAGAGTCAATGCTGGAAGCAGGACAAGAATTCAGAAATTCAGGGCTCCTTGTCCTGTGTTCAGGCCACTAGATCACAAATGGCTCAATGAACTGGCGAATAATCTGAATCTGAGTGAACATCTGACTTACCTTTCCTTCCTTATCACACAGTGTATGGATCTGGAAAAAGTCTTTGTTCGTACAAGGAGGACGCTCTGTACATTGGCTGGATCCTTCATCTGAAAAGGAAGGATGAGGAACAGAGTGGTAAAGGATTTCCAAACGGCTGAAAATCGAGGTAGCCAGCCAGACTGCAAGATGGGACAGGAAAAATGCTAATTCAGGAACAACAATACATTCACTGGGATTTTCAAAGGAGCCTATGAGAATTGGGCACCCCACTCCCACTGAAATCCACGGGGTTCCTTTGACAAACTCAAGCATTACTTGTACTGTCCGATAGTCTGCTTTGGCATGGACTGAGTCATCCATACAGTCTGACCAGCACCTAACCCTTTTTCTCTGTGATAACAGTAAACCCCAATTTGCATCAATCATGCAAGCACTGTGATCAAATTCTTCTCTCATAATAAATGAAAACTGACTTGTATGTCCCTTCAGAAATGTTTTACTTTGCTGGGGTCAGGACTTATTCCCATTGAAGTCAATTTCAAAATTCCCATTAACTTAAATGGGAGCAGGCACAAGTCCCTAATCGGTGTCCATACTAATGTTAGCAGTTAAAGTGGTAGGAGCCATTTCTGACAGATAATCAGTTCTCTATACAAAATTTTAATCTATAAGAAAAAGAACTGTAGAAGCTAATTAGTCTGCAAGAGCATCAAAGCAAATGGGCAGTATTTGAGATAACATCACAATACGGTGTATGTGCATGCATCAAATATGCTACTTATACACAGTATATGCAACAAACAGACTATCTGACTTCACTTTCATGGTCTATCCCCATGCTACCTATCATTTCTCATATGCTCACAATGATGAGGCCTCAGCTGGAGTACTCTGTCCAATTCTGGGTACCACACTTAAGGAAAGATGTGGACAAATTGGAGAATCCAGAGGAGAGCAACAAAAATGAGAAAAAGTTTAGACAACCTGACTTATGAGGAAAGTTTTAGTCTTGAGAAAAGAAGACTGGGTGGGGACCTGATACCAGTCTTCAAATATGTTAAGGGCTATTACAGGGATCAGCAACCTTTGGCATATGACCCAGCAAAGTAAGCCCCCTGGCGGGCTGGGCCAGTTTGTTTATCTGCCACGTCCGCAGGTCCGGCTGATTGCGGCTCCCACTGGCCGCGATTCACTGTTCCAAGCCAATGGGGGCTGTGGGAAGCGGCGGCCAGAACATCCCTCAGCCCATGCTGCTTCCTGCAGCTCCCATTGGCCTGGAGCAGCGAACCGCGGCCAGTGGGAGCGGCGATCAGCTGAACCTTCGGACGTGGCAGGTAAACAAACCAGCCCGGCCCACCAGGGGGCATACCCTGGTGGGCCGCGTGCCAAAGGTTGCCGATACCTGGGCTATTATAAGAAGGATGATGATTGATTGTTCTCCAAATCCACTGAAGGTAAGAGGAGAAGAAATTGGCTTAACCTGCAGCAAGGGAGATTTGGGTTAGATATTAGGCAAAACTGTCCAACTCTAAGGGTACGTCTACACTACCCGCCGGATCGGCAGGTAGTGATCGATCTATTGCAGATCAATTTATCGTGTCTAGCGTAGATGCAATAAAATCGATCCCCGATCGCTCTGCCATCAACTCCGGAACTCCACCGTGTGCGAGAGGCAGAAGCAGAGTCGACGGGGGAACAGCAGTGGTTGACTTGCCACTGTCCTCGCGGCCAGGTAAATCAACCTAAGATACGCCGACTTCAGCTACGCTATTCGCATAGCTGAAGTTGCGTATCTTAGGTCAACTCCCCCCGCAGTGTAAACCTAGCCATAGAGTAGTTAAGCCCTGGCACAGGCTTCCAAGGGAGGTTGTGGAATCCCCATCATTGAAGGTTTTTAAGAACAGGTTGGATAAACACCTATCAGGGATGGTCTAGGGTATATTTGGTCAGCCTCAGCTCAGAGGTTGGACTGGGTGACTTCCCAAGATACCTTCCAGCCCTTCAATTCTATGCCGACTTCTGCCTCCACTCTGCCAATGGGGTCAGCCTTCACTGCCCACTTACTAGATTTTCAAGTAACACCTTCACGTTACCTAAAATACCGCCCACTCCTCCCGTGCTGCCCTTCACACCTGGAACGAGCTCCCTGTAATCACGTGCAAAGCTACCTTATTGGTCTGCATAAAACTCTCCTTTGCCATGGTGCCTACAAAAAGCTTGACAACTGTTAGGCTGCTCACCTACTGAGACCATTATCTACTATGCTGATCAGTATTGTTTCCTTGTGATCCCCAGTCTGTCTGTCTGCATCCGCCTGTCCTCTCTTGTCTTATACTTAGAATGCGAGTGCCTTGGGACACGGACTGTCCTTCTGTTCTGTGTTTGTACAGCACCTAGCACAGTGGGGTCCTGGTCCGTGACTGGGGCACATACGTGGTATGGCAATACAATTCATAAGTAATAATAAGCATAGAAACCGCATGTGGCTGGGATCTTCGTGGGGAATCAGGGAAGGGGTTTGTCACAATCCATAATTGGACCAGCTCCAACCCAAGTAATGCCTGTCCATACACTAATCCCCAAACTCCCCAGAAAATGGGCCCTCTCCCAGCTGCATAGTCCCTCTGCCCCCTCTCCCCATCTCTGAAGTCGTTGTGGAGGAGACTGATCAGTGGCTGCACTGCTCCGAGGCCCTGAGTGAGGAAAGTACTTAAGCACATGCTTAACTCTAACCACATGAGTAGGCACATAGGCTTCAAAGGGTTACTCACATGCCTAAAGTTAAGCATGTGCTTAAGTGCAATGGAGCTATGTCACGGATGAATGTGGTCCATTTTACTTAATGGCTTCTAGTTGCTATCATGGGAAGGAAACAGAGGAGCTTCGAAGTCTATCACATGTCCAGTCTGCAGCCAAACCACCATGTGCTCTGATCCAGTCAGATCTCCCAGTGCAAGGAGGGGTCGACCAGGTGACTGTTTGAATAAGAGATCTCCAGGAAACACTCGGGTGCTGAAGGAAGCAGTGGGGAGCTGCCAGTGAATCAGTACTGAACCAATGCCTCAGATTAGCTTGGGGGTTACCATAATTTGGAGGAAATCTAAAACCAGGGCCATTGAAGATCTCATGGTGCTTTCTGTTAGAGCATGGGAGTTATAAAGTACCCTGGCCAAATTCCAGTGTGAGCCATTATAAATTGCAAATATAAATTCCCTCTGCAGTTTCAGATCGGCACCATATTAATCTTTTTGTGTCCCAATCTCTTAAAAGGTAATAATAATATTACCAATCTCTTCTAACTACTTTTCAGTGGTGGGTGAAGTGATTCCTGTGTATGTATGTACAGAGCTCCATAAAAGCACGCAGAGCTGATAATAATACTGAAGCAGACACATGTTCATGTATTCTTTTTGGCTTATGCCCTGTACCTGCATAATGTGTTTCTTCGCTACAGTTGGTACATTCCTTAGCTCCTTTCTCTGAGTAGGTATTTCTGGGACACACCTGGCAATTGGAAGACCCTGGCTTATCACTGAATGTACCAGGTTTGCATGGAAAGCATTCAGATGTATATGCAACTCCTGTAAAGCAAAGCACAGGTTAAGCACATAAATAGGCACAAAAATAGAGAGCAGCAGTACCTGCAGCTCCCGCCTACACAGTTGTTTTGGGGAAAACAGACACTGTATAAGAACACTGAACAGTCACTCATTGCTAGTTTGAGTCCGCTGGGCTTTGCTAACTGAGACTCTGGTTCTACAATCCTTACCCAGGCCAAACTCCCATTCCCTTCAATGAGAGTTTGACCTGGATGAGCATTACATTATATGAAACTAAGGGCTTATCTATACTTGGAAATATACCAACATAGCTATTCTGGAATATTAGAGTAAATTTCCAAGTCCTGAGTGTTTTATAATGTAATGGCCTATTTTAGAATAATAATTCTGTAACAGTTATTCAGTATTAGTCACCACTCTGATTCTGAAATTTTGGTCAATTTCCAAGTGTAGACAAGCCCAGTTGTAATAAAGGTCTGCTATGTTGTGCTGTTGCAGACAGCCTGAGGTTTTTTTTTCTTCTACAATTCCAATCTTCCCCAGCAGGCGTCACCATTTACGAATTAATTCCATGTATCATAGTTCTCAGGACATCAGTGGACTAAATATTTTCCTAGAGATTTCGAAAAGTAAAAACAGAATGCATGGAATAATTAGTTTAAATAAGGGAAAGAAAGAAAGAAAGAAAGAAAGAAAGAAAGAAAGAAAGAAAGAAAGAAAGAAAGAAAGAAAGGTTTACTGTGATTATGTCAATTTTTTTCTCCAAAAACAACGTATCTGTCCTTAAAGACAGTGGCTGGAATAAAACATCAATTATTATTGCAATGTACAGTAGACAGTTTAGTTATTAGCTGATAGTATGATATTCCATACCTTCAATTGTGATGTTTTTCACCAGAACAGGTTTCACCACTTTAGAACCCATAAGAATCCCCGTTGTTCTCCAATATAATATATTAGCCCCTGGTTTCAAAGCTACCTGCAACAACAAAAGAATGATACTTCGCATCATCATCTGTTGATTGACCACCTGCTTGACGTTGTTCTTTTATCTCCTAGTACATGTCACTCATTTCAGTGACTCATTTTCCTCACATCCTTGGAGCATTTGGGGATTCTGCGGGTCAACTGTTTTGTAAGGCATGGGTTGTAGGAGGCACAGATCGATAAGGAGGATGCAACAGTGCCCTCTTTATAGAGGGCAGATGCAGGTATTATGGAGGCAGGGAGGCTCTGACACCTCCCTTGAAGAGGTGCAGTGCAAGTCCCCCTAAGCCAACAGTAAGCAGTGGGGGAGGGGGGAAGAGTCAGTCCCGTCCAGCCAACCCACAGTTGCAGGTGCCCAGCACACCAGGATTCGATAGAATTCCCCTGGTGCTCATGCTCAGTCATTTTTAACTCTACTCTGTTCCAGATCTAGGATCTTAATCAATCAGTTTGTTTTTAAAGCCACACAATTCACCTTTTAAAAAACAGGGCCCAGTATTTTAACAAGCCATACCTTTACGTATGCTATATGGGTTGGGATTTTCAAAAGTGCTCAGCGTTGGCCTCTCTCTGCTCCCATTTACCAAGGCCTTGATGGCACTAGAAAGTTGTGCCATTTTAACTATACCGGTACAGTAAAAGCAGTATCACCCCCCTAGCCTCCTCACCCCCCGTGTGGATGAAGTAATAAAGGTGCTTTGTATGGGTATAGTTATTCCCTATGGGAAAGAGAATAAGCTACACCAGGATACAGCACTTGTATACTGGTATAATTGCAGCCACACAAGGGCTGTACTGGTATAACTATCTTGATACAAAATTCACTGACATAGTTAGACGGGTACCATTTTCAAGTGCAGAACAGGCCCAGGCAGGGCTAGGGTTAGGTTAACACTGAGCACTTTTCAAAACCTCATGCTTTGTGTTTGCTCAAGGTGAGGAATTATAAAGGAGCTACTGAGCGAAGACCCAGTGCCGGTGCTAGCCTATTGGAGGCCCTAAACAGGAATATTTTGCCCCTCCCCCACGCACCCCCGCAACAATACTAAAACAGGCAAGTTCTTATAATAAAAAGCCAACAGCCCTCCCTTCCACCCCCCGTGAGCTGCTTGAGGCCCTAAGCAATTGCTTAGTTTGCTTATGCCTCTGCAAACAGCCCAGCCAGGCTCACAGTCAGGTAAACTAAAAACTACATTCTTGTTAGAGTCTAAACAGAAAGCACTCCAGAGTAAAACCCACCAGTGGGAGGCCTTGCCTACATTAGAAAGGGTTTGGGGGAGGGATAGCTCAGTGGTTTCAGCATTGGCCTGCTTAAACCCAGGGTTGTGAGTTAAATCCTTGAGGGGGCCATTTAGGGATCTGGGGTAAAATCAGTACTTTGTCCTGCTAGTGAAGGCAGGGGACTGGACTCAATGACCTTCAAGGTCCCTTCTAGTTCTATGAGATAGGTATATCTCCATATATTATTATTATTTTATTTGCCGCTGGTGGAGCTATACCAGCAAACCCTCTTAGTGGAGACACAGCTTATACTGGCAAAAAGAACAGCTTATACCAGTCCCCTGAACAAAAGGACTCTTTGGTGTCTACTCTGGGGCTTTTGCCATCATAGCTATGTCAATCGGGGATGTGATTTTTTTCACCCTCCTAACCCATATAGCTATGCCAGCAAAACTTTTTGGGTAGCCCAAGCCTCAGTCTGAAGGCTAATGAGGGATGAAATTTGTTTACCACAAATAAACTCAGGGCTAGTTTACATGCTCTGGGCACTGACTGAACACAACTCATGTAGAAACCAATTTAGTTAAATGAGTGGGGGCCCCCTATTGGGGACCTCCAATGTGATATAAGAGGAGCTGCATATGGAACGGTTGCACTAATTCAATGAAACTGTGTGACACAGGGCCAGAAAGGGTTACACAACTAGCAGGCTAATTGACCCAGATTAAACCTTTGGAGACATATTAGTAGATAATGTTTGTGGGTTTTGTGTGTTTACATATATATTGTTAGAGGTTAACAATGTAACCAGACAATTCCTGTCTGTCACTGTATTCTGTTAATTCAGAAATCAAAGAGATATTAACATTAAAATGAACTGTGAATGTAGTGATATCACTCTCTTGATTTCTCTTTGAAGTATATAGCAAATCACCTGCAAATGGTGGGAGATAGGCAATTGCCTTATGCTAATCCATGTAGCTAATTACCGGTGATGTTTAGGAAATAGGAGGTTTCTTAAAAGACACTATTGGTCACCCAAGAACTGCACGCAGTCAAGAGGCTGGCCGGAAAATGTATACAGGGCTTTTGGGACCCTGATCCTTTCATCTCATATCCGCTCATGTTTTGTCAGGGGAAGTTTCAGCCACAAGATTGAGATCTCCAGTTTCATTCTGGGATACCCTGATATTGAACATTGGACTGAACCGATGAACTAATTCTGAAAGAACTCTTTTGCAACTCGAAAGGTCACCATCTCTGCTACGAAACTGACCTACGAACTATATTCATGTCTGTATGTATAATGAGTTTTTAACCAACGCGCTCTCTTTTCTTTTTTTAATAAATTTAGGTTTAGTTAATAAGAATTGGCTGTAAATGGGTATTTGGGTAAGATCTGAAATATTAATGCACTTGGTGGGTAATGTGTCCAATCCTTTGGGATTGGTAGAACTTCTTCAAATGATGAACAAATTTTCAATAATCCTCATCATATTTGACATGGCTGTCTGGGAGGAAGCCCCAGGCTGGGTTGCTTTAAGGGGACTGTGTTTTTGGCTTCTGGGTAACCAGTACGGTGTTGTAGAAGCTGTTTTGTTGCTGGCTTGGTAAATCTAAGTATTTGGGGATTGTCTGCCCCATTCTTTGCAGTTTGCCCTAACTGAGCAATCTGAGCCTGGCACCCCTGGGATCCCAGTCACAGCTAGTTTTCAAACTTCTGAGAAAAATCAGTGCAGTCCATCCCCTAGAAATGCACTTGAAATTAAAAGGCCAAATCCTACCCTCAAATGTGCACAAACAACGCCCGTGGACTGCAGTGTCATTCACATGGCAGGGAACAATCTTCGGTGCAAGTGAATGAGCAAGCATTTTGGAAGATACAGATCACAATGAATGGGAGCGCCCTGTGGAATTCAGATTCCTATATATCTACCTGATTTCTTAAGGAGCCTGATTCAGTGAAGTCAGTGGGAAGGCCTGCATAGACTTGAACGGGCTTTGGATCAGGTCCTTAGAGCACACATCTCTTGCTCCTGAGAGAAGCTGTGCTCCTTTCAGAGCCACTGAATTCACAGGATGTGGCCCTCCCTCGCTCACATCTCATAAGAATCAATGTTAATTTATAAACAAAAGGAAAGCTCTGTGGAGCAATACTTAGCACTTACAAAATGAGAGTCCCATTCGCCGTTGTCTGTTAATTTCACCCATTTGTCGGCCGTGGAGTCCATCTCTTTGCACTGATCATTTTGAATCTGTCAATTAAAAACAGTGGCCACAATCAGACATCTGGTTAACTGTCTCAGTCAGGACACACTGCAGAAGGATGCCTATAGACAGTAGACTAAAAGCTGTGTGATTCTGCTGTCTGTCCTCATCTCACCGCATTCAGGACAGGGGCTGTATTACTTGTTGCAAAGGACATCCGGAAAACACATGCAAAATCACTAGCAGTCTAAGAGAGGACTTCCAAATATAGTGCTAAATTCCCCTCTCTGCCTGAGGAGAAGGGACTGGAACAGGGATGGGCCACCTCTCAGCTGAGTGCCTTAGCCACTGAGCTAAAAGTATGGAAGAGGATCTCCTCCTCATGCTGCTGCTTTGTGTAGACCTAGGTGGTCTCCGAGCATGCCTAACAGCTCAGATCACACTGTGGGATATTCTGATGTGGGTCTGTCTCCAGCTCACCTATTGAAGTTGTTCCACTTTAACTGAATAATTAAATACCAACTTAGGAAGTGCAAGAATCCCCCTATAGGCCAGCTGCTAAAGCACTTATCTGAGAAGCAGCAAATCCCTGTTCCAACCCCTTCTCAGGCAGAACGGGATTTGAACCTGGCGTCTCCCACTTCCCCAGGGAATACTCTCTAGAGCTCCTCCTGGTGCTGCTATTTTGGGTAGAACATACCAGTCAGATCAGGCTCCATGGGTGAGTTAAGGGGAGGAACACCTATTTTTCCCAGGTCTGTGGATCAAACTGAGGCTTAGGCAGGAGACAGGCGTCCAGATGCCTAGAGTGGGGCAGCAGTGCCCATGCCCAGAGGCACAGACTTGGACACCAAGGGAACTTTTACTGTAAAACAATAGGAGCTGAATGAGTTTAGGCACCCACAGACTAGGGCTGCAGCTGAGATGGGGTTTTGCCTAAAACTCAGTACCTAAAACTGGGGGTTAGGTGCCTAGGTACCCTTGTGGAGCTGGACCATTATTTCTCAGTGCCTCCATTTCCCATCTTTAAAATGGGGTTAATAGGGCTGCCCTATCTCACAGGGCTGTGGGAAGTTTAAATACGTGAAAAAAATTATGAGGTATTCAGATATCATGGGGGCCATATAAATATCTAAGCCAAATAGATTCTATACCTAAACTATAGGGGGATGCTGATGTAATGATGAAAAATATTTAATCAACAATGCATTCTGGGGGAAAGTGCATTCTTAAAGGCCTATTACCTATGGAGCCCTGAAGTGCAGGGCATCAGGATGAAAATCTAGCTGCCAAGTTACAATTATTTGGTTAATGGCTTTTAAAATGACAGCCTGCTAATTGATATATATAAAAGGAATGACAAATGTAAGGAGGTGACCAACCATCAGTGCTTTGTTGATCAGAGCAAATAATATGTGGGAAGCAGCTTTCAGACCTACTGCTCAAATAAACAACATTTTTGCTCCTCTGCAGGAGGAAAATCAATCACTAGTCAGTCAAGAAACCACAGGGAGGATCATATTCTGCTACATGCATCTGGCGGTAAAAGCATATTTTGCTGCTTACTTCTTATGAATCAGGCAGGACATACGATAAAAAGTGAAAGAGGTTTAATAATACAGTATGCACTTTCTATTATCAAAGTGCAGTAGATTTTATTCAAGTAACAGCTGCAGCAATAAAGGAACTCAGGCATCGAAATCAAGTTTTTTTTTGTCTTCCTCTCCTATCCCTTACTAAGGATAATGGTGCTTTGCACTTAGATAGAGAGGCTCTCATCCCAGCATCTCAAAATACCCTAAAAACATTAATTAAGGCCTAGCACCGCTGTGAAATAGCATGACAGTGCTTTGCAGATGGCAATGACTCACCCGCCAGACAGAGCAAGAGAAAGTCAGAGACAGAGATGGACAATTTCCAGGACACTTATTCCAAGCTGCCATCTCTCTCCTCATTTGCCCCCTTCTTAACATTCAGCAGCAAATACAACACTGTCAGGCAAAGCAAGATAGAGAATCTTTCAAAGCACAAATGACTTATAGGTCCCACTGAAAATCAATGGGATCTGCGCTCCTAAGTCTTTTTATCATTATTATTTGGATTACCATAGCATCTAGGAGCCATAGTCATGGACCAGGACACCACTGTGCTAGGTGCTGTACAAACACAGAACAAAAAGATGGTTTCTGCCCCAAGCGCTTAGAATGGCAATGTTTGTCACCATGATCGGCACTGGTCTCTGTAAGTTGTCAAGTTTGTCAAGTTTTTTGTGGGCATCACAAGGCGAGTTTTAAGGAGGGATTTGAAGGTGGATAAGGAGGTAGCTCTGTGGATGGTTACAGGAAGCAACTCTCAAACATGAGAGGAAGCATGGGAGAAAGCACGCAAGGTGCTTGTCTGAAGAAGTACCAAGTGGGCAGTGAAATCTGTGTGGAGCTCTTTCAAAAATCCCAATCTTAAACCTCAGCAATAGCTCACTTTTCATCCTTCTCTCTCTGCATGGTAGTGACACAGACCGATCCTTTCCCAAAGACGGAGACCAAGATTTCCAAAAGTGACTAGTGATTTTGAGTTTTGAGTGCCCAACTTGAGACCCTTTTCAGCAGAAAGCAGGTTCACAGCTCTTTCTGAAAATCAGGTCCCTTGAAGGCGTCTCAGATCAGACACCCAAAAACAGAGAAATCCAAAATCACTAGCCATTTCTGAAACTTTTGGATTAAGCTGCCACTACATGCATCCGACAAAGTGGGTATTCACCCACGAAAGCTCATGCTCCAAAACGTCTGTTAGTCTATAAGGTGCCACAGGACTCTTTGCTGCTGTATGACACTGGGATTCTCATTTCCAGACTGTCGTAAGGATAGTCACATATTTAGAGTCCCACACAACTTTCTGTGTAAACAATGCTGGCCAAACTAGATTATATTTTTCCAAGTTAAAGGGACTTTGGGCAAGAATTCATCAGGAATTTTTCAACAATTTTTTTTTTTTTTTGGTCATAAAAAGCCATTCATTGAAACTGAAACTATTGGCACAGGAGGGTCAGTTTTGATGGATTTCCTGGCTTGAAAACAATGTTGAGGAAAAATTTTTCAAAACTGCTTTGTTCCAACATGTTCAAAACTGACCCATTTTTCTGGTTCTACACAACTTTTCGTTTTGAAATTTCAGCTGATCAGACTAAAGAAAAGGTTAAAGAAAAAGGGGCTAAATTAAAACAAGACATTTGAATTGTTCTGAACCAAAAAAAAAAAAGTTTCCGTTTTTTGGTTTGTGGATATTTTCAAGATTCTGATTTTTCATCCTGATTTGAGACGGGACAAAATTTCGATCTCTCAAAAGCAATCGTGGGATGGGAAAACCATTTCTCACCAGCTCTACTCTAGACCCAAACTTAAGAACCTTCCTCATGCCAGAGCTCCCACTGGAATCTATAGAACTACCTACATGAGTGAACAGTACTCACATATGGAAGAACTGTAGGATCAGACATATTATCAAGGCCCACGAATATTTTCATGACATTCAAAAGAAATATGAAAAAATGGATTCTGTGAGAATTTAAACATTCCCATGTGGTTCTAGGAACCCAAACGTCCTGGCATTCAGTGGCATGCCATGGCATTCTTAATCAGCCATGCAATTCTACACTTGCACACAAAATGCTGTCCGCCATGAGGCGTGACCTCACATGTACAGTGCACGCATGGTCACATTGTGTGGAGGGCTTCACAAAATGGCATTCTCCATGCAGTATGATCTCACACGTAGGATGTGTGTGAGGTCACACTGTCCGGAGGCTGTCAATTGGTAGAACAGTGTGATCTCACGCACCATACATGCAAGGTCACGCCACATGAAGGACACCATTTTGTAGAACAAAATGGTGTCCACCACACAGTGTGACCTTGCACGCACCACACATACAGTGGGTGACCTGGCACATGTGGGGCCATTTTGTTATAAAATATTATGTCCTCCATGTGCATTCAGAGGTCAGACAGAATCATCCTATGGGCATAGCTGGTCCTGGGACATGCAATGCATGCCTTGCATACACAGATGGCATGCCGCTGATAGCACTGTGCAAACTGTAGACAACCTAGCTATGAAAAGGACTAGAAATTAAGGTGACTTTCAATGGGTTTTGTGCTCCTACCTCCCTTAGGCACTTATGAAAAACCTACCGTAAAGTGAAAGCAACTAGTTTAGGCTTGTTGTCAAAGCTGAATGAAATGCAAAAAGTAGACAGGCACCATAAATTGTAGAGGGGAAATGAGATTTTTAAAATTTGTTCAGATTTAATAAGCTAAAGAGACATTAATAACTTGGATGAGGAGAAAACTAAGCTGATTCCAAAATAGGTCTTTATCTGGAACACATCATATTTACTTTGAGGTTAGATTCAGTGTATAAAAGCCTTACAAAAAACTCAAAGAAGATGTTATTGTCAATATATTGGTATTCAAAGAAGACAGAACCAGATTTCTTCAGATGCACAGCATAGATTAGAGAAACAGTGCAGTCATCTCTGTTGGACTCTATGTAATTCCCATGAGGAGTCCACGAAGAGCTGGATAAAGATAAACAAAACAAGGCTTATTTTAGATCACAAGAACTCTGAAGACATTTATAACATTCCTATTTTAAAATATATTGCTCAGTAAAGGACACAAGTATCAGAGGGGTAGCCATGTTAGTCTGGATCTGTAAAAGCTGCAAAGAGTCCTGTGGTACCTTATAGACTAACAGACGTACTGGAGCATGAGCTTTCGTGGGTGAATACATGCATGCATCTGACGAAGTGGGTATTCACCCACGAAAGCTCATGCTCCAATACGTCTGTTAGTCTATAAGGTGCCACAGGACTCTTTGCAGCTTTTAAAGGACACAGTACCCCACTGTAGCTAGATTCACTCCCCAACCCTTTCACATCGGTTTCCCACATATTTTTCACACAAAGGATTATGTGCTCTGTCAAAACTTACCTTTTTGCACATCAAAATTATGAATGGGGGCAAATGTATGTTGTTTCCTGTCAGGGCCACCCAGAGAATTCAGGGGACCTGGGATCTTTGGCGGCAGGGGGCCCCCGCTTTGGAGGTAATTCGGCGGCGGGGGGGTCCTTCTACTCCGGGCCCTGCCACCGAAGTGCCCTGAAGACCCGTGGCGGGGGCCCCCCGCCGCAAATTACCGCCGAAGCGGGACCCGCCACTGAAGTGCCGGGTCTTCGGCGGTAATTCGGCAGCGGGGGGTCCTTCGGCCCCGGAGCGGAAGGACCCCACGCCGCTGAAGACCCGGAGCGGAAGAAGCTTCAGGGTCCCGGGTCCCGCAAGAGTTTTCTGGGGCCCCCGGAGTGAGTGAAGGACCCCGCTCCAGGGGTGCCGAAAAACTCTCGTGGGGGCCCCTGTAGGGCCTGGGGCAAATTGCCCCACTTGTCGTCCCCCCCGGGCGGCCCTGTTTCCTGGAACTTCTAATGAATCCCAATCAGGAAGGCTTGTCTAGGATACAGAGGGCCATATCCTTAAGAACAGCCCTTCTGCAATCAGCACAGATCATGCCGAGTGTAAAAGTAGTTTTAAGCCACCTTTACTCCTCTTAGATCCCAGAGCCACTCAGGCACAAGTTAAAGCAGTTCAGGGTTGTTCCAAGTTTCACCAGCTGCTAATGTCATCTAGGAGGCCAGGGGGGAGGGATAGCTCAGTGGTTTGAGCATTGGCCTACTAAACCCAGGGTTGAGAGTTCAATTCTTGAGGGGGCCATTTGGGGATTGGTCCTGCTTTGAGCTGGGGGTTGGACTAGATGACCTCCTGAGGTCCTTTCCAACTCTATGATTCTATGACAGCAGGGGATTGGCAGAAAGTAGTGGCTCAGTAGCCACTCCTGTCATGCTATTCCACTGGCCCGAAGCCACCTGATGAGTTCCCCAGCACAGAGGAAGGCTCAGGTAGATGATGAAACTGACTTTGTGCCAGTGGACCAGCAGGGTCAAATAGGGCCCATTTTATTTATCCTTTCTTCTCAACTATTCAATATCCCTGACGTGTGCTTCTTGGCAATGTGCAGAGATTGCTTTTATTGCACAATGTATTTTTCTGTACTTACACAGCATAGCGTGTTCAACTGTCCTCTCCGTTAACCAGCTGATGGCATCATCAAACTCCAAGAGCTTTCACTAACACATAACCAGCATTCCATGCTGAGGGGCGTGGTCTACCTATCACTGTTTTCAGTGAACACCACCTACATGTTACTATACTACCGTAGCAACTGGTTCCCACGGCAATCTATGAGCTTGATCCAAAGCCCACGGAAATCCATGAGAGTCAAACCAACCCCTTCACCAGTGTGGCCACAGACCAGCCCATACGCCTCTTACTTGTCACAGCTATCGGCTTTATTCTCAGCTGATTCGACAGCCGTGTCCATGAAAGTTGCCACATTGGAGAATCCTGCTGGCAGGTCATCCCATTCATCAAACTTGATCCCAGTGCCCAAGGAATACGTCCCAGCGGCACATTTACTGCACATTTGATTCTTCATTTCTAGGTATTCACCAGAAGCACATGAAAAAGCTGTGAAGACAATCATTTACAACTGATTAATTGTAAAGGGAATTAGCAGCATCGGTGAGCTGTCACTAAAGCAACCAGTCACAAAAGTCCCACCCGTGAAAATTAGGAACATGATGAATTAGCTCAGAAAACCATTGTAAAAATCAAGCTGCAAATTGACTTCTGTTTTTCACTTAACTGGCAGAACTGGAGCCAAGTCTCAAATTACGGCTATTGATCAGCTTATTTGTCTCCATTAGCAAAGAGGAATTTTTAAAAAAATCTACACCTACAAACCGCATGTGTAGCTAGTCTATGCAAAAATATGTTTGTATCACTGTTGTCACATTCTGCCTCATCATCCTCCCAATTCCTTTCACGCACCTGTTGCATCTCGTGTTGGACTAAGATTGTGAGCTCTTTGGAGCAGCACCTATCTTTCATTACTGTCTGTACAGCATCCAATATGGTGCAACTTTATCTTTGATAGGGGCCTTTAGGCACTACTGGGATAAAAATAACAGCACTCAAAATAAATTTCAGCTCTGTCTAGGGGAAGTACAGTACCTCAGTGTATGGAATAAATGATAGCATAATTTAGTGGTTAGAGTTTCCATTTTTTTACACCCATGATTCCAAAACCACCAACTTTACTCTTCCACTATCTATATAGGTACTTTTATGACCATCATCACTGTAGTGTTCAAACCATTCTCAATTATTAATTAATTTTATCCTCACAACAGTCCTGTCAGGAAGGGAAATGTCCCTATTATACGGATGGGGAACTGAAACTCAGCGTAAATCAAATAACTTGCCTAAGGTCACAATGAAAATGGCTGAGCCAGGAACTAAACCCAAGATTCCTGAGTCCCAGTCCAGTGCTCTCTCCACTATTAGATAATCCTTCCACCATCACTTTTTCCTCTCATGATTTAATATCCCAGAATCCTTTTTCAATGAAAAAATAAATATATCTCATTAATAATCTGTTATTGGGTGTTTAAGTTAATAGTGTCCAATAAGCATGGACAATTTGAACATAAGAATGGCCATAGTGGGTCAGACCAAAGGTCCATCTAGCCCAGTAACCTGTCTTCTGACAGAGGCCAATGCCAGGTGCTTCAGAGGGAACGAACAGAACAGGTAATCATCAGGAGATCCATCCCCAGTCACCCATTCCCAGCTTCTGGCAAACAGAAGCAGGGACACTTCAGTGCATGGTTTTGCATCCTTGCCCATCCTGGCTAATACCCATTGATGGACCTACCTCCGTGATCATTGTGACACCCTGACACCCCAATATTCACCGCTGTCATGCAGTTAGGATGTTTTGTACAAAGTATGTCCTGTGGGGCATCATTCTAAAAGTCTGGCTCTGCTAGACATTAATATCTCGTTGGATTGTGTGTGTTATTGTCATATGTGAAGTTATTAAGTTTGTCTATGTATGTGTTACTGAAACATGTTGTGAGGTTGAAAATGCCCACAAGCAGCCTTTCAGGTACAACAACAGAAAGGCCAAACAATGCTAATGGCTTATTGAGGAAATGCACACAAGCACAAGGATTACCCCAGGAACTGTGTACAACAGAAACCTCTCAGAGCTAGCTCTACACAATGGGAACTGTTTGATGCACGTCACAGCATAAGAGCTTTCCAGCAAGTGGGAAGAAGATATAAAAGGGGGACAATGACATCATGGAGGGACCTCACTCTCCCTACAACAACACACTTGGAAACACCTGAGGGGCAAGGACTGAACTGTGGGAAGCGATGGTCCCAGGCTAGAAGGATCTTTAGCCGATATATGAAAACCTGGGAAAGCCAAGACAACTTGTGCCTTAGAAGTCTGCCAGCCAGGTTATCACTCAGAGTGAGAATTTGCTAATTTATATCCTACCTATCCAGTGTGTTAAGCTCAGTTTGCAGTTTTTGTTTATTAACTAAGGTAATCCGCTTTGATATGTTGGCTAGCCCTTATAATCACTTAAAAACTACCTCTTGTACTTAATAAACTTGTTTTTGTTCTAAACCCAGTTTGTGTAATTCATAATTGGGGGGTGCAAAAGGCTGTGCATCTCTCTCTCCACAGTGTGGGAGAGGGCAAATTTCAATTAGCTTACACTGTACAGTTCTCGGTGCAGAGCAACACAATACAATTTTGGGTTTACTCTCCAGAGGGGGAGTGCCCTTGAGCGCTGGGAAATTCCTTAGCTGAAAGCCTTCCCATGCAGTACTGATTTCAGTATCTGTGTCTTTCTGAAGCTGGGTGTGTCCCCACCAGAGGAGGCTGGAGGGGCTGGCTTAGCAGGACAGGGTGCGGGAGCCCAGGCTGGTGGAACAGAAGGGCTCAGTGGTACCCCAGTACATCAGGTGGCACCCTGGAAGGGGGGCAACCCATCATAATCATATCTTATTTTCATGTCATATCTCACGTTTTAAATGCTGGGCTCTGCGTGGCCAGCTGTGGTCATGGGTTTTATATGAAAAGTAAATACGAAGTAATACATTCTTATTGAAAATATCATGATTTTCACACTCTGCAATGATATATATTCAATAAAACTAATTAATAACATGATTTATATCTCTGCTATTTAAAAATATATAATGAGGTACCATACCCAAGTGGAGGAATTCCCAAGCTCTCCCATGACCCCCAAACCATCCACTTTTGCTTTCTACCATCCCCAAGCCATGCATTCTTTCATGGGCAAATGGGTTTTGCAAGCCCCATCCTGTGTGATTGGTAAAGCACCATTTATGCTCATGGGGCCAGAGCCTCAGCTAATGTAAATTGTCATAAATCAGTTCAAACCAGCCAAGGACGTAATGCATGATATTATACACGTGTACTGACGTTTATCTCACAAGAAAAGAACCTGATGGACTTAAAACACTTTGAGAAAAGAGTTGTACAGTAGCAGAAAGCACAGGTCATATCCAAATCCCAGCTAAGCCTGAATTTCAGGTTCTCACTCATGTATTTGACTCACAAACAGCATTCCTTTGTGTAATCATCCCTGACTGGCAGGGCTAGATGGAAAGATCAGTAGATAGGCCAAATTCTCCTCTCCGTAACTTTGATACAACCTCCATGCATAGGCGGCAGGTTATATATGTTTGTGGTGCCCAAGCACCAGGAATATTCAGGGCCGGGTGCCCTGCTCCAGCAATATTTGGAGCTGGGTCTCTCCCCTGGCCCTGCCTGGATCGGGCCCCGACCTCCGCCTTCCACCCCTACCCCTGCGTCCCCGTCCCCCCCAGCCGCGTCCCTGCCTGACAGAAAGGAGCGCGGCGCCTCTCCCCTGCCTGCTTGCGCTGCCAGAGAGCGCCTCCCGGCAGAACTGCTGTCTGCTGCCCCAGGGTCCTAGTGCCTGCCCTCCACTAACGGCAAGGCAGGCTGCCCTTACCCTGTCCTTCCGCCCTAGCCCTGAGCCTCTCCAACACCCCAAACCCCTCATCCCCAGCCAGAGCCCTCATCTCCAGCCCTGAGCCCCCCCCCCCCGCAGCATGAACCCCTCATCCCCCAGCCCGAGCCCTCATCCCCCTGCACCCTAATCCTCTTCCCTAGCCCTGAGCCCCCCCACATCATGAACCCCTCACCCTCAGCCCCACAGCCCTCACCCCACACCCCAACCCTCTGCCCTAGCCCTGAGCCCCCTCCTGCATCATGGATCCCTCATCCTTAGCCCCACAGCCCTCACCCCTGCACTCCCTCCTATCCCCAAACTCCCTCTCAGAGCCTGCACCCCTCACCCCTTCCTACACCCCCACCCCCAGCCCAGAGCCTGCACCCAAACTCCATCCCAAAGCCTGCACCCCTCACCCCCTCCTGCACATCCACCCCATGCCCCAGCCTGGAGCCTGCACCCAGCACCCAAACTCCTTCCCAAAGCCTGCACCCTGCACCCCTCCTGCACCCTTGTCATAGGTCTTCTCCCCAACTTGGAGCTTTTGGGTTCCAAGATGGGGACCTGCATGGGCTCCTCTAAACTAATCCTAGTCTAGATCTGGTCCTGCTGCCACCAGTTAAGTTTAAAGTGGATAACACACTGCCTGTTCCCCAAAAACTTTCCCTGGGGAACACAGATTCAATCTCCCTGAATCTCTACACAAAGGGAAGCAGCCCAATTCCCCCCTCCCTCTCTCCTAGCCTACTCCGGAGAGATACACACCGATTCAACTCCCTGAATCAAACCCAGGAGGAACTCACTCTTCCCTCCTCCCCTTCCCCTGAATTCCCACAAGAGAAGGAATTAACCAAGTCCAAAAAAGAAAAGAATTTATTAAAAAGAACAAAAGAAAGTACACTATCTCTGTAGTACCAGGATGGAATAATACACAGAGTCTAACCTATAAACCTGGAGAGAATTCCCCCTCCCCCTTTCTTTCTCAGTAAAAACAAAGTAACAGCAATAGAAATAAAGAGATTCCTTCAGCAAAACACACAATTGCAAATGTAGAAATAAACTTATAATACTAGTACGCCTTTCTAATACTCACTAGACTGAATAGATGAAAAATACTGCAGAAATCTGGGAGGACTTGATTAAGATGTCTGGACTCCCTTAGCTCCCAAGAGAGACTCAACTCAAAACAAAGAACACATAAAAAAACTTCCCTCCACAGAGATTTGAAATTATCTTGTCCCTGATTGGTCCTCTGGTCAGGTGTTCATCAGGTACTGCTTGTTAACCCTTTACAGGTAAAAGAGACCTTAACCCTTAACTAACTGTTTATGACACGCCCCCCAAATCGCAGACAGTGGTGGACCCACACTGGCAGTGATTTCCTCCTAGAACTTTAAAATAAACAGATTAAAAAAACACATGCACTATTACAGATACTACTAAGTATGTAACCAACGAGATTTTTCACATTTCAAGAACAGTTGTTAACCATTTGATTCTGGGAAACTTTCACGAGAGAGTGCATCAGCTACTTTGTTGGAAGCTCCTGAAATGTGATTGGTCCTCTGGTCAGGTGTTCATCAGGTACTGCTTGTTAACCCTTTACAGGTAAAAGAGACCTTAACCCTTAACTAACTGTTTATGACAACCCTAATCCCCAGCCCAGCCCAGGACCTGCACCCCAGACCTCCCCCACCAAAATCCCACCCAGAGCCTTAGGCAGGTGGGGGCAGAGTTTGGGGGGGTGGATTCTGGGCACCACCAAAATTTCTACAAACTTGCCACCCATGCCTCCATGAATTTGAATGTATGATTTTCCAAACAAACCATTGTATCCATTCTAATACAGTCTTCATACTCATGAGGAATCTATTTAGGTCTCGAAGTAGGAAAGCATCCCTCTTCAGGAACGGTGCTTAACTTTAAACATGTGTTTAAGTCCCACTGAAATTGATTTCAATGGAATTTAAGCACATGCTTAAAATTAAACACTTGCACAAGGGTTTTCCTGAACTGGGGCCTTATATTGTAAATTCTTTGAGGCAAAGAGTAACTTTTCATTTTGTGTGTGTATAGAGAGTAGCACAATGGCACCCCGATCCCTGATTAGTCCTGAAGGTGTTATAGCATCATTAATAAATAAATACTAATACTAATCTTTTCTTGGTGTTTTTCTTGAAGAGTGTGAAGAGAAGCCATCAGGAAAACACAGCAAGACATAGCATGGTGCTGTTTAAGCCGGTTATCAACTCCCAACAATTTTTTTAATGTTTTTGTTTTGTTAAAAAAGAAATTGAGAATATTGCTAGACCACATGTTCCAAATTTGTGAACTTCAAATAGGGGATTGGTATCCAAGAGAAACTCACTGCCATACTGACAGCACAGCAGGCATCAGAGCCTCCTGTTCAGCTTCTATTGGAGGTGACCAGAGATTCCTACTTAATGGAGTAGTATTGTTCCGTTCCTTATGCTCTGATAATTTCAGATAAGGGGAAAGGGAAAAAAATCACTGCAATCTTTTGACGCAGGAACAACCTGAATGACAAGGCAGACACCTGTCCAGGAGGCTCAAGCTCATCATTGACCTTCAGCACAAGAGACAAAGCCCGCTGTAAGGTTCGTGTCCATCCCTCCCCATCAGGCCCAGATGGAGGCCATGCCCCCTTGCTGCTGCATCTCTGTAAAGACCAGTGTAAAGGGGAATTAACAGCCTCGGAGGCAGGGCGGAGCATCAAATAATCTAGGGCCTGCCGTCTTGGCAGGCAGACAAATGCAGGCCTCTTGGCTTAAGATGGGGAGGGGCAGCAGCTGGAGGTGTGGGGACCTGGGCCCACCCTATTCCATGGGTCCCAGCCCCGGGCCCTAACAGTGGTGGAAGGCTCTGCTACTGGGTCAGCGGGGATCCCACTACAACATGCTGACGAGTATTCTGGTCACACAACCGGATTATTGTCTGGGGCTACTTCCCATGATCCTCTCACTGGGTACCTTCAGTTTGTGGGGGTCCTCCATCTCCCCAAGGTTCACAGCTAGCGGCAGTCCCAGCAACTCTTCAGGCTCCTTGTCGACTGGCAGCCCCTTTAGATCCTCGGCACTGCAGAGGTCCCCGTCAGGCGTAAGCCCCAGCAGTGGGCAGGAGGCATCTGTCTCCTTCGCCGGCTCCAGCCCAACTGAGCTGTAGGGCCCTCCTTTTATACTTTCTGTCCTGCCCCACTGTTTCTGGAGGGGTGACAAGGAATCTGCATTTGCATGTTCCTTCCCAGCACTATGCTGCATCGTAAATGCAAAAGGTTGGAGGCTAAGGTACCACCGCATCAGCCCCGCATTGGTGTCCTTCATGGTATGTCGCCATTTTAGGGGTGCGTGGTCCGTCACTACAACGAAGGGCCTGCCCAGGAGGTAATAATGGAGGACTTCTACCATCCACTTAACCGCTAGCGCTTCTTTTTCAATGACTGAATAGTTGTGCTCCCAGGGGAATAGCTTCTGGCTGATGTAGATGACTGCGTGTTCCTCTCCATTTGGACAACGAAGCCATGAGTGAAGTCAGGCCTTTACAGTACCAGTTCCTGGCATAGGTGATCCTTCAGTGTCCAAAAAGCCTTTTCACATTTGTGGGACCAGCGTACCCATTGAGGGCTGTCCTTAATGAGTAGCTCAGTCAAGGATGCAGCAATTGTGGCGAAGCTGGGAATGAATTGGTGATAATACCCCACTAGTTGCCTCACCTTTTTTTTGGTGGTTGGGGCCGAGTAGTCCTGTATAGCCTGGACCTTCTTGACCAGGGGCACACCTTCCCTTGTAACCGAAGTATGTAGTCTCTTGCTAACCAATCTGGATCTTCTTAGGGTTTGCAGTCAGCCCTGCCTCCTGGAGGGTCCTCAGGATGGCTGCCAACTGGTCCAGGTGGTCCTCCCAGTGGCGACTGTAGATCACTATATTGTTGAGATAGGCCATGGCGTACTCAACATGGGGCTGCAGCAGATGGTTCATCAGACACTGGAAGGTCGTAGGTGCTCCATGAAGGCTGAAGGTCATCCTGGTAAATTGGTAGAGCCTGCAAAGTGTAGCAAAGGCTGTCTTTTTCTTCAATCCGGGTTCCAGTGGGATCTGCCAGTAGCCCTTGGTCAGATCCAAGGTGCTGATGTAGTGGGCCTGTCTGAGTCAGTCGAGTAGCTCGTCAATCCAGGGCATTGGATATGCATCAAATTTAGAGATAGTGTTGACCCTCCAGAAATCAATGCAGAACCAGAGGGTCCTATCTGGCTTAGGGACCGCACCACTCACTCTGTGACTTCTCGATTACTCCTAGGTCTGTCATTGCCTAGACCTCCTGCTCTATCACATCCCGCATTCGATGCAGGAGAGGTCTCATCACCTCATGAACCATTTCCCCTGGGTTGGTCTGGATGGTGTGCTGTCCAGGTAAGATTGTGAAGGTTTTGGAAAAGGCCTCCAGCAGCTGCTTCATCTGCTTCCGCTGCTCTTTCATGGGGGTATCCCTGAGCAGGGGCTCTTCGCGCTCTGCCACCACTGGGACCTTGCAGTTGCAGTACATACTGTAGGAACCCCTGGGTCCAGGACAGGGTCTGTTCCCAGGTCTCCCGCATTAAGTCGAGCAAACCCCAAGCTGGTGACCGTACAGTAGCTCAAACGGCGAGAACTTGGTGGAGGTTTGCGGCACCTCCCTAATGGCAAGCAGTAAGTGGAGGGGGGGGCAAATCAGATGATCCCAGTGGCACAAGTCCTTAGGTGGGATCTTCCAGAGCACATCTTTAAGGGCCTGGTTGAACCAATCCATCTGTCTGGGGGTGGGAGATTGATGTCCACAGCCTCTTGATCCCTAAGAGGCCACAGACTTTGCAGAGCAGCTGGGAGGTGAAGTTTGTCCCCTGGTCTGTAACGGTCTCCCGAGGTAAGCCCACCCAGGTGAAGATCTTCAGGGGTTCAGCTGTGATGATCCATTCAGTGGCTTTCCTTAGGGGGATGGCCTCTGGAAAGAGGATAGCACAGTACATCACTACTAGAATGTAGCAGAAGCCAGCAATGCTTTCTGTGAGTGGCCCCACCTGCTCCATCACGACTCTCTCAAAGGGCGTCCCTACCACCAGCCAGGGGATCAGTGGGGCATTTTGTACCCACAGAGGCACTGCCAGTTGGCACTCTGGGCAGGAAGCGCAGTAATACTTGACATCCCAGCACATGCCCTGCCAAAAGAACCGGGCCAAGACCCAGGCCAGGGTCATCTCCTGTCCCAAATGGCCAGTCACAGTGATGTCATGGGCTAATCTCAGTACTACCCATCAGTTACACTAGGACACGACCAGTTGGGAATGAGGCTCATGGGTCCAAGGGTCTCAGTCGACCTGGTACAGGAGCTCTCCTGTCAACTTGAACCATGGCCACTGGGCCGCTCACTGCAGATCTGTTGCCATCCCATTGATATACTCTATCTGTTCACAGGCCCAGCTGAGGGTGGGGTCCTCTCTTTGGTCCCTGCTGAAGTTGACTCCCGCGTCCAGGGGGGCTTCCCCACCATCCAATTGGAGTAGCTCATCTCTTTCTGGGGTGTTGAGGGCCCCAGGTGGGGCTGAGGGGTCACCTGGGTTAGTCTTCCTGGGCCCATCAACCTCGCCCTCCAGGGGGTCTCCCTCAAGAGCCATCTGCACCAGTAGGTCCCGGAGGCTCGCAGTTTGCAGAACCTTAGTGAATTCTGGCCAGTTTCATCTGAGAATGATGGGGTAGGCAGCTTTGGGGGGACCCCCACCGTCACTACCCGGGTCACTCCATCCACAGTTAGCAGTACCTGGGCACTTGGATATGACTTCAAGTCCCCATGAATACAGAGGAGTTGAATCTGGCCCGGTGCAAGGTCACTTGCCGGTGCAAGTCACTGATGCACTAGGGTTTGCTCACAGCCAGAGTCCACCAGGTCATGCACTTGTTTCCTGCCAAGGCCCATGAGGACAGTCATCTTGGCAGTAGGACGCAAGCGGGCATGGGCCTCTCCGGTGTAAACCTGGCCAGAGACGCAGTCCATGACTGGGCACTGCCGCTGGAGGTGTCCAAATCGACCACAAGCAAAACAGGAACCAATCTCAGTGGGGCTGGCCCAGTTCTTGGGGTTCTGCAGATGATTTGGAGGGCTCTGGTTCAAGGATTTCCCTCCTTTGCCGTGGCCTGCGGGCGTTCCACGTGACATCAGGATGGGTTGTGGCAGATAGCCGCTGCTGCATCCCTCATTGTGGCTTGAGCCTGTCCAGGCCACTGTCTTAGGGCTGGAGGGTCTATCCGAGCCCAGGGGGGCTCCGCATTGCCACTGCAGCTACGGGTACTACTGTGGTTTCTGCGGCCAGAAAATCTTCCATTAGGCCGACCACCATCCTCAAGGTGGTGGGTTGATTTTGAAGGATCCAGGCTCTCCCTCAGGGTGGGAGAATGTGAATGAACTGCTCGACGAACACCTGCTTGGCTACTTCAGTGGTGGAGTCTGCCAGCAGATGTCCTTGAGCTCCTATGGCATGACCCAGGGTCGGGTCCCTGGCAGGTAGGTCTCCCCCTAGAACTGGCACCAAAAGGTTTCAGGGGTGATGTCTAGAGCGCCAAGGATGGCCAACTTTACTGCTCTGTAGTTGCAGACCTCATCATTGGGGAGCCCACAATAAGCAGCCTTGGCCGCCCCCATTAGGTAGGGGGCCAAGAGCATTGTCCATAGGTTCGGTGGCCATCCCGCCACCGAAGTGACCCGCTCAAAAGCTTTCAGGAAGGCTTTTGGATCATCATCAGGCCCCATCTTTGTGAGGTGTACCGGCATCCTGGCGGTTGTTGGGGTTGTCGCTCCTCCGGGGGTGGGGCTGAAGGGGCTGGGAAGCAAGGTGGCCAGCTGCTGAAAGCACTGTTGCTGCTATTCCTGCTACTGGGCCCCCACCCACCCGATCAACTGCTGCTGCTGGCCCCCAAGTTGCTGCACCTGTTGCTGCTGGAGCTGGACTGCCTGTTGCTGCAGCTGGTTCTCCGCCCACCATTTTATAAACTTGCCCAGTTCCATCGTAGTCTCTCAGGTGGGCAGCAGGCTAGGAGCACGTGCAGTCCCCTTGTCTCAGGGGTTACCCGTGTTCTCCACCACACGTAGAGGGTCATGTCTGTCCCTCCCGGTCAGGCCTGGAGGGAGGCCACACCCCCTCACTACTGCATCTCTGTAAAGACTGGCATAAAGGGGAATTAGCAGCATCAGAGGCCCAGGCCCTGACCCTCTAGGCAGGGCAGAGCACCAAACAGTCTAGAGGATTGGGCCCTCCAGCAGGAAGGAGCAACAACAGGCTAGGGGCTCAGGACCTCAGGCAGGGCAGAGCACCAAAGAGTCTAGGGCCTGCCATCTTGGCTCGGGCAGATGGCAGACAAATGCAGGCCTCTTGGCTTAAGGTGGGGAGGCTGCCACTCGAGGGGCAAGGTTGGCAGCAATGGGTAGGGAGACCCAGCCACACCCTACTTCACCAAGTCTCAGCCCAGGGCCCTAAGAGTGGCGGAGGGCTCTGCCATTGGGTCCACAGGGATCCCATCACAACACACTGACCAGTATTCTGACCACACAACTGGACAATTGTCTGGTGTCCCTGAGCTACTTCCTATAATCCCCTGGCTGGGTACCTTCAGTTCGTAGGGGTCCTCCATGTCCCTGGGGTACACAGCTAGCAGCAATCCCAGCAGCTCTTTGGCGTCATTGTTGGCTGGCAGCTCTGACAGTCCCTTCGGGTCCTCGGTGCTGCAGAGGACCCCCTTGGGTGCAAGCCCCAGCAGCAAGCATCAGGTGGCTGTCTCCTTAACCGGCTCTGGCCCAACTGAGCTGTAGGGCCTGCCTTTTATACTTTCTGTCCCACCCCTCTGTTTTGGGCAGGGTGGAGGTGGCTTGCCTGGCTCCACCCACTAGGGGGTAGGTGGTGATTCCTCCCATCTGGCCGGGAGGGAGGCCATGCCCCCTTGCTCCACCCACTCTAATTTTGTTTTGAAATTTGCTAGCTTATATCAGCCAGATATTACCTTACTCCACAGGAGGCTGCTCTTCCTGTCAAAACACATACGTTTTGCTTGCAAAACTAGCTCTGGGCAGGCCGGCTGCTTGCCAGGTTCAGTTAGAGGCTGAATGTGGTTAATGGCAAAGTGAACCACTTTTGACATTGGAACAGCTGCATAACTTGAGTTTATTCCAGTCAGTACCGAGCGACGATGGGGTGGGGAGGAATGGGATGAGAAGCGAATTGCTGTGGAAGCATCTCTGTGATAAGCAGAGCTATGGTCTCCTTGCCTGCAGTCATTAACAACAAAGGAAAACAAACAAACAAAGCCAACCTATTTTGAATCTAAGCCACACGTGTCAAAATGCAGAAGTTCCTTTTATATCTGTTGTCTCCCAGTCAGCTGTTATGGTTATGGGATTATTTTGATGGCGAGTGGGTTATGACAGAACCGCTGGGGATTCTGTAGAAAAGATATCCCCAAACTCTTGGTCCATGAGACACCTGCTAGTGGTCCACAAAAAGATAACCAACTGGTAGTAGGGTGCTAGATCTTTTTCTTGTTCACAGCTGCTACAAAATTCATTAAAATACAGCTAAACATACATTCAACGCTTTCCTGTTACTATTTGCTCACATGCATTGCAGCAGTTGCCACAGTGATGTTACATAAGCATGAATGAGAGAGGTGGGTGATTGTGAAGAGAAAGGAGGCATCCACAAGATAATCTCACTGTTAAAATGGGGGTAGAATTTTCCAAAGTGTCCTAGAGGCTTAGGAGCTTAATTCCTATTTTCAAAAGTGACAGGCATTTAGGAGCCTAAATGTGAACTTTCAATGTGACTAAGATGCCAAAAATCAATGGGAATAAGGTGCCTAAATACCTTTCAAAATCTGGCCCGTAAGTGCTTACGTCACTTTTGAAAATTGGAATTCAGCTCGATAGTCAATTAGGTGCTTTTGAAATTTTTACCCATAGTTCACACTTTGAAAAAGTTTGGGCATCCCTGCTTTAGAACATATTCTCCCTGATATGGAAGGCCACTGGCAGCAGAGAGATCTTCCATATAGTTCAAGGATTAACTCTGGGTATATACCTATATATACACACAACAGCTTACATGTAGTAATACAAATTGTGGATACAGAGAATTAGATACCCAGAGACTACTTGCATCAGTCTATTGGAAGTATTTCTAATACATACGACTAGGCATGAAGGTATCTAAGGGAGCTGTTTTCCCGCCGTGCCTATTCATGGGTATTTTAGATTAGAAAATACTTTCAGTGGCAATTAGAAATGATGGCTCATATTGTGCTACCAGTTACACTGGTGTAAATCTGGAGTAGTTCCACTGAAGCTGCTGGAATTACTTCAAATTTACAGCACTGTGAGAGCAGAACTCGTTCAAACCAAGCAAAGGTTGTTGTAGTTTGTACAGCTTGCTAGTCTCAGGGATAAAAGGCGCTGTTATGTATTATTACATATCATCTCTCACTGCCCCGCTATGTCAAGCTATACTGCCAGGGCCTCCTTCTCTGCTGCCTTGCCCTGTAAGTAGTTATATACATCTAGGCTAAGTGGATGCAAAGCACCACCAATTCCCCTTGGTAGCATTTTGTGCTCACTTTGCACAGGTATAAATGGCTGTACCATAAGAAAGTTGGCAGAGATTCAGGCATGCAACAGTTCACTTCTTACTAGAAGGATTTTAGGGCCAAATTCCTCTCGTAGTTATACTTGTGCCCCATCCATTGTAGTCAGTGGATTTCAGGGTGGAATTTGGCCTTCAGTGACGGTAGTGGTGCAGGTGGCCCACTCCAGCAGGGAGTAGGGAAGAGGCAGCCAGGGAGGCTGTGGAAACCTGCAGCTAATTAGGGTGAGGCTTGTTAGGAGCCAGATAGGAGGCAGCTGCTGGGGCAGTCCAGGTATAAGGAGCTGCCCAGCAGAGCAGAGGAAAGTCTCTCCCTTACAAGCAAGGGAGGAGGACTGGCTCCCAGGGATAGCACCTGAGAAAGAGCAGTGCTGGGCAGGCTCAGGGTAGCGGAGGGTGAGCTCTGGCCTGTTACCTACTAGGCTGCAGGCCCCTGCCAGAAAGGGCCAAGAAGGTGCAAGGGCCAAGGGGAAGCGGCCCAGGGATGATAGGCAGACAAGGGGCGAGAAGGTGGGCAGAGAGGCTGCCGCTTGAGGGTCCCTGGGTTGGGACCCAGAGTAGTGGGTAGGCCTGGGTCCCCTCCCTTGCACTGCACCTGGCTGCAGAGGAGCATGGCCAATACAGACTGAAACTTGCCCCTGAAGTGAGGGGCTAGACTTTGGGTTGTGGCTGGCCCCTGCAGTGGGTGCAAGCCAAAGGACTGCAGTGACCCCCGGAAGGGGGGTGAGAAAGAAGTAGTAGGCCTCCGGCAGTGTCCTGAAGAGGACACCACTGAGCTGGGCAGCAGCACAGGTCCAAACCAGCGGAGTAGAGCAGACAATGGGCAAAATACCACCCGCAGAGGGTGCTCTGGAGCTGGACTGACCTAATTCCTGGAACAACCAGCAGGAGGCACCAGCAGTGGTGAGTCCACGCCATTACAGTGACTCACACAGAAATCTAACATTGCTTTGCTTTCTATGGTTAACGGAGGCTTGTTAATGAAAATGCCAAGTGTAAATTGTTCCTAGACTCCAATGTAAATATTGCTATCACTACTTTCTAGTATCCCAGTTCTAAAACACGCTTCATATACATTTTCTCATGTATTTGGGTAGAATCAAGATCAATCATTTTTATTATGGGAGTAGAATCATGATGTGTGAGAGCTCACAGGAAAATAAATGAGAGCAATGTAGTACCCTTGATCCTCCCTCACTTATCTCAATACAACATCCTGCTTGCTTCTTTCCTACGCCGCTCCATCTACCCAAGGACCCCAGACTCCCAATCACTCCATCAGGGATACATTAGTAAATTGAATCTTAAAGGCATCAAATATTGTAATAAAACAGAATTTACTAACATTACCCTGGTGCGTTGTTTCTTTTATCCCTTCTCATCCTCTTCTTTCACCTCCCAGTCTCATTCTCCTCTTGCCTCTGTTCCAACTTTTCACACTATAGTCATCCGCCATCCCTCATTGCCTCCTCATTTTTTCTACCCCCTCTAGCCCTCCTGAATCTTTCTCCATCATTCCCTTTCTATCCTCTTTCCCTTTTCCCATATCTCTCAGACTTTCTAATTCTACCCCCTTAAGACTTCCCATCAAGCCCTTTTCCCAGCCATGACTTGCTTGTGCCTTGACTGAGTGGCAATTGAGAAACATGTATTCTGTGTGGATTTCTGCCTTCCACTGGAGAGCATGGGTAGCTCCCACAACCTTGAGTCCAACTATTAAGGACAGAACCCGATTCTTTTCTCACTTTACTAACCATTGTAACAGTGACTGCCCAGAGTAACACCACTAAAGTCAATGGAAATTCTCTTCTCATTAAAACCAGTGTATCAGCCCCACCAACTTCTTTACATCACTCACTTCATTCTCATAGCATTCAAAGCTCATCTGCCTGAGCTCCAGCTAGTAGTCTGGGGTTTCCCACTCTGCCTACAAACCTTCTGCTGAGTTGTCTCACCCTGGTGAGGCCAGGGGCTAAAACTGCAGCTCAGAAGAGGAGTGGTAGGTAGCCAGATGGTTGTCACTCAGCTGTTAATGGCTGTTAAGTTTGATTGTACAGATGCCAATGCACAAGCCTCCAGGAGAGGAGTGGGCAAGGCAACATAGTGTGAAGAGCAGATATTTTATTTTATTTAGAGCTGTCTACAGTAGGGCTTCCTGGCAGTCCAGCTGGGATACTCCACACCACAAAAGGTCCAAACCAGAAGATACAAGGCAGATCTAAGAACCAACGTGAGAGAAGGGGGGGAGGGAAGCACAGGAAAGTTAAAAGAAAGCAGGACTTGTTGCTTTGTTATTAGTAATGTTTCCTATAACCTCCATTTATTGATTCAGAATGTCTGATGTGAATAATTTATGTGAGGCTTCTGCAACAGAGTATGAGTAATTCCTGCTTGTTTTCTCCAATAGTTATACTGGATGTGCTATCAGTGATTAGATTGAATCTTCATTTTAAAAGGATGCTGTCAGGCCTGTGATCACCTTGAAAACTAGTGTAATCTGGGAGGGAATGTCCTCCATATTATAGACATCTCCTCTTAAGAAAAGAAAGCTACACATCACTTTTACCCTGAGAAGTAATAAAAATATACTGACATCTCCTCCAACTTATTTAGCACTCCCTTCTGCCTCCTCTTATTGTCTCCCTCTTTCTCCTTCACATTTACATATTGTCACCCCTCTGCTGAGTACTAAACTGTCTGGGGATTTGTCCTGCTTTGAGCAGGGGGTTGGACTAGATGACCTCCTGAGGTCCCTTCCAATCCTGATATTCTATGATTCTATGTCAGGGCCTTGAGGTTGGCTTCATGCTGGAAGAGAAATTAGTGACTCGGAGACAGGGGGCGGGGGGGTGTTATTAGTGTAATTTGTTTATTTATACCAGTCAGACCATAGAAGTGGTCACAAATGTCATGTGGGCAAACCCCCCTTTCAGAAATCTTAGTCTAAATGCCAATTCCTCCCAGAGAATAATTTTCTAGCAGAGATAAAGGCAGAGAGTAAACTCTCTTCCTGTTTTGGAGAAGCTGTTGCAAAAAATCTACATCACAAAAACAACAAATGCAGCATTACTTCAAAGACTGTACTCTGCTCACATACTAAAAGAACTTGAAAGACTATTACAGAGACAAGATGGGTGAGGTAATATTTTTTATTGGACCAACAAAAGATTTTACCTCACCCACCTCAACTCTGTAATATCCTGGGACCAACAGGGCTACAAAACACTGCAAACAACATTGAAAGACTATGCGTAACAGCACCCTCTGGTGACTCCTCAGATAACAAGATGTGTTGGGGGGGAAAGGCCCATGTAAACATAACTTTGAACCCCAGTTCAGAAAAGCATCCTTATTCAGGGCAGCATTTCAACACACGAAGTGAATGGGACTCAGTGCATATGCTTAAAGTTAAAAATTTGCATTAGTGCTGCCCTAGACAGAGATGGAGTTAAGCACGTGCTTATGGTGCTTTTCTGAATCAGGGCCTTAGAAAGCAAATCTTCCTTTTTAGCTAGTTTAGCAGAGCTTCCTTAGAAAGCAGATAAAACCTTCTCACAGGCAAGACAGAGAATGCAACAGCCCAGTCCCTGCAGCCTGTATTTATGAAAGTAATCCCTACACAAGTAGCCCCTTTGAAGTAAATGGGATTTCTTGAATCATTAAGTACTTTCCATGCAAGTGAGGGTTGCAGGACTGGGCCACTGAATTATTTCTGTTCATCTCTTTCAACAGTTAAAACAGAAAATCTAGCAAGTCAGGGGCCAAACCTATGTGTTAAGTGACCTTCAATTCTCACTGACTTCAATAGGAGCTGCTTGTGCTCATCCTCAGGTCCAGATTCTGATACCTTTACTCATGCTGAGTGGCACCTTACTCCCTGAGCAGTTCCTCTGATGTCAATGGGACCATGAGTGGAGACAGGCAGGTAAGAGAGTAAGTGATCAGCTCCAGAGGAGTTGGGATAAAAGGGCATGTCCCTTCAGTACATTTTTAGTGAATAATCTCAAAATATCCAAATTTCCTACAATCCAGGAAGCACATTTTAAAATACGGATACCAAAAAGCATGTGTCCTTATGTGTATGTATTTGTACACACATATGTCATCTCTAGAAGACATGGTGATTAAACGTGAGCAATCATTAACATCTTCTCTACATAAGTGCCCCCAATTCCGCTACCAATGATGGAGCTGCACTGGTGATAGCAAAGATGAAAAAGACTGGGGAACAAAGCCAGTGAAGTCAAAGTCTAATGCTGCAGAGCCAAAAGAGTGAATGGATATACCCTATTCTAAGAGTTTTGCCAATTTCATTGGTGGTGCTCATTCAAAGAAGTACACAAGGTAATCGTGAGAGACCCGAGAAAGAGCTCTATGTAGCTTGAAAGCTTGTCTCTCTCACCAACAGAGGTTGGACCAATAAAACCTATTACCTCACCCATCTTGTCTTGCTAATATCCTAGAACCCACACGGCTACAACAACACTGCCAAAAAGTAATCCTGTTCATTTCAAGGTCCAGTAGCAAGAGCAGAAAACAAAAATCAGCAAGTGTCAAATGGAGAAAAGTGAAAAAAGTATATTGAGTTCTTATGCTTTACACATTTGCTTCAAGGGACCTCTTAAAAACTTGTGAGAAGTAATTCCTATATGTGAGCAGTGACCATGCAGTAAACACTTGGTTATGTCATTATTTAACATGGCCTTTTTTTGCTTAGTAGAGGGTAAAAATATCAGAATATTAAAACTACTAAAAACAATTTTCTATTCTTTTTCAACCAACATTTGCACCGTTTGTCCACAGGAATATAAAACCAATGAAAATAAGAATTTTTCCAATGGAAATGGCATAAACTCAACTGCATTATCATAATGCTATGACCCAGATGTACAAGGAGTATTGCACTATATGTAATATGCATTTTTATATTCCCTGCACATACAAATGCAATTTTGACAGGCCTTTTGCAAGCTGGAGGCTCCTGGTCCAGTCCCCAAAACTGACAACCAATTTAGGGCCTGTCCCAATTTGTCACTCACTGATTCCCCATGAGTGGTATCATCCAGCTACATAACAATTGTAATTATACAGGGGGAATCATCGAGTGGATGTGTTTCCAGTAGTGTCCCACAGGGATTGATTATTGGCCCTACGCTATTTAACATTTTTATCAACAACCTGGAAGAAAACATAAAATCACTGCTAAAGTTTACAGATGACACAACAATTGGGAGAGTGGTAAATAATGAAGAGGACATGTCACTGATTTAGAGCGATCTGAATCACTTGGCAAACGGGGTGCAAGCAAACAATATGCATTTTAATACAGCTAAATGTAAGTGTATAAACCTAGGAACAAAGAATGTGGGCCATACTTACCGGATGTGGGACTCTAACATGGGAAGCAGTGACTCTGAAAAGGATGCACTTGGAGGAGAGGAAGGTGATCAGAAATAGTCAACATGGATTCACCAAGGGCAAGTCATGCCTGACCAACCTGACTGATTGCCTTCTATGATGAGATAACTGGCACTGTGGATATGGGGAAAGCAGTGGATGTGATGTATCTTGACTTTAGCAAAGCTTTTAATACGGTTTCCCACAGTAGTATTGCCAGCAAGTTAAAAAAGTATGGATTGGATGAATGGACTATAAGATGGATAGAAAGCTGGCTAGTTTGTCGGGCTCAATGGGTAGTGATCAATGGCTCGATGTCTAGTTGGCAGCCGGTATCAAACGGAGTGCCCCAGGGATTGGTTCTGGGGCAGGTTTTGTTCAACATCTTCATTAATGATCTGGATGACGGGATTAATTGCACGCTTAGCAAGTTTGCAGATGACACTAAACTGGGAGGAGAGGTAGATACACTGGAGGGTAAGGATAGGGTCCAGAGTGACCTAGACGAATTGGAGGATTGGGCCAAACGAAATCTAATGAGGTCCAACAAGGACAAGTGCAGAGTCCTGCACTTAGGAAGGAAGAATCCCATGCATCGCTACAGGCTGGGAACCAACTGGCTAAGCAGCAGTTCTGCAGAAAAGGACCTGGGGATTACAGTGGATAAGAAGCTGGATATGAGTCAGCAGTGTGCCCTTGTTGCCAAGAAGGCCAATGGCATATTGGGCTGTATTAGTAGGAGCATTGCCAGCAGATCGAGGGAAGTGATTATTCCCCTCTACTCAGCACTGGTGAGGCCACACCTGAAGTATTGCATCCAGTTTTGGTCCCCCCCTCCCCTCCTCTGAAGCGATGTGGACAAATTGGAGATATTCCAGCGGAGGGCAATGAAAATGATTAGGGGGCTGGGGCACATGACTTATGAGGAGAGGCTGAGGGAACTGGGCTTATTTAGTCTACAGAAGAGAAGAGTGAGGGAAGATTTGATAGCAGCCTTCAACTACCTGAAGGGGGATTCCAAAGGGGATGGAGCTCAGCTGTTCTCAATGGTGGCAGATGACAGGAAAAGGAGCAATGGTCTCAAGTTGCTGTGGGGGAGGTCTAGGTTAGATATTAGGCAAAACTATTTCACTAGGAGGGTGGTGAAGCACTGGAATGGGTTACCTAAGGAGGTGGTAGGACGGATCTCCATCCTGTGCCAGGACAGATCTCCATCCTTAGAGGTTTTTAAGGTCAGGCTTGACAAAGCCCTGGCTGGGATGATTTAGTTGGGGTTGGTCCTGCTTTGAGCAGGGGATTGGACTAGATACCTCCTGAGGTCTCTTCAAACCCTAATCTTCTATGATGAGGGGGTCGTGGTAGATAATCAGTTGAACATGAGCTCCCAGTGTGACGCTGTGGCCAAAAGGGCTAATGTGATCCTGGG
Source organism: Mauremys mutica (assembly GCF_020497125.1). NCBI lineage: Eukaryota > Metazoa > Chordata > Testudines > Geoemydidae > Mauremys > Mauremys mutica. The sequence continues at coordinate 374,469,082 of NC_059072.1, read as the reverse complement.
GTGCATAAACAGGGGAATCTTGAGTAGGAGCAGAGTTTTTTACCTCTGTATTTGCCACTGATGTGACCACTACTGGAATACTGTGTCCAGTTCTGGAGCCCACAATTCAGAAAGGGTGTTGATAAATTGGAAAGCGGTCAGAGAAGAGCCAAGAGGATGATTAATGCACTAAAAAAAAAACATGTCTTATAGTGATAGACTCAAGAAGCTCAATCTAGTTTGCTTAAAGGAAAGGTTAAGGGGTGAATTATAGCCTGCAAGTATCTACATGGGGAACAAATATTTAATAATGGTTTGTCAGTCTAGCAGAGAAAGGTATAACATGATCCAATGGCTGGAAGTTGAAGCTAGACCTATTCAGACTGGAAATAAGGTGTACATTTTGAACAGTGAGTAATTAACTAATGAAACAATTTACCCAGAGTTGTAATGGATTCTCCATCACTGACAATTTTTAAATCAAGACTGGATGTTTTTCTAAAAGATCTGTTCTAGGAATTATTTTTGGGGAGTCCTTTGTCTAGTGCTATACAGGAAGTCATAGTAGATGATCACAATGGTCCTTTTGGCCTTGGAATCTATAAACAAGTTTCCACTCCCAAAAGCAGAATCAGTTAAAATCAAAGTTGTCCCAGTCATTTATTTGCCTTCAAGAGTTATAAAATCCCCAACCACTAAAACGGTCATTTATCTCAATTGTTGTCTATAGTGCACTGTACTTGGCAGGGCAATCTGTGACCCCTCCGGTGATTGCCTACAAGTAGATTGCACAAGTCAGAATAAATTCTACAAATAAACAGAGCAAAGGCACAACAGATAGAATTGCCAAGTGTCCAGTTTTTGACCGGAACACCTGGTTGAAAAGGGACCCTGGCAATTCCAGCCAAGTCCAGTTGGCTGCAGCAGGGCAGGCAGTCTTCCTACCCTGCTCTGCGCAACTCCTGGAAAGCAGCTGGCATGCCCCTCCAGTTCCTAAGCAGGGGGGCGGCCATGGGGGCTCCATGTGATGCCCCCATCCGCAAGTGCTGCCCCAAGCACCGGCTCTGCAGTTCCCATTGGCCAAGAACCAGAGCCAATGGAAGCTGCAGGGACAGCGCCTGTGGGTGGGGGCAGCACACTGAACCTCCTGGCTGCTCCTCCGCCTAGGAGCCGGAGGGACATACCACCACTTCCCAGGAGCTGTGCAGACTTCCTCCATCCCTGGGAAATGCCAGGGCTGCCTGAGGACAGCGCCACCTGGAGCCCGCACCCCAAACTCCTTCCCATGCCCCAACCCCCTGCCCCAGCTCAGAACCCAGAGGGAGGGGATAGGGAGTGAGTGGGGGGTGGGGTCTCGAAGAAGGGGTGGGGCAAGGGTGTTCGGTTTGCTGCAATTAGAAAGTTGGCAACCCTAACAACAGATCTGGCCAAATTCTGCTCTCAGGTCACCATTCAACAAGATTCTTAAGCATGCGCCTAACTTTTAATTAAATGGGTCTTCAGCCCCTCTTTAATGGAGCGAGGCACATGCTCAAATAACTTGCTGAACGCAGGCCTCAGAACTGAATCATACCATTGATTTCAGTGGAGTTATTTCAGCCTTTCTGGGGTTAAGTGAGCACAGAATTTGGCCCAATTTGTCAACGACTTCACTGGACTGCATTTGATCAAATTCTTCTCTGTTATTAGGTCTACAATCAATTTTTTTTTCTATTGTCAAAGTTAAGTCACTTAAACAATTAACATTGTTTGTGCGCACATATTCTTTTTTTAAAGAAAAAACCCAGCTCATTATAAGTGGCCTTTGAATGCTAGCTGCGACCGGTGACTTTACTAAACTTTGCCTTCCTAAATAAAGTGAAATCCACTGCTTTTGACAGGGTCCCATTTTTCCATGCTTACTCAGGTTGAACAGTACTCAATGCTGCATAAAGTTCCATTGAGATCAGTGGAACTACTCCTGCAATAAGAAACTACCTCCTGCGACTTAGGGTAGCATAATAAGGTGCTTATTGCTCTATCAAATGAAAGGTCTAAATTTAATGTTAAAAAGAATTAAGTGTCAGAATGTGAACCCTTACTCCCTCATTGGTGAGCCGCTATTCACACAGGTATGTCAGTGGAACTACTCACATCATTTTAAAGGAAAATAAAAACCCTCTAATTAGTGATGTTAGTTTAGCTAGGCTGCATTGTAACTGCTGTGCTGTAACAGTTTATCTTTGGAGTGTTATTCAGTAAAAAGTGTGTAAGAGTGTGTGTGTGTGTGTGTGTGTGTGTGTGTGTGAGTGTGTGTGAGAGAGAGATAGAGAGAGAGAGAGAGAGAATTATGATGAAGACTGGTACTGGATTCCTAAGAAGAAAAACAAAGTGAACACCATTATAATTTCCACTTTTAGTATTTAAAAGGTTCTTACAGAAAATCCAGCTGTAGTTTCTCACAAAGGTATGAATTCCAGGTCTCTGCAAATACTTTAAGTCAGAGGAGTTTTGTAGCACAGAATTGGTAAGCAAATTGACTTACCTCCCGTCTATGTAGGTTACACTAACTTTGTAGAATGTCCAGAAAGACACAGCATGAGTTTCTCCTACTTACAGTAATTTTTGGACAGACCTTGGTAAAGAATAGCACTAGACCTGGTGAAGACAGGGGTCATACCTATCTAAAAGCCATTGATTACTTTTCTAGATGTGTTGAAATTCTACTTACAGACTCATAGAAATGTAGGACTGGAAGGGACCTCGAGAGGTCATCTAGTCCAGTCCCCTGCACTCAGGCAGAACCAAGTAAACATAGACCTTCCCTGACAGGTGTTTGTCTAACCTGTTCTTTAAAACTTCCAGTGATGGGGATTCCACAATCTCCCTTGGAAATCTATTCCAGAGCTTAACTATCCTTATCCTTAAAGGATGCGTGTCCGAGAGGTGCCAAATCTAAGAAGTCTTTAACCATCAGAATTCAGTCAGAAGTTTGTCGAAGTTAAACCAGGAGACCTACCACAGAGAAAACCAAATGAACACAAAAATTGGACAATACCAGCTGTTCTCACTGAATGGAGTGGCATCCTGAGATCCTGGAAAGCTGAGACTGACTGAAGTACTCAGCAGAGGAAAAAAGGGAAAAACAAGTGGCATATCCAGCTGGAGATAATACAGTGGAGAAAAGTCCTAAATGTATTAAACAGAAGCCTGCACAGAGGCAGGAGCTACAGAGCTGTGGTTGCCTAAGTGTTGCTGTGACAGACTCATATAATCTCTAGATCAACATAGAGGGGAACGTGCACCACATACTCACCTGTGGGTTACACATAATAAAAGACAGTCCCTGTCCTACAGTCTAAATAAACAAGACAGGATGGGAACAAAAGCAGCGAGAGGGGAAATGACTTATTCAAGGTCACATAAGGGTCAGTGGGAGAGCTAGAAATAGCACCCATCTCCTGAATCCCAGTCCAGTGCACTATCCAATAGCCCACATTGCCTCTCTAACTGATAATTAACCCGTGTCAATGGTTTATGCCAGTGCAGTAACATTAAACCAGGGAAATAATATACATTACTAATAAAGATCTGTAAAATGAAAAGTGTAAACGTACTGCATTCTTTTCCTTTCATAGGGTCAGGTAACCCAGAGCACTCCGCCGACGGATTTGGGACAGCCACCCTCCACCTGGATCCACTGCTATCGCATTCTGTGTATTCATAGTGGTAATCTGTCTGCAAATAATTACAAAGAGTCTCAGTTTCATCATAACATTTGCTCCTCCACTTAACCAGGATCGTTAATCAAGAATCCAATATTTTGCCATTTCTGTTATAATCTAAAACATATCATGCATCATTCCCAATACACTGTTCTCGTTTATTATTCCATAGTGCATGCACAAGTGTGCTAGGCTGTGTACGGAGCAAACAGAAAGATACTGGGGTGGGATTTTCAAAAGCACATAGGAGATTCAGGATCATAAGTCCCATTAAAATTGTGCTCCCGAGTCATTGAAAATCCCACCCACTTTCCTTTCCCCAAACAACTTAGAAGGAGATTTGCAAAGCACACAAGGGATATAAGAGTACACGCCCCAGTGAAAGTCAGTGACCTATGCTCTTAAATCCTTTAGGTATTTTTAAAAATCTTCCCTTTAAATTCTAATTGAGGCATGACCCCAAGGGCCAGATTTCCAAAAGTGCTCATTTCCCACCTAGGAACCCAAATAAGTGGCCATTCATTGCTGATCTTATTTGGTAATCTGACCATCAGTATCAAAATGGGAGAAGTTAGCTACGGA